>NC_137893.1:5598216-6148135 GCF_963455335.1 Martes martes | reverse complement strand
GGACCTAAGGAAGACTCGGGTGGAGGCGCCTGGGTGGCTCAGTCCGATAAGTGCATAATTCTCGGTTCCCGTTTCAGGTCACGATCTCATGGGTCGTGGGGTCAAGCCCCAAGTAGGGCTCTGCACTCAGTGGGGAATCTGCTTGAAAATTCTCTCTTTGCCCCTCCCCCACTTCTCTCTGTCTAGAATTTTAAAAATCTTAAAAAAAAAAAAAAAGACTCGGGTTCTCGGCCCCATTCCTAGACATACTAAAAACTGTAGGGTATGGCTCAAGCCACTTTCAAAGGCACTGGTGGGTCCACGAGATGCTAAAATTTGAGGACCACTGCTCTGGTCATTGGTAAGGCATTGAATTGTTTTAATCACTGATAGAAGAATTTATCTACACTTAAAAAGGATATCACTTGGTTTTCTCACCCTGATTGAGAATGCTAAAGAGATAGGTCAGAGGTTTGTAATTAGAAGAGCGGCACTTGACTTATATGATTATTTCCAAAGCACACAACACTTTTCAAGCATTACTCTTATAAACTGTGTGAGTACAAATATTTAATTAGCAAATTCTTATCTCTAAAAAGAACCACAGATGTGACTTGAAAATAACCTCTTTCAGCCACAAGGTGGTAAACTCAACCTGGCAAACCATTTAGTATGAACTAACCTACTTAGGCAAGAGCTTTTCAACCATCAACCAAATATTTCTGTTACAAACACCGCTGAATGTACCAGTTGGGAAGAGTTACCTGATCTCCCCACTTCTACCCAGGGTATTTGAAACTGTGTTAATGTTTGCATAAATATTTAAAGTGTTTTACCTTCAACACAACAGGTGCTAAACACTTCATCATCTTTTCTCAGAGTTCAACACATTTGGCTCTATTCCTTAGACAGATTAACTTACTTATAAGAATGTGCTATTAATGCTGCTACATTAGCATGGAATGGATAATCCAAGTTATTTTGGGACTTAATTGACATCAAGTAAATTGCGAGGAATTTGAGAACAGAGCAAGGGCAGGTGGCTCCACAGCTTCTGTCCAGCACCTCCACGGAGTAGCATTTCCTGCCGAGCCCCCGGCCCACTGGCAGCTGTGGTACCAGCAGGTCCTGATCCATCATCATCACTGCCCGGCCCCACACCGGCTGCTGGGACACATGGGTCTACGAACAACCAGCTATTACCTTACCATCCGCATAAGCAAAAGACACAGGAACCGAGAGGAAATCAGGGAAAATGAACACAATCAATAGAAAATTAGATGAAAGAAATTTAAGTTCAAGGGCACGGGATTACAGACTGTTTTAATAAAATGTGGCTATATTAACTTTTAGGACAAACATAGCACCTCTCTCTCTCTCTCTCTCTCTTTTTTTGTGAAAACCTTTCAATTTAATGGTGGAGTGGCTTTTCAAAGCAAGTACGTTAAAAAACAACCACGAAGTTTCTCCAGTCTTGAAACTATAGTGTTTTGAATTATAAAAATATGTTTATGCTTTGGGGCACCTGGATGGCCCAGTCGGTTAAGTATCCGACTCTTGATTTCAGCTCAGGTCATGAGTTCAGTGTCCTAGGATAGAGCCCTGGGTCAGGCTCTGCACTGGGCACGAAGCTTGTTTAAGATTCTCTCTCTCTCCCTCGATCCCTTCCCACCTCTCTCTCTCCCTCTTTCTCAAAAAAAAAAAAAAAGAAAGAAAGAAAGAAAAGAGTTTATGCATAATTGATTATTGACTGAGAAGTCTGACACTATCAGCAGTTGAAATTTTATAATACACATCACACCACTTTTTTTATTCATTTATTTGTCAGACAGAAAGAGAAAGAGAGCACAAGCAGGGGGAGTAGCAGGCAGAAGGAGGAGCAGGCTCCCCACTGACCTGGGACACCCCCAATGCGGGACTCCATCCCAGAACACTGAGATCATGACATGAGCCGAAGGCAGACACTTAAGTGACTGAGCCACCCAGGTGTCCCCACATCACACCACTTCTAATAACAAAATATTACCACACAAAAAGTGCATTAGATTACATAATACATTTATCTTTCATTATAATGTATTACAGTGCATTTTTAAGCTTGTTTAAGGCCTGGAGAAAATTAATCTAAAAATCAATTTTTGTATAAATTTTGAATATGCCAAAGGGATGAAGATGGACATGTTATAAATAACAATGAATGGGGACAAGGATTTGGACAAAAGGAAAATGAGAATTTGTACCTGATTTATAGGTTCTTACAATCTTCTTGGAGAGACAAATGTGCAGACACAAAAACAACAGGAGAAAATAGGCTAATAGGGAAATCTCAAAAGAATGAATCCATGATTTCTGTAGTTCTGTAATATTTCATGTGAACCACAAAAGTCAGAAGAGCTCACTGATTCTGTATTTTTTATTCAAATGACTCATACTTCCTCTATTTCAAATAAATTGGATAAAATAGACTAATAGGGTTCTGTCTTGATGGGTATTTATGCAACCTTATTCTAATGTTTAAACTGTTGTTCTGAAAATTGGTCGGAAAAATTTGACTCTTTAAAGGTTTGTGAAGAGGAGCGCCTGGGTGGCTCCATGGGTTAAGCATCTACCTTTGGGTCAGGTCATGATCTCAGGGTCCTGGGATTGAGGCCCACGTCGGGCTCCTTGCTAAAGCAGAGGCTTGCTTCTCACTCTGCCTGCCACTCCCCATGCTGTGTTTGCTCACACTCTCTGTCTCTGACAAATAAATAAATTTTAAAAATCTTTAAAAAAAAATAAACAAAAGTTTGTGAATAAAAAGATACAGTCAAACCAAAACGAAATTCTTCCAGAATAGGATTCCCCCGTAGAAACTAGCAGATATCTCGGAGTGTTATCTCTGAACATGTTTATACAATTTATATAGTTCTACGGTACAAAACCATTTCTATTGTCATTTCTACCAATCAAAGTCAAATGGTTTTCTAAATCTAGGTAGAAATTGAACTAACATTGTGGAAGAATTGTTTGTTGTTGTTATTTGTTCTTTTGGCTTTTTATTTTTTGTTTTCATTTTTTTAATGAAATACTTCTTCAGAACCTGACTAATCTGCATACTCGTTCAGCAAATCTCACATAACTACGCATAGATAAATAAATCCTTTTTTGTGAGTAAGTACTTTAATCGTGTTCAGTTCTGCGTCAGTCCCTACGGTAGAAAGTAGCAAAGGTGGGCAAGAATTGTCAAATATTCAAATGATTCAAATGTTTCTATCATGTATTTATGCTCATCTGAAGATGGTCAAAGTTTTCCTTGAGTTTCCCACTCTAATATAATCCCAATATAATTTTCCACCATTCAGTAAAAATGCTGCTAATACTTAAAAACAAAACAAAGAGAAAACCCTGGTGTTTGAACATGACTCTGAACATGGTATTGGTCTGCACATTAGCTCCAGGCACAGGTATGTGTTTTACGTAAGACGTGCGTATCTCACGTCTGCTCCATAACGTAATGAGGGGCCTTTGTTTGCTCATCTTAGAGATAAAGAGGATTGTTCTTCAGTAAGCGAGGTAACTTGCTAAAGCTTAACCGGCTAGTCAGTGGTGGACTTAGGCGGACATTAATTAAATAATTGGCTTAACAAACAATTAAGCGTTCACTACGGGCCAGGCATGTTGCTAGGGAGAGAAGCAGCATTCACTCACGTGCTCAGTGACCCTGGGGACAGATCCAGACCATTGCTTCTCAAGCCACTGTCTGGCATCATTTGTTGCATGACACAACATAGAAATGAGATCAACAGCAGTTGTCATATCCAATAATGGCAATAACTTTTTAAATGTTACTAATGGTCATTTTTGGTTCCTGATCCTCAAAAAATATATATCTACCTGTTAATTACAGAAATTGCTGCTTTAGTTTTAGTTTTCAAGCAAACATAAAATTATTGGGATAAAAAACAGTTCACTTTTTCATCTCATAAAATGTTATTCTTAGGTTTCTTCCTGTTCAGTGTTACAGCATACGGCACCAGAGAAGCAGATTTCGGTGCATAACTGGGTCTAAATCACCATTGCCAGGAAGGTGGGCTACAGAGCTGGAATGAAGCCATCTTTTAAGACAAAGGGCAATCATAATTCACCTACATTATAAAAGTGTTTTAAAATAAGTTATCAAAAAAAAAAATAAGTTCTCCATGAGAGCTAAGATTTACAATATAAACAACTAATGGGAAAAGCTGAGCATGGAGAAGTAGAGACAGAATTTGTTTTACCAAAATAATAGGAAAACCTTTTACAAAGCGTCTATAGTCCTAAACAAATATTTCTCTTCAGTTGAAATGTCTGCTCTTATCTGTTGCGACATGTTCTTCTTTCTAATAAGTATGTTTCCTTCCTGACATTTGCCTGAAAAAGACTCAATAAATTAGCAGTTTGAATAATATAGGAACAAGCCTGCTAACCTTAAAGACAAGAGACTAACTTTTTTTATTTTTTTTAAATTATGGTAAAATGGGAATCACTCTTTATGCAGGCTAGGTTCTAGGTGGGCTTCAAATTTTCCTTTCCTCTCGGGCTCTGCTCTTTGACTTTGAGAAGCCATGACTGGACCTACAGAATAAAGGCTTAGCAGTCATGCATGGTTCCTCCCTGGGTACCATAGCAAAAGCCCCCTCTCATAGCCTCTTACAGGAACAGTAGAGTTGCACTGTTATCCTGGTTTCCCAAATACAAAAAAGAAAAAAAAAAGCAGGAAGCATACTGACAGAGAACCTAGTGGCATTACTGGTGGACCAGGTGATGTATGTATATTGGAATCTGAGACTAGGTGAGGTTTTTAAAGGCTCCTTCATTTGACCAATCAGCATATAATTTTGTGAACATGAATTTATTAGTAAGTATAACGCATGAATTATTTGTGTGCATTCATTTTCATGGAAGCTGTGTGTGTGTGTGTGTGTGTGTGTGTGTGTGTGACATTATCAAGGGAGAAGAGTAATATTATCAGACATATGCAAAATTTAGATTGTTGACATCTTAGGAAGCCTAAGTAATCCCCAGAGCAGCTGCACGGCTAATATAAAGCTTCTGCTGTTAAAACCAATGTATCCAAATCTGTTATTTATGAAATACGTCCACGGAGAACTATTGTGGCGATGTCACTCATAAACAATACAAGAAAAGGAAGGCTCTATACTCAAACTATTAAAAACCTGGTCCTATGGTCACTCACGCTTCTGGCACCTTTACAGCAGTTATGACTCAGAACTGTGCCGAAGCGAATTTCCGTGCCAGTTCAGCCATCTGCTGCTGTCTCACAAATGGAATAACAGTCTAAGAGGAAAGTTTGTTTTGAGGTGCCATTCCCATATGCATACAATCCACAAACTGCCGTGTATAACTGTGGTATAGCATTACACCAAGCAAGACTTCATGTTTTTGGAAGAGCATATTGCACAGCATTTTCTGGAAATGCTCCCAATATTAGCTACGTGTCACATTTGCATTGAAACATATGGTCTTCAATGTGCAATCTCAAATCATCTACAGAGACTTTGCAATCAGAAGTTCCCTGTGTTACCTTCCTTTTATGAGTCAATTTTCACTTAGCGAACTATCACACTGGTGATTTGGAGGCATTATCTTAATTCCTAATGTAAAATTATTTTCAGCAGATGTGGTTCTGTGAATAATATAAAGTTAATGACGTCTTATTAGTTATTAGCTGAAATCATGCCAAGGGGTGGTAGGTTTTAGATGCTAGAGCAGAGGAACAGAACCAAGCACGTCATCCACCCCTGTCCTCCGCCCCTGGGTGAGGGGAGGTCATGGCTCTTGAACATTCATGTTGAGAGTCAAGAGGAAAGTGACCTTTCTTTGGCTACCCCCACACCCCAAAGCTCAGACACATGCCACCCTATCTTTGAAGCAGCCTTACTCCTAGGAAAACTAGTTCTGAGGACGGCAGGGTGAGGGAAAGTATCTAAGACAATGTCCCAGAGCACTTTGTTTCTTCTGTTCCTCTACAACGGATGAAGCTTCCGGGAACTCGAGGACAGTTGAGCTCACACACAAGTACAAGCAAGGGAGTTTGGATTGGTTTTGGTTTGAGCAGTTGTTTAAACAAGACAGAGATAGAAGATAAGGAGTTCACAGGATTTTAACAAAATGTATCCATGGTAATCTTCCCTGATAAGTATCTCAAGTAGACTGTTCTGCTAAAATTTTAAACAAACACAAAACGGACATAGGAAGGTAAATAATTTCCCTAGGACAAAACTGCAGTTCCACTGGGGACCAAGGGAGCAGATCAGAAACATCACTCAGTACCGCTCTTACACCCCTGAGTTCAGTGAAACGATCCCCAGGCTGCGGGTCTTCCACTCCAGACTTGGAGAGGTGAAGGCCAAGCCCATCACGACTCAGAACACAACAAAAATCCCCCTCACGGATCGGTTCCTTCTTCTTATCCGCTACTGAGAAAACAGATAAATCACTGCCTTTCCTTTCTAGCGGCCAAACTGGTCATTTCCAGTATAGCAGCAGATGTTATCTACACACACAAAAAGCTGCCTAGGTAGAAGATTGAACTTCAAAGAAAAAAAAAAAAAAGAAAGAAAACCACAAAGTACTGGCAGTGGGAGAAGACAAACTGATTATAGCAACAAGTATGTGTCCTTCCAAGTAATGAGATAATGAGTCAACTTGCTGATTGCACATTGTGGCTACTGAATGCATTCTGGGATGGTTAAGAAAACGACTGACTGCTCATAATTGAAGGTATATCTCTCCATTTACTGAGGGCTTATTTAACCTCTAGCAATAAAGTTTTCTCCAGTTATTTGCAGAGGTCTTATAAATCTTTTGTTGCATATAAAGGCTCGATATGTTTTGATGCATACAATTATAAATGGTAACTGAGAAAAAACACATTTTCTAACTATCTGTTGCCAGCAAATAGTAATGCAATTGACTTCTGCATGTTGAATTTTTATACAAAAAAGCTACAAATCCTCTAATGAATTTGTTTGACATGATCGTATATTGTTTTGGGCTTTCTACATAGGTAGTCATGTCAGCCATGAACAGAAGACAGCTGTGTCTCATTCTATCCAATCATGATACTTTTTGTTCTTTTTCAAGCCTTACTATACTTTATTATACAATTTATATTAGATATAATGGTGATTTTTCTCAGTCTTAAAGGATAACTTTGAGTATTTTGTCATATTTGTTACATGTTTTTAATAGATCCTTTTTATTATATTAAAAAATTCTCTTTTATTCATAGATAGGTAAGTTCTTAAGCATGAAGGTATGTTTAATCTTGTTAAATAGTTATTCATCATCTATGAGATCATATAATTGTATTCTTCTGTTAAAACAAAGAACTACATTGATGAAGTCATGTTAATCCAAACAAGCATATCTGGAATTAACATGACTGAGTCATGATTGAGTCTCAGTAAGACTGACCTATAATTCTCCTTTCTTTACTAACCTTATTAATTTGAGTAATTAAGGTAATCAAAATGCCAGTTGGAGAATGATGTCTATTTTCAATATTGAGCAAAAATGTATTCTTTAGAGGAAGTATTTAGTTAGGAGTTAGTTCCTTGAATATTTGGTAGAACTCACTCATGCCTATAAAGCTATCTAGGCCTGACATTTCTTAATGGAAGTATTTCCAAATAGAGATTTAATTCCTTTATTAGAGTACCCAAAATTTATCAGACTGGTCTTGATAAGTTATATTTTCCTTAATAATGATCCTTTCATACAGATTTGCAGATTTACTAACTGAAATTGGTTATATACCCACTGGCATCATTTTGATCCCTGAATTAACTCAGTTATATATACTTTTCTATTCCTGATATCATTTGTTTGTGCCTGACTACTCTGCTCTGAATCAACCTTGTAAGGCATTTATCAATTTCCTTTCTGTTAAAATCCAATCACTAGCATTCCTTCTCACCTTTATTTTACCTTTGTTTCCTTCAGAAATCTCTGACTTTTATCTTTATTTTCTTATTTATTTTATTGTATTTATTCTGTTGTTTTCTTCTGATATCTTACATTGGATGCTTAGCTCTCTAATTTTTCAGCCTCTGTTCTTGTTGTAATTAAAAACCTTACGGCTATAAATTTTCTTCGAAGAGCCATTATAGCCACACACACCTGGGAGTTTTAATGTGTAGGACTTTTTTTTTCTTTCTAGTATTTTTTTATTCTTAACACCTTCTGCTTTTCTGTGTGGTTTCTCCTTTGACCCAGTAGTTATTTAGAAGTTTCTAGACACCCAAACACGGATTGCCTAGTTATCACATTATCAAGTATAATACTGATTGTCATAGAAATTAATATTTCAGTCTTTGTGAGTCTCATATGGTCTCTGTTGCATGTCCTTTTTCTTTTTTTTTATAAACCTTTAAAAATATAAAAATCACTTGTAGATGCAAGGCCTTACAAAAATACAGCTGGATTTGTCTATAGGCTGTAATTTGCTCCACAAATGATACATAAAACGTAAAAACAATAGAGAAAAATCACTGAAATAAAAAGCTGATTCTTTGAGATCAATAAAACAGATAAGCATCTAGCCAGAGAGAAAACATAAATTATAGTATCAGCAATGACAGAAGTGACATCACTATAGACCTGCAGATATTAAAATGATAATAAAGAAATATTATGGTCAGTTTTATGCCAGTAAATTTGACAACTTGTATGAAATGGGCAAATTCCTTTAAAGATGGTTTACTAAAGCTCAGTCAAGAAGAAAGAAATAACTTATGTGGATCTATTACAATTTACTGAAGAAACAGAATTTGTAGTTAAAACCTTCAAGTGAATTCTACTAAACATTTAGAGAAAAAATACTATCGATTCTATACAAACTTCTCTAGAAAATTGAAAAGGAATGACTACTTCCCAACTCACTCAGTGAAGCCAGCATCGCTATAGTACTAAAACCAGATAAAAACATTACAGAAAACTACAGACTAATACAAATTTTAACCACAAATACAAAAATAACAAAATATTAGCAAATGTTCAGAAATTAGAAATAAAACAGTTTAAAAATTTAACTGTATATATAGTTATATATAGTTAGGATAATTTGACCAATTAGAGTTTATCCTAGAAATGCAGGTCTGATTTTACATTAAAAAAAAAAAATCACACACTGTTGTAACCATATTAACAAACCAAAAAGAAATAAAAGCAAGATTAAATTAATAGACATTAAAAAAGCATTTGACAAATATCTAGTATCAACTTCTGATAAAAACCTCTCAGCAAACTAGAAAGAGACAGGAACCCCCTCAACCTCATAAAAGCATCTACAAAAGACCTACAGCTAACACCATACTTAATGGTAAAAGGCTGAAGGCTTTCCTCACCAAAAACAGAAACACTGTGAGGATGTCAACTCCTAACACTTCCATTCAACACCATATTGAAGGTTGTAGCCAATGCAAACAATCAAAACAAAGAAGTAAGAAACCCAGATTGGAAAGGAAAAATAAAAACCATATTTATTCAAAGACTACATGATTGTCTGCATACAAAAATCCTATAGAATCTATAGAAAGCTATTAGAAGTAGTGAGTTTAGCCAAGTTGAAAGATACAAGCATAATATACAAAATTAATTCCTTTGATATACTATCAACAAACAGCTGGAGATTGAAATTTTAAAAATACTATTTACTGCATCAGTATAAATATGAAATACTTGAAAAAAATGTGAGAAAAGGTAGGAAAGACAGGTACACTGAAACAAAAAAAAATTGCTGAGAGAAAATAAAGATGACTCAGATAAAGAGAGAGGGAGATTATGTTTATGGATTAGGAGACTCCATATTGTTTAATGTCGATTCTTTCCAAGCAGATCTATAGATTCATGAAATCCTCATCTAAATCACAGCAGGGCCCACGGACTGGCAGATTTGAGAGACTCACAATGTGAGTCTGAAATTCATATGGCGGTACCAATGACCTAGAGTATTTAAAACAAAGAAAACTCACACCACCTGATTTCAAAAGTAATAAAGCTATAGCAATAAAACAAGTGTGTTATTGGGGTAAAAAGAGACAAACCGCTTAGTTAGCTTAGTAGAACCCAAGAGTCCAGGAACAGACATAAACCTGGGTCACTAACTGGTCTTGACAAACAGGGGCAGCTCAGTGAAGAACAGACAGGTTTATTGTTTTGCTTTATTTTGCAAGATATGCTGAAGCAACTAGAAATCCATCTGTTAAAAAAAGAATGTTGATTCTGACCTCATACCATATACAAAAATCGACACACAACACACAACACAATAGTCCTAAATGTAAAAGTTAGAACTATATAATTTCTGAAGGAAACCAGAAGAATATCTTTATGACTTTGGATTAAGAAAAGATTATCTAGCTACGGTCTCAAAAGCATGACCATAAAATATACACATATAAATTAGTAACATCATTTTTTAAAAAATTTCTGCTTAGTGAATGATACTATTAATATAATGGCAAATTAAAAACAGCGGCATACATTTGCACAGCATGTATCTGATAAATGGTTTGAGTTCAAAATATATGAAGCACACTCAAAACTCAAAAGTAAGAAAGAAAAACAATAAAAAGTAGGCAAAAGATTTGATCAGACACTGCATCAAAAAAATATGTGGATAGCAAGTAAGTACATGAGAAGATGATCAATATCATTATCTATTAGGGAAATACAAGTTAAATATCACAGTAAGATACCACTAGACACTGATTGCAATGGTTAAAATTAAAAAGTTGACCATGTCAAGCGCTAACAAAAAGGTAGAACAATTGAACTCTTCTATTTTTCTGTGATGTATTTTTCTATTTTTTCTGTGATGTTAGGAGTGTTATAAAAATCCTATAGAATCTACAGAAAGCTATTAGAAGTAGTGAGTTTAGCCAAGTTGAAAGATACAAGCACAATATACAAAATTAATTCTTTTGATATACTATCAACAAATAGCTGGAGATTGAAATTTTAAAAATACTATTTACTGCATCAGTATAAATATGAAATACTTGAAAAAAAATGTGAGAAAAGGTAGGAAAGACAGGTACATTGAAACAAAAACCACCTTAGAAACTAATTTCACAATTTCTTTAAATTTTAAACATACACTTAACCATATGATAAGATCATTTCACAACTAGATATTTACAAGAGGGAAAAGGTTACTACACAAAGATTTCTGTGTGGATAATCTGCAGCAGCTTTACTGCAGTTCAAAACCCGTGAACAACCCAAATGTCCACCAACAGGAGAATGAATAAACCAAGGGTGGCATATTCATGCCCAGGAACACATCTAAGCAATAAAAAGCAAGAAATCAGTAATAGACAGTACAGCATGGATGCACGTTGAAATGACTAAGGTGGATGAAAGAATTCAATCAAAAAGTATATACTGTACAGCTCCACAGATATAATATTCTAGAAAATGCAATGTAACCTACACTGCTAGAAAGCAAACCAGTGTTGAGGCATAACTGCAGAGTGTGGAGGTAGGAGAGCTGAGGAGGGGGATTATGTATAAAGGCGCTGAGGAAATTTGCGGAGTGATGGGTATGTTCATTATGTAGAATGTGGCGATGGTTTATTTTATGCAAATTGTACCAAAATAAAGCTGCTAAAAATGACATTTCTTTGGGATTTCTTTCTTCTCCTTCTCCTCCTCATCCTTTCCCTTTCCCTAGTCATGATTATTGCAAGGCAGTAAAATCCACCAGAACTAAGTCAAGTAACACCTAAACTATGACAGGACCAAGGGTAATAAATTGCTCATGGTTTCTATAGTCTTATAATGTTGCATACAAAGTTACTTTTTATTAAACCAACTCTATTTTGCCATTGTCTCCATGGTCTCTGCTGTGGGAGACTGCTTACATTTCATTTTTGTTCTTGCAACATAAAATGACTACGGCAAACACATGCCACTGGAATGTTTCGTTGGCTACAACAGCGTCAAAGCCAGTCCGACATGGGCTGACTCATGGAGCACCTACAACCATGTCTTTCTACATAATAAATTGCGGTGTCATGACGTCCATGGCTGGCCCAGGGTTTTCTTTCAAACGTAGTTGCTAAAAATGTAGCAAGAACATTCCAAAGACCTCAAAGTGTCATTAGGATCACATGGGTGACTGGACACTGAGAAAGAATTAGCAAAAGTATCTTTGGTGTGATTTTTCAGGTCTAGGGAAAGCTTCACTGATTACTAAATTTGCTAAATTCTTTCCTGCAGGGTAAGAATGAGAAAATTAAGGCATTTTTCCTGCCACCTTTCAGCTGCACTTAACATCAAATGACAAAGCTAGATCCCCAAACTATCCTGAGTCATCCCCACCACCACTGGAGTGCTACTTCTTATAACACAACCCACTGTGGGGGACAAAAATGAAAGGGAGGTGGCCGCAAGTGACATGGGGAGCTCAGCCATCACGACAGCATGATTCAAAAGTATTTGAGGCTTGGACTTGACAAACAGTGGCATCATTAGTTCTTCCCAAAGCACAGCTCCCAGGAACTCTGCAGGGACGGAGCTGTCTGAAAGAGCCCGGAAGCCAGGTTAACCCGGCGGGTGGCACTGAGAACCGCAGCTCCTCTTCAGAAGCACAGGTAGGCAGTGGGCAGAGAGCCAGGGCTGATCGCCGGAAGTCGCCACAGCAAACAAGGTGGAGCTGATCTTTCTCTTCTATGTGCGACAGAAAGGCCTCTTCTTCAGCTTTCTTGACCCCTCTATCTTTTGTAGGCTGCGAAAGACCTAATGACCTCTCTTACTCCAAACTGCTATTTTAGGAAAAGAGGTCTACATAGTAAAAAGCCCAGTCGGGTCAGTGTCAGTTTGGCTCCCGGTACCAGCTCGATCCATGGAAAACTATGTTTGGGAGGAGAGAGATTTCCAGTTACGGTTACAGGTGGAAAATAACATTGTCAGCATGAAGGACGTGGCTAAATAGTGAAAGTGGGATAAAACACAACAGTCATATTACTATAAAAAACCATTTTCATCTCATGAATGCCTAATTGTGTTCTTTTCCTCTGCTCTTCTAAAATTAGTACTTGCTTAGTAATAGAAACATCAAGAAAGGACACAGCGGGTATTATAGTTCCAGCAATTAAAAGCTGGCCTCCTCATTTTCTAGGTTTGATTTCAGGTCTTGAAAGTATATACTTTTTTCCAAATCTAAATGTTACCATAATGGCACAATTTAAACTTTAAGTAGATAAGATAAATAGATGAGAACTGAACACAGCATGCTAATTTAAAACTAAAATGTTTTTTTTTTCCTAAGAAAAGAACAAAATTAAACTTGCTCCATAATTTAAAATGCTCTATTCTATTTTTCATATTTTTAGTTCTTTGTTGGGTGAGGAGTTTTTCACATACTAATGTCCATTGCAAGTATTCTTTAAAGCCTTTACCAAGGGGTAGTGCTAGGCCAACACCACATCACCAACCTTGTAGTTTCAAATATTTTTCCAAAACTTTGAAGTGCTATAAAATTGTATTTGTCTGTTCATTACAGGATAGGTTTACTTACTCACTTACCTACTTACTTTACTTATTTATTTAGGTTTATTAACCTTTAAACCAACCCCTGTTCACGATAAAAATACAGTTCATTATTTTGAAATAATTTCAGCATATACTACTAAAGATCGAGTCCAATAATCTTTTTACTAAAAGAGTTAAGTTGCTAGTGAAATCTCAACATTTTCTCAAAACAGAAAAAAACAAAACAAAACAAAACAAAAAACCATGAGCTCTGTGCCTTTGCTTTTCCTTTGTTATAACTAAGGATACCTTTTACATTTAAAAACCATACTTTTGAATGATTTCACTTCCTGCCTTTTGAGGTACCTAAAGCAGTATCTCCCCAAACATGTCAACACCAATGGACTTATGTGTCCTAAGGAGAAATAGTATCTGGTGGCCAAACAGGATTCAGAAGCACTGAATATCATGTAAAAATTAGCCTATCGGTAGCATGGAAAAGTCCTACAGTAAAGATACACATTGAAGGGGCACCTGGGTGTCTCAGTGGATTAGGAGTCAGACTCTTAACTCTTGACACAGGCTCAGGTCACACTCTCACGGGTGTTGAGACAGAGCCCTGCATCAGGCTCCAAGCTCAGTGGGGAGTCTGCTTGAGGAAAGTCTTGCCCTCTGCCCCACCCCCAATTTACATGTGTGCTCGCTCTCTCTCTCTCTCAAATAAATAAATAAATCATAAAAAAGAGATATGTTTAAAGAGTTCGCTAGACCTATTTCATTATCATACTCCTTTCTCAGAACCCATCAATGTCCAACAGAACAAATATACCACAGAACACGCTTTAGAAAGCAATGATCTAAGTATCGTTATAAGTGCTTTAAAAATATATCACAAAGTATTATTCTTCAAAACTTTTCCTAAACAGTCTAATTATTAGTCTTCCTATGTCATACAATACATAATAAATTCCCCTATCCTCACTAATTAGCTTCTCACTTATTAAACTATGGCTAGACATAATGGATAGAGAATGGAACCTGGCATGAGATGGGGGAAATAAAGGTTGATTGCCTCTCTTTGCTCAATTACTTAAAAAAAAAAAAAAAAAAAAAAAAAAAAAAGTGCTCTTTCAATAGTACAAATTACAGTCAGTTTATTTTTTTTTTCATTATTTTGATGCTCATTTTTTTTCTTTCCAGTAAGGTGTTCTTAAACACCTGCTATTCCTGTGAACCCCTTACTTATAAAATGCTTCACTTACATATATACTCTCTAATATTTGCATTTACTCAGAATCCTTTGTAAGCAAGTGGAAATAAATTAATGGATTTGAAGGAGACAGAATTTTGTCGCAAAGGAATTTCAGCCTTTATGTAGTTGTGTTCGGAAACACAGATGCTATAAAGCATCTTTCGACTCCTTATAGGCAGATAGGTTTCCTTCTTTTCTGAATCCTAAAAATAGCATTTAAAAGAAGTTCTTTCTCCTTTTAACAAGTCTGATACGATAAATATCAACTGAGCCAGACAACTCACAGAGTCGGGAAGTCAGAGAACACAACAGCCGTGAGGCCACGATGTGGTCCCCGGAAGGTCTCGCCGCATTTCCTTGCTTCCGTTCCTGCTTCCTCCCTCTCACCACAGGCTGGGGCTTTATCGAGTGACCTCTGCTTCAAGTTACCGAGGTTACTGGGCCTGCAATTCTGGTTCTTCCTGGGTGTGGGATGTGTTGACAGAAAAACAGAAAAGGAAAAGGAAACTGGCCTCTGGAAGACAACGCAGATAAATGGTGGTTTCTCAAATGAAATTTTTTGATAGCTTTGAGATTGTGTGAAAATTTGAGTGGAAAAAACAAAAACAAAAAACGGAGTCCTGGGGCACCTGGGTGGCTCAGTGGGTTAAAGCCTCTGCCTTCGGCTCAGGTCATGATCTCAGGGTTCTGGGATCGAGTCCCGCATCGGGCTCTCTGCTCGGTAGGGAGCCTGCTTCCCCCTCTCTCTCTGCCTGCCTCTTTGCCTATTTGTGATCTCTGCCTGTCAAATAAACAAATAAAGTATTAAAAAACAAACAAACAAACAAACAAAAAAACAACGAAGTCCTAGCATTTGAAAGCATCTTTCATCTTCTGTGAAATATTCTCATCAGAAACTTGGGCATCTTATCCAGGGCCTTTGATGCTGGCTGTTAAACCAGATGATCTGAATTATTAGCCAGGGGAAAAAATGGCCTTCACCGGGAGGAAAATATGACTTGTAAACATCACTCAAGTTGATAGGATTAAATTTTCACTTTACAAGTGGGTTTTGTATTTAGAACAACTGATTCGGTATGAGAGAGAGAGACCAAGAGTGCACAAGCACACGATGGACCGAATCATGTCCCCCCAAAATTCATAAGTTGGAGCCCAGAGCCCCAGTGTGCATGGGCCTTTGAGAACGAATCAGTGTTAAAGGCCTGAGGGTGGGACCCTCGTGATGGGAATAATGGGGGGATAAGAATAAGAAGGGAAGAAAGAGAATGTTCTCTCTCTGCCAGGTAAGAGCATTTTGCAAGCCAGGAAGAGGCCTCTCCCCGAGAACCGTGTCTTCCAGCACCTTGGTCTTGGACTTCCAACATCCACGTGTGAGAAATAAACTGTGGTTTGAGCCGCCAAGCCTGTTGCATGTTGTTACCACAGCCTAAGCGGAGTAACACAGACAAGACAAAAAGACTGAGAAAAATGTCCTTGCCTATCCTTTTAATTGCCTATTCCTTATTTGTAAAAAGCCATAAAATTCTGCAGGGGTGATGCAAGTATGGCGTGCATGGGTTTGATATTCTGTTCCAATTAGGTGTAAGTTTTTCCACTACAGGGAAATATATAGTAGTAATAGGTCAAGGGTCTATTCGCTCCCATAATCCCAATCACAGTGAGCAACTGTAACCTAGTATCAAACTGAACCACAAGGCCTTAAATACCATATTCTAGGGGAAACTGTTGAAGGCCATAACAGATAAGGGCCAGATACCCAGGGCTGGAGACTACAATTCCACCTGGTAACATGGAATTATATTTTTATGAATTATGAAAAAAGACTCTGTTAACTCTCAAGTTTTCGACTGTGAATCACTCACATTCTATACTATGTGCGATAAATGTTTAAAAGTGAAAAATCCAAAAACATTTTGCCAAATAATTCCTGCAGCGTCCCAAAGCAAAGCATCAAAGGATATTCATTTATAAAATTATAGTTCAGCAGATAAATTATGAAGCTTTAAAGAACCTGCTGTTTCTTCTATTCGTCAATTTACAAGTTGATTCAATAGGTCTCAGCTTAATTTATGAAAAATCAAGTTATCTCGGGAATTTTTTTTTTCTTTTCTCTTCTACCACATAAAATGTATGATGTAAAAGGAGCATGGTATAACTTTTGGGTCTTAGCTATATGGAATGCGTAACTCAAAATACCATAATGCTTAGTTACCTATCTTTAAGAAAGTAATAGTGAAGCATTGAGACATTTGGGGGAAGGAGTTTAACTATCAGAAATAAGTGTCTTTTAACGTAACTGCAGTACAATCCTATTTGAGATAAAATTGAATAAAAATAATAATCAATAATACCCGAACCTTTCTCTGTTTAGTCTTTCTTCCTTTCATGAGAGAAGAAAATTCTGTCACTAAATTAGATAAATTTGGAGGATATTTTAAGAATTGTGACAAAATGGTAGAAAGCCACAGGTCCACGTTCAAACAAGTATTCATGGTAGTCAGGTGCATGGCTAACCCAATGAAAACATTATTCTGTGAAAACTGTCCTTGTTCACAATCAAAGGGATTTTTCTACAAAAGTGGTTTCCAGGGACTTGATAGAGCTCTGGTCAACCAGCACCCCTGGTGGAAGTCCATCCCTATGGGGCCCTGCCCACACACATGCCCGTGTCAGTGCCCTGCAGAGACAAAGTATATTATGGAAAAAAAAAAAAAAAAATTTTTTTTTGAGAGCAAGAATGCACGCACGTGTGGTGGGGGAGGGGCAAAGGGAGAGCGAGAGCGAGAACCCTAAGCACGCTCCACCCCAATGCAGAGCCCGATGTGGGGTTCAATCTCACAACCCTGAGATCATGGACATCATGACCTGAGCCGAAATCAAGAGTCAGATGCTTAACTGACTGAGCCACCCAGGCGCCCCTGAAAATCCTCGTATGCTGTTTTAATCTAATCTGGTTTCTTCACTGACGCTGAAATTCTGATTTACCACTAACCTTATTTTTCCCACAGAAATCCATGTAACTCCAAGGCAGTCTGTATTTTAATAAACCTCCATTTAGTAGCTAATGAATACACCTATCTGGATATTCTGTTTATTCTTCCACACTTAGTCACAGTAAACTTGACTGCACAAGAAAAATGGCCGTGGGACAGCCGTTTCTTTTATCTCCGTGCCATGCTCTTATGCTATGTTGCTGCTAGTGTCATCGTTTTTAGAAATAAGCGTGGACACCACTGTGGGCAGTTATCCCATGAGTTTAAAAAGAACTTCTTAAAAGACTTTTTAAAATGCATGTGTAATATGCACATATATATTAACATAATGCACTATGAGATATCATGATATAAAATGATGCTTTTGTTCCGAAAGGGCCCTCTGGTCCTTTTGATGGGCATGCCAAGACAGCAAGGTCCCTGCCTACTTTCTACGCAGGCCTCGTGTCAGCTTGCATAGGCAGCTGATACCCTTAAGAGGTAAGGTGATGTCCCCCCGAGACCAAAAGGAGGCTTGATCCCTACTCGTTATGTAAGCAAGCAGTGGATTGCCTCAGCTCAGAACCCTCAGCTACAGTGCAAATCCCCTTCACCAGCAGTCACCTCCCTGCCAGGGGACCCAGGGGGACGAGATCTTGACAATAAACCTATGGCGCTCACTCCAACTCTGGGCTGCAAGTTAATACAGGGCATCGCCCTTGGCCCGAAAAGCTCACGTCTTCTGCCGATTTACTGGTTTGCAAGTAGTGTAAAATCAAATCCCAATCCGACAATACTATATATGCAAACATTCACAGCTATGACTCAAGAACATAAATAACCGATGTTGTACGTCTCCAAGAACAATCGTGATGAACACTTTGCTGAAGTGTTGCTCCGTGAAAAAATATCAGAACAATGACTTCTGTTGTCTTCATCCCTGGGCTGTTTAACTGGTTTTTAATTGAATTTCTGCGAGTTGCCATCAGTTTCATGATATGGAAACCTGCCTTTTCAAATCCCACTGCAATGTTCAAACAAAAGAAATCCCAAATCTTTTTTTTTTTTCTCCTTGTGATGATAATTAACCAGGAATAAAATATTCCCAACTACTTTGGCAAGTAGGAATGGAGAAGAAAAGGGGTTTCAAACATCAAAGGAGGCTCTCAAAATACTCTTTTATAAGAAAGCCCTACTCTCAGTACCTTATCTTGAAAGCCACATTGGTTAGAGAGGGCCCTTTAAAGGATTACCTTAACATGCAAGGAATCGGCCCCTCTGTGATGTGTTCTGAAATTTATACTAAAACATAGCTTCACGACTGATGTGGTTGGAGGATACAAAGTGGGTCAGAAAGCAGGAGGAAAGGCTTAAGTTCCAAAAATGAGCCAGAGTTCACATAAGCCATTTGTGGAAAAACACAAAAAACAAAACAACAAAAAATCCCAAGCAAACAGGAATATGACAGTCGGTTGTCAACTCGTAAGATGCCACCTAATGCTTTTATTCCATAAGGGGGCCGTGCAAGGCATAATAAGAAAACTACAAGTCCCTTGGGGGAACCAGGTGGTGGGTACTAGGGAGGGCACGGATTGCATGGAGCACTGGGTGTGGTGAAAAAACAATGAATACCGTTACGCTGAAAAGAAATAAAACATTAAAAAAAAAAGAAAAAGAAAAAGAAAACTACAAGTCTCAAGGCATTTTTAAAAACATAAATCTCTTTTCTTTGCCAATATGTGGAAAACCATATTCTTCAGCTAAAAACTGCCCCAATTTCCCAGTTTTCTAAATATACTTTCCTAACCAGCGTATTTTTATAGGTATGGTTGTTTTTATTTTTATTTTTCTAATAATAAAACGAGTGCACGATCATACACCAAACACCATGCAATCACCTTCCCCCACTGCTACCAACATAGAATTTGGTGTGTATTTTCCAACTCTTTCTCTGTATGCATTTTGGCATTTTCTTAAATGACACATTGCATTCACTGTCCTGAAACGGGCTGCGTTTTTCACTTACTAACATAGGACTGGATGTCGGTAAACACAGTTTTCCCATGTTCAAACATCTAGGTAGTATTTTCCGGCGTGCCTTTTAGAATTGATTTAACCCTTCCCCTACTGACAAATGTTGACATTTCCCCCCCTAATTTCCACTGTTTTGAAAATAAAATGATACATTTAAATTCCAAATTCTTCATCCCAGCCTCTGGGTTCCATGCGATCTGGAGCCTGCCTTCCCCGGAAGCCCTTACACCAGCCGAGTCCCGCCAGCCTGCCTTCCCCCCCCTCGCCGCAGGCCACCGCCGTGCCTCTGTGTGGGGACCTGTCCTGAGACCGTGGTGCGCCGGCTCTTCCTGCTTCCTCAGCTCTCAGCTCGAGGCCAGTCCCTGCGGGAAGTCTTCCTACAACTCCCGACCGAGCAGTCTCATCTCTCCTGGGGCAGTAGCTACCACCCCTTCTTGGTGTCCTTCCTCCACAAGACTCATCGGTCCCTGACATTATCTTGTTCACGTATTTGTTGACAGGTTTACTGGCTCGCCTTGCTCAAAACCGGTTTCTCTGTTGTTCTCCAATGTGTCCTTTATGAGAAAAGTGCCTGGCACCTGGGGGCTCTCAGGAAATGTCTGCAGAGAAAACGGATGGTGGGCGTATCCTTCACTGTGTCCGTGACCTAGAGGTAAAACGGCTGCCCAGCCACGTGTACACCGGAAACACTCATGGGCACGTTCCAAGTGCCGTCCCCAAAACAGCTGCAGTGGCCACTCGCACTCCCGCCGGTATTTCCCTCCAGTATTAGAGAGGGGGCTTTTTCTCCTAAATGCAGTCAGTTTCTAATGCCATCTCACAAATTAATAATAATAATAATAATAGTAATTTTTGTAAATATTCTCCTGACTTTGAGAATCTTTTTACATGTTTACTGCATTTGTGTTTCATGTACAAATACATCATTGCTGGAAATATTTCTATTATTTCCCCCCCTTTGGTCATTAAGAAAATAACACTTTTATTTTCTTCTTTTTCTTTATCCTTTTTTTTTTAAGATTTTATTTATTTATTTGACAGGGAGAGAGAGAGAGAGCACCAGCAGGGGGAGCGGCCCCACCGAGCAGGGAGCACAATGTGGGGCTCGATCCCAGGACCCGAAGGCAGATGCTCAATGGTCTGAGCCACCAGGCATCCCTGTTGTCTTCTTTCATCATACAAGATCGGTGGGGCGGTGGGGGGGCGGGTTGTTGCTCCCATTGTTGCTGTTCTTTGGTTGGTTGGTTAGTACGGATCTTAAATCTAAAATCTATCTGGAGTTATTTTTGTGTGTGGTATGATAAAGATTACTCGAAAAATGTACAGGTCTTTTTATTCTTATTAGAAAATGGTCTGGGTAGGCATTTCAGAAAATTTCCAAAAAAGCATGGCAAAGAACATAAAAATCACCCAGACAGAATCATCATTTCATATATGATTTCTTTCAAATGTTTTTTCCTGTAACCATTTTTCCATAGAAACATTTATTCACTCGTACAGTGTATGTACTTTGGTACGCTGTTTTGTTTGGTTTGGTTTTAATCATGCTATAAACCTCGTCTTGGTCAATGTTTTTTAAATGTGATTTTAATGATGGCATATTTTAACGTGTAGGTGTGGTGTGACTGTTTGTGTGTTAATAGTTCCTATTGTTCAGTAGTTGATCCCCTCTTCTAATATTAAAGAAAATAATAATAATAACCCATCACTGACAATCCTCACTCACAAAATCTCCAGGACTATCTCTGATTACATTCTCAGAATAGGTTCCTAAATGGGGACTCACTGATAAAAGGAGCATGAATTATTTTATGGCTCTTTTTGGAGCTTTCAAGACAGCCTGTACTATGTTATCCATTTATCCCACGAGGTACCAGGTAGGCTCTTTCCAGGAGAAAAAAAAAGCCATACTAAATATTACTGTGAGAGAGTACTACATAGGGGTGCCTGGATGGCTCAGTCAGTGAAGCATCTGCCTTTGGCTCTGGTCATGAACCCCCAGGGACTTGGGATCGAGCCCCGCATCAGGATCCCTGCTTATCGGGGAGCCTGCTTCTGCCTCTCCCTCTGCCATTCCTCCTACTTGTGCTCACTTGCTCACTCTGTCAAATAAATAAATAAAATCTTAAAAAAAAAAAAAAAGAGTGGACTACATATAAAAAGTTGGTCATAAAAGCGTTGGAAGGAAAGCCAAGAAAAAGAGTAGGGTGAGATTTGATTAACCCGTAACTGTAGGAAACAGCTACTGCCCTCAGGATCAGGGAAACTCAAGGGAAGCAATCGTTTTGTCAGCATTTATGACTGCACTGAGAACACGCTGCCACGCTGGTGTCACCCAGACCGCTGAGAAAACACCAACGATCTGCCATCCGGCCGTGGAGGAGAAAGAGGAAAAGGACCACAGACACTTCCAGAAGCAGGAGGGAGTTGCAAGAGAGACACAAGGTGAGATGAGGAGAGAGAAGATTTTTTTCAATCGGCTGTAAGAAGTGAGCAGGATCTAGCTGCAAGGGAATCTGGGAGCTGTGGTTTGCCACCACCCGCTGCCAGTGTGACAGAGCACAAAGGGGACAAGTGTGGGCGGGGCCACAGCAAGGGCATCTGGACACGCCCGAGAGCAGACAGAGCATATCTGAGTGCATACTCAGGTAAGTGTATGAGGGGCAAACTGGGCTTCATAGGTTCTAAAATACTTCTCCAGAGCAGTTGGGAGAGTTAAGGATGTCACCGTGCCTCCATGACACACTGCTTTTTACAGCTGTGGAACTTGTCGTGGCTGCTGCAAGCCACAGGCATATTGAATGTGATCAGGACTAACAACTACAGTTATTCCCTAAAACACAAGTACTTCTGGAAACATTAAAGGTCAAAGAGTTACTTTATTTCACATTTTTTTCCTCTGGAGGACTGTCATAACAGTAGAACGAAATCTCACATTTCCGCGCAGTGGCAGGAAAGCGTAAACAAATGTAAGCTGGCTTCTACCCCAAATTATACAACATCTTAAAAACAGAAAGTCAAAAGAGAAGCAAAACGATTTCTTCTTAGCATAACCAGCAGCTGGAAGCTTAGCGCCCACCCTTCACTTTTCAATGCTCGTCAAATACTTTCTCCAATTGAAAAACACAGCATGTTATGCCAACAACCAAGCGATTTTTCTCAGTGATACTGAGAGCCAAACCTGTACCTCATTCAGGCTACTTATAACATCAGCCTAGGTACAACAGATTTCTGCACCATCACTTCACCACTAAAAAAGAAAACGTCAGTGTGGGTGTCTCCTTTAGCAGCTGGGACAGTGCTGCATGGACACCAGGAATGGGCGCAACTTCTTATCCACCCCCCCAACACACACACACACACACACACACACACACACACACACACACATTTTACAGGATTTATTCCATTTCTTTGATTTTCACAGAAGCTTTAACCTTACTGGAGTAAGCTTTCTGATTGCAAAGGTAACTTATAATCGGCCAAATCAACCTGTAACAGGTTTATATTCTAATGTAGCTTCAGAAACTAATTTTAGGACATATACAAAATAGAAACAGATCACTTTTGAGATTAAGTTTTTGTGTTGCTATCTTTATATTTAACGGGCAAATCCCATTTAAATATGTGGTCAAGAAAACACACTAGAAAGACAGTTTTAGAATGTGAAAAGCCGTAGGTGTTCTCTCTAGCATAGGAGATTCTAAAAGACATAGGAAATATGTTCTGCTTGAGCAACTTTTCTGGATGGTTAAAAGCTATAAGTACCATCATTTTAGTTTAAACATCAGGTGTGACTCTTACACTACCCAGTACCTTCTTAAAATATTTGGATCATTAGCCAACTGATGTGGGCAATATAATTATACACATTCTACAAAAATATTAACCATTTGTATAGTTTAGCATCTAATAAAATCAATGAAGGTTCTTATTTATTCACAGAGAAAAACAGCAAATATATGTGTTTCAATTAAAATGGGCAGTCTAGTGAGTATACAATTTCAACGTATTTCAAGTGTTTCCACCTCCAGTGCTCCAGGATGGAGATCACCTACAGATATCAACACTCAGGAACGGAGAAACCTGCAACAGGAAAGTTGATGATATTCAAGCAAACTTCCCTTCTCTTCTATAGCAACTGGGAAGTAATCTCTCTGCTCCTAGAATGCCTGCCTGAATTTTGAATAGAAAGCTCAGAGGGCGGGAAGACCTTGAGACACTGAGTTAACTGACCTCAGAGATGCTCTATTCCAGGTCCCATCAACATGTGAGAAAATACATACCTACCGTTATTTAGGTCAGTTGGTGTGGGGACTTCAAAGTGAAACTTCCTAATCACGTAGCCTCCTTCTTGACATTCATGATTCAACACAGCCAAGGCCTCTCTCTTTCTCATCAAATGACCACCTACTCTTTTGGGATTGTAATACTTAAAATAGATACAAATATTGCATCTATCAAGAAGGCTTCCCTCTCCCTATAAAAAGTTTAACAGCAAATTTCAGCAACATTGGAATACTTTGTCTCTTTCCTTTCTGATGTGATCTTCAGCTCTTGACTGAATCTCTTGTTCTCATGCTTGTTTTTTTGTTTTGTTTTGTTTTGTTTTTGCTTTTTTTGTTTGTTTGTGTTTCTGCTGTTCGGAATGATCTTTCATGACAAGGTAAATTCAAATGACATGATGTCTAGGTGCTGCCTCTCCCAGCGCAGCAGCTTGTTGACCTTTTCAGAGTCAGGTTCTTGTCCTTTTAATAGAGGAAGATCGAAAACTGGGATAATTTTTCATTTTGTTTTGTTTTGTTTTTAAGATTTTATTTATTTATTTATTTATTTGACAGAGAGATCACAAGTAGGCAGAGAGGCAGGCAGAGAGAGAGGGGGAAGCAGGGTCCCCGCTGAGCAGGGAGCCCGATGCGGGGCTCGATCCCAGGACCCTGGGACCATGACCCGAGCCAAAAGCAAAGGCTTAACCCTCTGGGCCACCCAGGCGCCCTGAAAACTGGAATGGTTTTTAAACATAAATATAAACTAAAAGTGAATGGTAAGAACCTGGGATTAAGAAATCAGACATTTAAAAAATACCCATCTTTGTTTCATTATTATGTTGGCTTGGGGTCTAGGAGACAATTTCAGTTTTGTAAACCACATTTCACTACAAGACAGAAAGTGCTGAAAGGGGCTACTTAGTACTTACCCATGAGGATAACATAAGGGTTACCGTGAAATTTTTTTGAGGGTGGGGAAAAGCAAGTGAATTAGATTTCTTGCAGAAATAAGAATATAAAAGGGAGAGCTAGTGTCGAAGCCAAAGTAGAATGTGCTTTTACTCATTCTATACAACATTCCTCTCTCCAACCCACCAAAAGCAGTATAAATGAATATAATTAGAGCAACTAATTGAGTTATCAGCATCTCCAGAATAGATGTTACATGTGTCGGCATACTAATGGCAGCTGTTTGGAATATTAGTAGTTCACAAAGAGTCCTACAGGACTGCTTGTCTCTGGAAAAATCATTCAGTGAATGATACTGAAACCAACAGCCTGGCTCCTGGGGGTCATTGAGCAAATGCTTCTGAGCATGGAACACAGCCACTCTGAACTTACGAGCCTAATGGGCGCTCTCCACACACGGGCTTCTCCTCCAGATCACTACTGCTCTTGGCCCAACAGCCACGACCAGTTATCAGACATCCTGACCCAGGTCATTACCAGACCAACGCAGATGGCCACCCAGGGAAGGGGAGTCATTTCATGCTCAGGGCGAGATAATCACTTGGTGCGCTTTCAACCCATTTGTTCAACATTTGCTCCTCGGAGAGACAGAGCGCTTCCTGGGGACAGCTGAGAGAAGAAGGGACACTGAGCAGTGCTCCTGCATGGTTTCCTACAGTTCAGCTCTGGGCCTGAACCCAAGTGCTTACTCAACAAACCCATACCCTGCAGGTAACGGGCACCAGCCTCATTAGGAAGCAGTGCGGTGACCAGGTGCTGTTAATCACACGTGTCCCTTGGTGACGCTGAGCCCATTTCGGGCAGCTTTGTGAATTCTGACTGCCAGCACATCCGGACTCCCCATGAAAGAGCTGCTGCAGCTCAAAGCTGGCCTCAGAATGGGGGGATCTGGACACTGGCTCTCTCCCCGACGCATGGGATGACCCTTGATACAAGTTACTCAGCCTCTCTGACCTCACTGTCCTCATTCATGAAAATGAGAACCACGATCTCTTATGTCACAGGCTGCTGTGTAGACCACGTCAAAGCACCCGGCCCAAGGGTCACCTGGGACGCAGTAAGCACTCAGCTGAACTCGGCTACTCCTCCTGGGAGCGTCCCTTCTGCCCTGGTACTGGGCACACCGTCTGGTGTGGCCTCCCCCCTTTGGTGCTCTGCCCGTCACTCTGTTTCCAGTGCTGCCAACAGGGGAGGTGACTGAGCCTCAGCGTGCCCTTAGAACTGGTTCATTTTCCCTTCTTAAAAGCCGTCCCTCCCTCCCTCCCTCCCACACTGCAGCTCCCCGGCTCTTGACACCCCCCATGTCTAAAGAAGGGAGCTTGCGGGTGTGCAGACATGAGTAGGGCGTGATGGATGCTGCGGAGTGTTTTGTTCCAGCACGTTCCTGATGGGGGCCTTAGCGCGGTGCCCATAAAGCCCTCCAAGGATGACTGTGCTGTCAGATACCCCCCTCAGCCCCCCACTGCCTGGGGAGATGCTGGGACAGACTGCAGTCTTTGGGCTGCCCTCGTGAAGGACAAGCTGGCTTCCTTCATTTGTTTTCCTCCATTCTGTCCTTCGGTTTATTGACCTAGCACAGCTATGAGAAGAAACTAGGATGACAGATTTCACATCTTTTGTGGCCAGTGAAAATCTTTGGCTAAAGATTTGGCTGCAGCGAGCGCCAAGTGGTTGTGACTCTGTGAGTGGTTCATTATTTCTTAATTTCCTATTTGCATGCAAGCCTCTAGGCCAGAGACATCCGTAAACATGGAGCAATTTGTCCCTGTGGACTCTGGGACACTCATTTTTTGAGTGTCCACTGTGTTCCATTCATTGGGCTGAGTTCATGCACATATGTTACACATTTAATCCTCACCACTCAGTAAAATATCATTATCCTTGTTTATAAGACGAAAAATCACGTTAGGAAACAGTTTTGGAAGGAGAATTTGAAATCTGGTCCGGCTGACACTAAAGTTCATGATTTTTCTTTCATCACACTGTTTGAAAGAATAAATTAGAAGGAAGCAAGAAATCTAAGTGGCACAAATACTACGTTAAACCAAAGATTCCCTCGGTATGCTAATTTTGTTTATCTGGCTGCTATTACAAGAGTAGGGAATTATCCTTCTGTAAATCATACACTTTTATCAGAAGTTTGGGGGCTTTTTGTTTTTGTTTTTTTCCTTCCTTATCTATCAGTAGACATAATTAATAGATCCTGAGAGACTAACATAGTCAGGAAAAAGTATGTTTACCCAGTGACAGCTAATGAGACTTGAATAACAGTATATTTTGAAATAACACTGCAACATTTTTGAAATAACAGTATACTTTGAAAAAAATAATGGTTCAAACAGTTAAACCACATATAAACAGTGACGGAATAGCTACTTTCATTGAACTTTCATTTATAATTTCACTGCAAGATTAGTTTTCTTTAGAGAAAACGCTGGCTGGGTAACCAAAAGTGAATGAAGCCACTGGAAAAGTTTACAGCTTATTGGCTAATGAGCAGCCAGCATTTCTGTGTGTTGGCTGATAAACAAACTGTGGTTCTCGGACAACGCATTTCCTAGTTGTGTGTCGATAAATAGTGTTTTTTGGACCTTTCTTATTTGATATCACTGACCACCTCTTAAACATTGACCAGAATCTCCATTACTTTTTTTTCCCCCTAATATTGGCAACTGTTTTTTTTTGTTTTTGTTTTTTTAACTTGAGAATTTAGAAGCCAAAATGTGTAATAGTTTTACTTCAGTGAATTAGGAATCCTTGTTGGGATTTGAAAAAAGGAGGAGGAGATTAGGAGAAATTGAAACCAAACCCTCCAGGCAAAGCTCCTTTTGTAGGAAGTACTTAAGAGAGTTTTGACACTTTTTTATATATCCTTTGTTCCTGGTGACAAAGGAGAAAGACGGTCTAGAGAAAATTATGACATAGCTGCGGTCACAGACCTTCAAGGACGAGCAGAGGTGGGAACCGGAAACGGAAGGACGGTAGTTGCTAAAGCAACAGGTAGTTCGAAAAAGCCATTTGGGCTAGTTTTCTACATATGGAAGGGCTGGAATGGGGGTGTACAGGGGTAAGACGGCCACGTGTCAACTTCTGACTGGCTCTGCCCATTTCTCTGTGTAACCAGGGTGCACAAAAAAGCCTTGGCATGGTTTAACATGTACATTCCATATACTATACAGAATTATTTGTTTTCTTCTCTAGGGTATATTTGTATCAGTGTAAAGAATACAAGTTCCCTGGCCCAGCAATGTCCCAGAATGACCTGTTGCAAATGTTTTATCCTCTGGTGCCGGCACACACATTTCTCCTAAAGGAGTTAAAATGCAAGAAATGGAGCATTGAATACTTACAAAATGGTTTTGAAAAATATTTAGTCTAAGAATTGAAAATCTGGTATGTTATAGGCCTTCTACACACACATACACACACACACACATACACTACACATACAGAGATATAGCATATACACATGTAACTATAATTTTGTTAATGATTTTGGGTGGACATGGACTTGAATTTCATATCTGGTCTCTAACTCCAAAGAGTCCCCACTCTGCTCCCTGTGTGTCTGGAAGCGTGTGCCTTCTCTTCAGAGCTCTTATGAACTAGCGTCCTCCCTGCAAAGGGTCACTGCTGCCCCTGCCCCACCCCCGAGTAGCCACAGCCCCTTCCTCTAGTCTCCATTTCACTACTTAGCACAGTTGCAATGTTTTGGTACTTGGTTGGCTAGATTCTGTTTCACTTACTTTTCTATTCTTAATGCACAGCAGTTCGAAGTGTATGGAATGTGCTCCTGAATGAGGCAATGACCATAAAAACTTGCCCATTTGAAAAAAAAAAAAAAAAAGATAAAATTCTTGTGTTAACAAAGGATTTTTTTTTCCCTTATTACTCTGCCTACCCTAAAATATGCTGAACTTAACCATAAAATAAGTTGGAACTGTTAAACACAACCTACTTATGAGGAAGAAAGGAAGAAAACTAGAGAGGCAAGTTGCCTGACGTCACCCGTTTTACATTCGCGGCCACGGATGCTGACATCCCGGGAGACCCAGACTGATTGCCGTCCTCCCTGCCACACGCACGCCCCCATGCTCTCCAAAAAGCAGCACAGTGTCTTCTTGCCCTACATTTTGATCACTCTTCGTATGGAGGACTCCACTCCCCTTGTTACATGGCTTAGACTAATTCACCCCAAGTCAAAGGGAGCCTGGGACTAAGGACCCCGCCCACTAAAGGCACTTGGCAGAGGAGAGTTACTACGTCAACGAATCTGAGCTTCCCTTGAACAGTGCGAACGTGAAATACTTGAACACCTAAGACAGGCAATGTAGTGCAGAAACAGAGACATGGACAGAGAGAGAGCGAGGGAGATGGAGACTGTGCACATGCACACAACAGGGGAAGACCATGAGGTCGGAGAGGAGAGGAAGGAGGCAGGAGGTAGAAGGTGAAGTCCAGGCATGGAAGGGGGGACGGTGAAACCCAAGTCATGAGCTTGATGAAGAACCCACTTCTGGAGGGAGCCACGAAAGCCCAGATGGTCCTAAATAGTGAACAATGGCGTTCCAGCCATACACAGATCCTAGCAGGAAGGAGCAGGGGAGTGTGGTTCCCTGGGCTTCCTCATCTCCCTGAGCATCTGTACTGTGAACCACCTCCCCTCCACGGCAAGGAAGCGCATTTCTGCTCCTTGTAATTCGGCTTAACTGACACTCAAATCCAAGTCTGTATCATAGTAGGCTACTCGGGCTTTTCCTGAATTTGTGATAAACACAGAAGATATGTCCAAGTTCTGGATAATGAGGGATGATTGGGTGGTCACTACAGGTCCCAGGCCAGGGCGAAACCATGACAAGCCGTGGTTTCTAGCCCGGGAAGGGGATATTCTTTGCTCCCCACTTGAGGGTCCCGATGGGGGCCACGCCACGGCCAGTGTCTACTTCCTCAGCCTCTCCAGGTGCAGGCTGAAATTCTCGCTGCCTCCTGCTGAAACTCTCAAGACAGAGGATCCATTTGGTTCAGTCAGTCACGCTGGCCAGAGCTCTTGCACCGGCACACATTATAGGCTCCCTGATCATGTGTCTGGAGACAAGGAAAGTGACAGAGCAAATTTCTTATCACAACTCATCAGAGAGGGAGCCACCAGCATGAGGACAGTCATGCTCAGACACCTCAAAGGCACGTAAGTCCTATTAGAATATTAACACGAGTAAACTAGACAGTGATGTTGGGGGGTTGAGGAGATGAAGAGTTTATCAACCAGAAGTTCCCTACTTCCCAGTGTGCACTGCGCTGGCCTTTGTCTTTTCACATTTATTGGTTATTTACACGCCAGTCTATAAACGCTTGAGAGAATGTGGAACGAGGACAGCCGGAGGTTTGGGGCAGGGAGGGGGAAAGAGGTTCACCGGAAGTGAAGCATCACGCATGGGGGGGGGGAAACAAAGAGAAGAAAGCCCCCAGTGTCCCCCGGGGCAGAGTATAGTTCTCACCAACTCCCCTTTGGGTAAAACTCATTCCCTTCTTCAGCTGCACACACATGGCACTTTCAAATGGAACATTCTCGGCATCACGGAATCAAGCTGTACTAATAAATGCGCGCTGGGAGGAAGTCATGGATGCTCTACCCGTAGTGTTTTGGTTTTGCTTTCCTACTTGTGGACTGAAAGGCCAGAAAAGAGATGGAAATTAGAAGGGAAACAAGAAAGGGCTGAAATGAATCCACAGTCCATTTTTGAGTGAAAAGGTCACTTGTTTTGTCAGGGCAGCTTTCTCTGTCTCTCAGTCTTCCTGAGCCCAAATATCGGTGTCAGCCGAGATTATCAGGGGAAGCAACAGAACAACCATCCAAGAGGAGACCGTGCCCAACCTCGCGGCAGCTAGTGAACAGGGACCGAGCAGTTGGGTGGGCCCCTCTGAGGGCCTGACCACCTCCAAGCCCCGGGAGCGCATCTGCAGCAAGATGCTGCAGGGGGGCAGGGGGGCGGTCCCAGTCCTCTTAACCTGTTCATTTTCAGACGGGACTGTTCCAGCTTTCATCTGCTATAATTAGTCTCATATTTTCAGGACAATAAGATGGGTACGTGAGGCTGGTTACCCACTGCCCACGCACACGGGTGTCCGCGGGGTCTTCCTTCTACCTGGCAGGCGCGAGCCCTGTGAAAGGAGCCCTGGCTTGATCGCAAGAACAAACAGAACCTGCTATGGGAAGGGTCTGCTTGTAAAACTGTAGGTACTTAACCACGTGAGGCTTCCCAGAGCCTAAACTTGGAGGAGCCTCTTGAGGTCACTCTCAGACAGTTCCTCAGAAGCGCACCCAGGAAAGAGCTGGAAGGAACCGCGCAGCTGTCTCTACGAGGCCACGCACAGCCAGACCCAGAGGAGACCCTACTGCGTCCGTGGAGGCGGAGTAGGAAGGAGACACGCGGGGCCCATGTGAGGACCCACGTTCCAAGTCCCCAGGAAAGAGCTGACAGGACATTCATTTAGGTAATCTAAATACATCGTAGCTCTTTGTTCTCTGTCCCCTCTCTGCTTCTTACAAATTTCTGACCAGGTGGATGTTTTCCCTACATTTCTCTCAGAAGTCGAAACGTGGGGGTCTCTGGGTCGATTTGGCCTAGTTTCGCTCAACCACGTAGTACTTAAAAAATTATAAACTCAAAAGCCATGAGATCGGCAAGCTCTGAAGACAGCTGGTGGCACCACTTCCAAAGTTTCTTATGACTGCAGGATTCCTAAAATTCTGTTCCCCAGCTGGCTCCTCCGACCATGAGCAGGAGTCCTCAACGCATCCCGCTTCTGAAGGGCCCCGAGCTGGGAGTTGGGAGCTCACCGGTGCGCAGCAACCCCATCCCCTACTTTCCGTGGGCTCTAAGGAGATTATCGCGGGTAGGAAAGGTATTTGGTGTGACTTCTCTTTCTCTACCCCTCAAAGCTAAATAAATACTAATTCAACTACCTTACTTCCTTGGAGTCTCTAAATAAATCTTCCGCTCAGGGTCAGGCGAATCCATTTAACTCTCCTCTCCACGACCATTCTGATCCCCATCCTCCTCCTCCTCCCCTCCCCAGCCAGGAAGATCTTTCCTGCAGGCCAACCCCATCCAGCCTGCACAGCCAACAGTTCCCCTAATGGGCTCCCCCCTTCCTGGGCTCTCAGTAGGTAGCTCTCTGGCTCCCAGCAGAGCCCCACATTACCTTCCATTACGACTGCTGCCGTGCCGTACGAGTGGGTCATGAATCTTCAGGCACTTGAAAAAACATGCTCACGTAAAGAAAAGGAAGCATCTGGATTCCTTACAGTCTCCTCGTACAATACCTGCTTTCATCTCAGAAAGACTTCTTCTGAGGTGGCCAGACCTTCAGATTACCGAGCTTGAGCAGAGGACCTTAATTCTGAAGAGAACTTGTTGTTCCAGTCTGAGGGAAACGTCTGGGAGCTTTAATTTAAACAGAAACCCTGCAGGACTCACTTGTGCATACGGCTGTCAAAACAATTCAATATCCAGAGATAAATAGAGTATAAGATACCCACCAGTACACTGTACTGGAACACAACGTCTTCTAAAATTATGTTGCCACATTCTGCACTTTATCGGGCACAAACTCAATTTTAATATTTCATCTAATAGAATATGTAATTTGGCATTTTGTGTAGTAAGTAGTGAAATAAATGTTTATGTGGTTTATTAGGGCAAGTAAATTCAAAGTAAGGGATAATGATAACATTATAATATGACATGGCATCAGTTATCAGAGAGAAAAGGAGATTTTCATTCTTCACTTAAGAAAAGCAAGGGATACCCTTGTAATAAGTTTCAAACACAGGTAAGCAAAATCAAGATCCGGGGTAGAAAACACTTTGTTCTGTCTTCCTGTAGGTGAGCCTCCCACCTGCCCACCGCCCCCCCCAGCACACACCTATACTCAGACATACCCTCAGACGCCCCATCCACTCCTCCCCACCCTCGAGTTCCAGCTCACATCTCGTTTCCCCACCTTCTCGTCTTCGCCACACCTTCCTCTCCTTCTATCCATGACACCGGAGCTGGTGAGTCTCAGTCCTACACATCTGCTGGGCCTGCCCTTCTCTCCAGGGGCGCTGGATATCTCCATGCTCCTCCGCACCTCTCCTGGGGATCACAATCACCTGCTAACGTGTCTCCCTCCCTCCATTCTTGCCTTCAAGTTGATCCGTCTAGTCCGAGGCTGGAAGCACGGAGGCATCGTTATCAACAAAGCCAGGATCTCTCACCATGACCTACCCCAGGCTTCCTGCTTTCTATTTTCCAGGGTACTTTTGCTTCCGTCACTAAAGTTACTTCCAAATAACCAATCCATTTTGCACAGAACCCCAGAAGAGGTAGTGCAGGGCAGCCGTAAGGAAAGTGACCTTGGAGTTAAACACACTGGCTGAAATCCTGGCTTGATCATTTGCCAGATGCCGACCTTAAAAATAAACTTCTCCGGGTGCCTGGGTGGTTCAGTGGGTTAAAGCCTCTGCCTTCAGCTTGGGTCATGATCCCAGGGTCCTGGGATTGAGCCTCGCATCGGGCTCTCTGCTCAGCAGGGAGCCTGCTTCCTCCTCTCTCTCTCTCTACCTGCCTCTCTGCCTGCTTGTGATCTCTCTCTGTCAAATAAATACATAAAAATCTTTATAAAAAAAAAAAAAGAAATAAAGTTCTCTGAGCCCCAGCCTGTCTCTACTATAAAATAAGGATGATAAAATCTCCCTTGCAGCATCGTTTTCAGTCGTCAATAATAGAGCACCATTACCCTCAGTGCACAGAGAGGTATTAGGAACAAGGCATTTGTCACATGGGGAAGTACGGGAAGTGTTTGCGAGTCTGTAGCACCACGCCCGTGGGCAGTCTTCCTGGGCCACCCACAGAAGCTTCCTTTCTTAGAGGAGCTGCACCAGCCAAGCATGAGTGTTCCCAATAACCTGTGAGAGCACAGGTACATGGTTCTCCGAACCTCCTGCCAGGTCGGAAGAAGCCCACTGGGTCTCTCTCTCCTGTGCTGAGAGCATCTTTGAGTCCCTGCCTCCAGGTCCTCCTCACCCTTCCCTAGCCTGGCTCTCCCCACTTCCTTTGACAGACAAGTCTTTGGGCATCGCCTCCCTTGGGAAATACTTCCCCCTGTTTCCCGATGTTCATCTTACTCCCCATCCCCCCACCCATGCTCATAACCATCAGCAGTAAGTGGCCATCACCCTCCTGTTCAATTATATTTCTGTAACTGTTGTTGCCCTCCTCCCTCTCAACAATGTAGACAGTTTTCCACAATTTCTTCTATGTCCTAATTTTCCTCACTTAATCCCCATTTTTTAGATTAACTGGCAGCTGCCTATTAACTTATACTCTCCCTCTCTGAGCGATACTTTTAGTAAGCAATTCACTGCTACCTCCAAAGTGAACTTGCTTGTAATATAATTACATCCACTTATACGCCCACTATAATTACAGCAACTTAAAATCCCATCTGTGGAACAAAAGAAGTGTTTCAACTCATCACGTTCCTATTGTATATAAGCGATCCTTAAGTATCGTGAACCACAAGCCTCTCACAAGAAGAGACCATGGTAGAGGCTCCCACCCCTATCGCCCTATATGTCTTAGCTTAAAAGGATACGTTTTCTACCATGAAGCACTCCTGTTTGGTCCTTTTGAGCTTTTAGTCAGAAGAACTACAATGCTAACAAACAGCCGGATGGAAGGAAGTATGGACCCAGCAGTCCTCTGCTTTCCTACACCGAGAATTCCTCCACAGTGCAATTTTCAGCAAGGCATTAGGAGACTTCAGATAGAGAACCAGATTACGACTCACCACATTCATCAACAGAGGTTTTCACTCGTACCTCACAACACAGCAGAAACACAAGATCTATAAGGAGACCTGCATGGGGACCTCCCAGAGCTCTGTGTCACTCTTCGGGTCTTACTGGTCAAATAGCCCGCGATATCTACCTTCTGAAAAAGTGGCAATGTTTTAAAGATTTTAATTTACTATAATTTTGAGAATTAAAAATGCATTTTTATTTTAGCCTGTAATGAATAACACTTTCCCACGTTACAGTTATAAATAAGGTCAGGTGATAAACAAGCAGCCACTGATGTTAACACATGACCATCAACATCAGCCAAAACAAGTGAACCCTTAGAATCAGGTGAACCAACATTATCTTACAAAAGGACAACTGTTAACAAGGAAAGGAAATCCAATCATATACATTTCCTGAAGAAATAATTAATTATGGAAACACAGGTCAGATATAATAATACCAGGAAAGACATATGACATGCTGCATTTCTTAAAACTACCCTGTGTGGTAGGTATAATTTTTTCTTCCCATTTCACAGATGAGAAGAATGAGGCTCAGAGAACAAAACTGTTTAGAAAAGTAGAGGAGGTACTGGGACGGGATTACAGCAGTGAATAGCTGTGAGGTAGCTCTTTTCCACTAAAACACTCTACCTTCCTATCATATGGTTTCACTTATTTGTGGAGCATAACAAATAACATGGAGGACACGGGGAGATGGAGAGGAGAAGGGAGTTGAGGGAAATTGGAAGGGGAGGTGAACCATGAGAGACTATGGACTCTGAAAAAAACCTGAGGGTTTTGAAGGGGCGGGGGGTGGGAGGTTGGGGGAACCAGGTGGTGGGTATTAGGGAGGGCACAGATTGCATGGAGCACTGGGTGTGGTGCAAAGACAATGAATACTGTTACGCTGAAAAGAAATAAAAAATTAAAAAAAACAACAAAACAAAACAAAAACACTCTACCTTCCCCTCTTTTCCACTACTTTGGTCCCAGTATCACCAAGGCATCCACGTATCTATCGTAGAGAGGTTATAAATGCATCTGGACATGCTATCCCCGCACCCCCGTCCCCACCCCGGCCTGTAGTTCCTTCAGCCTAGCCTGTCTCCATGATGAGAAAGCATAGTCCACGCTAATTATCTGGGAAATGACTGAAATGCCCCCGAGATGCTCATGGAATTCACCTGAAAGTGAAATATGGATTAGCTCTGCCTTCCCCCCCAGAACTGAATAATAAACTAAAGTTCTAACCTTTGATGCCACTCTTCTGAGATCATAGAAACCCACCATTACTTGCAACCTGAGTCTCCCCTCCACGTCATTAAGCAAAAAGATAACCATTTAACAACTTTTATATCAGCAAGAAATTCCAGTCATAAAAGGACAGTCATACATAAACACAAGCACAAAAAAAAGCCCTTCTCTATTGCTTATGAATAACCATCAAGCCTGGTAATATCACTAATGGCTCATCGAGCTAATTGTAGTAACTTTTTGCTGCTCTCTTTGATAAGCTCTGTTATCCCGAGGAGGAGAACATCTGTGAGATTTAACTCAACCCAAACATCAAATGTGACACCACGGTGTGTAAGTAACTCTACTGCACACTTTTCCAGCAGGTTCTTCCACCACTCCCCCTTTCTCATCTTCACAAGACTGACGAAGGCACCAGCCGTCCTGTGCTCATTACCAAGCTTCATGCAGACATGATGGGGAGGGAGGGAGAACTTAATACTTGCTTTCTTCCTGGAGCCCCATCCCTGCCTTTCTGTCTTTCATAGAATTCTTTGGGAAAATGGTATCTTGTTTTCTGAACAGAAGGAAATTATTTTTCAAATCTTTAAAAAAAAAAAAAAAACCTGAGGTGTGCCTGGGTGGCTCAGCGGCTTAAGTGTTTGACTTCAGTTCGGGTCTTGATCCCAGGGTCTTGGGATCAAGTCCCACGGCAGGTTCTCTGCTCAGCAGGGAGGCTGCTTCTCCCTCTCTCTGCCTCACCCTCAGCTCCTGTGGGTTGCTCTGCTCTATCAAATAAATAAATAAATCTTTAAAAATTAAAAAAAAAGAAATACAAACTTGAATTTTACTCAATTTTTCTTACTAAAAAATAAGTTCAGGATTCAAAAGTTTCTGAAAAAGTATCTTAAAATTTTATATAAAGATAAATAAAAAAGAAATAGTTCCCTGTGTTATTGAGAATAACGAGTTCCATACAACACTGGGGAAAACAATGTCTATAAATTACTACTTTGTTTTTTTCTTAAGATTTTACTTATGTATTTTACAGAGAGAAGGAACAAGGGGAGCAGCAGAGGGAGAGGGGATAACAGAGGGAGAGGGAGAAGCAGGTTCCCGACCAAGCAGAGACCCTGATGTAGGACTAGATCCCAGGAACTTAGGATCATGACCTAAGCCACGGGCAGATACCTAACCAACTGAGCCACCCAAGAGCCCCTGTAAAACACCTTTAATTTCCTGAATAAATCTTGATTTTAAAATGTGTCCCACGAAGATGCAGTACACATATAAATATTTGATAACTATTTCCTGGTAACTCACAAGCATTAAATATTTGCCTGAATTAAATAAATTAAACTCTAGGAAAGGAATAGAAACAAGACAAAAACAAAAACAAAACAAAACAAAAAACCTCTACAGGTTGTTTTTTTTTAATCTGCAAATAAATATTACATGAATTAAATATTTTCACCTATTATCTTGCAACCTGTGTTCCTGCCATGAAACGAAAATACCAGAAACTCCACTAGTGCTTTTGAGAAGTGGGTTCTCAGTCTTAGTCCATTCCTTTGGCAAATCCCTTTCACATCTTAGGCTGCACTAAGCGCCCTCAGTGCTTCTAGAATACTCTGTACCTACTGTTATCCTGGCACCCATGAGACTGTCCTAACTGCCATGCCTGCCCTGTGCTCCTCCCCAGTGTGTCTGGATGCTGTGTGTGTGGGAGAGAGAGAAAGAGAGACTAAGACACACACAGGAGCACTTGGTTGGGTCAGTCTGTTACGTGTCCGACTCTTGATTTCAGTTTAGATCATGATCTCAGGATCATGGGGTCCAGCTCCATGTCGGGCTCTGTGTTCAGAGTCTGCCTGTCCCTCTCCGTGTTCTCTCCCCCCACAGCCCTCCAAATATATAAATAAAATCTTTAAAAAATAAAAAGAAGACAGATACAGATTATACTGAGACTCCAGTCAAAGTCTAAGGTATGATTTTAGAGTTCTAAACTCAAACTAAACCTTTTTTGTGGGATGATGTTTGCTATTTAGCAGAAACATACTGGATAAAATTACCGTCAAATAAATACAGAATATGAAAGTATGATAATATCATATTAAGTTATTTCTCCAAGGCAGAAGGCATGACTTTTCTAAGTGATATAAGTACCTTTTACCCTATGTTTGTGATCAGGAATATTAGTAAAATGCCCATTTGAATACAGACTCTTCAACAAATAGTTTTGGATAAACTGGACAGCTACATGCAAAAGAATCAAACTGGACCACTTTCCTACTCCACACACCAAAATAAACTCAAATGGGTTAAATTCCCAAATGTGAGAACTTTAACCATAAAAGAGAGCCGGCCATAGCAACATATTTCTAGATATGTCTCCAGAGGCTAGGGAAACAAAAGCAAAAACAACTATTGGGACTTCATCAAAATAAAAAGTATCAGTTCCGCAAAGGAAACAGTCAAAAATCCAAAATGCAACCTACAAAATGGGAGAAGATATTTGCAAATGGCCTATCTGATGAAAGATTAGTATTCGAAATACACAAAGAACTTATAAAACTCAACACACAAAAACTAAATAATCCAATTTAAAAATGGGCAGAAGACATGAATAGACCTTTTTCCAAAGAAGACAAACAGATGGCCAACAGACACATGAAAAGATACTCAACATCACTCATCATCAGGGAAATGCAAATTAAAACCACAAAGAGATGTCGCTTCACACCTGTTCAAATGGCTAAAATGAACAACACAAGAAATAACAGGTGTTGGTGAGGATGTAGAGAAAGAGGAACTCTGTGGGAATGCAATTGGTGTGGCTACTGTGGAGAATAGTATGGAGGCTCTCAAAGAGTTAAAAATAGAACTACTCTATGATCCAGAAATTATATTACTATGTATTTACCCAAGAATAATAATAATTAAAAAAAACCTAATTCAAAGAAATACATGAACCCCTATGTTTACAGCAGCATTATCTGCAACAGCCAAATTATGGAAACAGCCCATGTGTCCATCAATTAACAAATGGAAAAGTAGGATGTATATATATATAAAATGGACTATCATTCAGCTGTAAAAAAAAAAGAATGAAATCTTGCCATTTGCAAGGACATAGATGGAGCTAAAGAGTATTATGCTAACTGAAATAAATCAGTCAGAGAAAGAAAAATACAATGATTTCACTCACATTGAGGAATTTAAGAAACGAAGTAAATGAGAAAGGGATCGGGGGAAGAGAGAGAAAGAGAGAGAATCAAACCAAGAAATAAGCTCTTAACTACAGAGAACAAAATGAGGGTTGCCAGAGGGGAGGCAGGAGGGGGAATGGGAGAAACAGGTGATGTGGATGAAGGACAGCACTTGCTGTGATGAGCACTGGGTATCATATGGAAGTGTTGAGTCACTACATTGTACACCTGAAAGTAATACTACACTGCATGTTAACTACTCTGGAATTTAAATATAAACTTTAGGAGTTCCTGGCTGTCTCAGTCAGAAGAGCATATGACTCTTGATCTCAGAATCATGAGTTCAAGCCCCACACTGGGTATAGAAATTACTTAAATATAAATAAACTTAAATAAATTTTTTTAAATGTCCTTGGTCCTGAGAGGAAAGTATATAGTGATACAAGCCTTTCTCAAGAAACAAGAAAGGTCTCAAATAAACAACCTAACCCTACACCTAAAGTAGCTGGAGAAAGAAGAGCAAAGAAAGCCCAAACCCAGGAGGAGAAGAGAAATCATAAAGATCAGAGCAGAAATCAATGAAATAGAAACCAAAAGAACAGTAGAACGAAACTAGGAGCTGGTTCTTTGAAAGAATTAATAAGATTGATAACCCCCTGGCCAGACTTATCAAAAAGAAAAGAAAAAGGACCCAAATAAATAAAACCATGATTGAAAGAGGAGAGAGCACAACCAACACCAAAGAAATACAAACAATTATAAGAACATATTATGAGCAACTATACACCAGCAAATTTGACAATCTGGAAGAAATGGATGCATTCCTAGAGACATATAAACTCCCAAAACTGAACCAGAAAGAAATAGAAAACCTGAACAGACCCATAACCAGTAAGGACATTCAAGCAGTCATCAAAAATCTCCCAACAAACAAGAGCTCAGGACCAGATGGCCATTCTACCAATCATTTAAAGAAGAATTCTACCAATCATTTAAAGAAGAATTAATAGCTATTCTCCTGAAACTGTTCCAAAAAGTAGAAATGGAAGGAAAACTTCCAAACTCATTTTTTGAGGCCAGCTTTACCTTGATCCCAAAACCAGACAAAGACCCCATCAAAAAGGAGAATTACAGACCAATATCCTTGATGAAGACAGATGCAAAAATTCTCACCAAAATACTAGCCAATAGGATCCAACATTATATTAAAAGGATTATTCACCAGACCAAGTGGGATTTATTCCAGGGCTGCAAGGTTGGTTCAACATCCGCAAATCAATCAATGTGATACAATACATTAATAAAAGAAAGAACAAGAACCATATGGTACTCTCAATAGATGCTGAAAAAGCATTTGACAAAGTACAGCATCCTTTCATGATCAAAACTCTTCAAAATGTAGGGATAGAGGGTACATACCACAATACCATCAAAGCCATCTATGAAAAACCCACAGCAAATATCATTCTCAATGGGGGAAAACTGAGAGCTTTTCTGCTAAGGTCAGGAACATGGCAGGCATCTCCACTATCACCACAGCTACTGAACACAGTACTAGAAGTCCTAGCCTCAGCAATTAGAAAACAAAAAGAAATAAAAGGCATCCGAATTGGCAAAGAAGTCAAATTCTCACTCCTTGCAGACGATATGATACTTTATGTGGAAAATCCATAAGACTCCACTCCAAAACTGCTAGAACTCATACAGGAATTCAGTAAAGTATCAGGATATAAAATCAATGCACAGAAATCAGTTGCATTTCTATACACCAATGGCAAGACAGAAGAAAGAGAAATTAAGGAGCTGATCCCATTTACAATTGCACCCAAAACCATAAGATACCCAGGAATAAACCTAACCAAAGAGGCAAAGAATCTGTACTCAGAAAACTATAAAGTACTCATGAAAGAAATTGAGGAGGACACAAAGAAATGGAAAAACGTTTCATGTTCATGGATTGGAAGAACAAATATTGTGAAAATGTCTATGCTATCTAAAGCAATCTACATGTTTAGTGCAATCCCTATCAAAATACCATTAATTTTTTTCAAAGAAATGGAACAAATAATCCTGAAATTTATATGGAACCAGAAAAGACCCCGAACAGCCAGAAGAATGTTGAAAAAGAAAGCCAAACTTCGTGGCATCACAATTTCAGACTGCAAGCTCTATTAAAAAGCTGTTATCATCAAGACAGTGTGGTACTGGCATTAAAAACAGACATGTAGATCAATGGACCAGAACAGAGAGCCCAGAAATAGACCCTCAACTCTATGGTCAACTAATCTTTGACAAAGCAGGAAAGAATGTCCAATGGAAAAAAGACAGCCTCTTCAACAAATGGTGTTTGGAAAATTGGATAGCCACATGCATAAGAATGAAACTGGAAACTGGACGATTTCCTTACACCACTCACAAAAATAGACTCCAAATGGATGAAAGACCTTAATGTGAGAAAGGAATCCATCAAAATCCTTAGGAGAACACAGGCAGCAACCTCTTGGACCTCAGCCGCAACAACTTCTTCCTAGAAACATCACCAAAAGCAAGGGAAGCAAGGGCAAAAATGAACTATTGGGACTTCATCAAGATCAAAAGCTTTTGCACAGCAAAGGAAACAGTCAACAAAACCAAAAGACAACTGACAGAATGGGAGAAGATATTCGCAAATGACATATCAAAGGAAGGGCTAGTATCCAAAATCTAGAGAGAACTTATCAAACTCAACACCCAAAGAACAAACAATACAATCAAGAAATGAGCAGACATTTCTGCAAAGAAGACAGCCAAATGGTCAACAGACACATGAAAAAGTATTCAACATCACTCGGCATCAGGAAATACAAATCAAAACCACAATGAGATACCACCTCACGCCAGTCAGAATAGCTATAATTAACAAGTCAGGAAATGATAGATGTTCGCGCAGATGCGGAGAAAGGGGGATCCTCCTACAATGTTGGTGGGAATGCAAGCTGGTGCAACCACTATGGTAAACAGCATGGAGGTTCCTCCAAAAGTTGAAAATAGAGCTACCCTACGGCCCAGAAATCTCACTGCTGGGTATTTACCCTAAAGATACAAATGTAGTGATCCAAAAAGGCACGTGTACCCGAATGTTTATAGCAGCAATGTCCACAATAGCCAAACTATGGAAAGAGCCTAGATGTTCATCAACAGATGAATGGATAAAGAAAATGTGGTGTATATATATATATATATATACAATGGAATACTATGCAGCCATCAAAAAATGAAATCTTGCCATTTGCAATGACATGGATGGAACTAGAGGGTATTATGCTGAGCGAAATAAGTCAATCAGAGAAAGACAATTATCATATGATCTCCCTGTTATGAGGAATTGGAGAGGCAGGTCAGGGGACTTGGGGGGTAGGGAAGGAAAAATTAAACAAGATGGAATTGGGAGGGAGACAAATGGTAAGACTTAATGTCACAAACTGAGGGTTGCTGGTGGGAGGGTGGGTAGGGAGAGGGTGTTGGGTTATGGACAATGGGGAGGGTCTGTGATATGGTGAGTGCTGTGAAATGTATGCCTGATGATTCACAGGCCTGTACCCCTGGAGCAAATAATACATAATATGTTAATAAAAATAATCACTTAAAAAAAGGCCTCTTGAGCAAGCACCGCATTCAGGTTGTTTATTTATTGGTAAGTTATACACAGGTATATTGTAATACCGGTGTACACATTATAAAATATGCACAAAAAGAAAGGTTTCAAAAGGATGGTATGAATGAAATAAAAGAAACATTTTTTTAAGTACATAAAAACAGTAAGAACCGAAAACCCAGGAATTCTGAACTACAAAAATTAAAAACTTTATTATGTGTTTATTTTCTCAATTCACTATTTATTGGAAGTTTGTGATAATTTTTTTTATGCTAAAGGTTATTGTTCTGAAAGTTGTTTTTTTTTTTTCCTTAGTGATATTTCTAGAACTCAGTTTATAAATACATATCCTCTTAACTTTATTGTGAGAAAGCCAGGATAAATGTTACTGTGATTCACCAAGAGGAATTGATAGAGGTAAGAAGAAAATAAAATTAATGATCTAATGTTCCTATAACATCCCACTATTTCTCTCTCTCTCTCTCTTTCTCTCTTTGTCTCTCACACACACATACACACACACTCAAAGATTTTGTGTCTTCAAATAGTCCCTAAGTTCATGAGCTGAAGTGTCTACCACAAAGCCCACGGAATGAACTGAGGACTTAAAAGTGAAGTCAATAGTGTGTTTCATCATCAAAGCTCTACAAGCACGGCATCAGAAATGTGTTCTATGTATCTTTAGAATGCTACGTCTTAATTTGATTGCCAGGAATAGCACAGAAGAATGAGTCAGGTGTAAATCCACATGGGAGGAGAAGTCAATCAAGACTGGTCCCTGGCTTAGTAGATGCATTCATTCATTCCTCCCAAAGTTCTCAGTCCACATCAGTTTCTCCAAGACTTTCTCTGAGTTCTGAGCACAGCAGTGGGTGTGACAAATGGGCCCCTCTAAAGCACTGAGTCCGGTGGGGGAGATGGAGTAAGGACACAAGAATCTTCTTTTCATATGATATTCTCTGTAGAGCAAAGAATTTAGGGAGACCCATGTAGTCAACAGTGGCTGGGTGCTGTTTCAGAGAGCACTCGAGTTAATTTAATTCTCGAATGAACATGTGCTTTGAGCTGGCCCAGGGGAATACAGTGGTGACAAGCCAGGTTTCAGTGTGGTGGGAGCAAAGGAGAGGGCAGTGCTGGGAGCACAGGGCTAGGCTTGGGCACCTGGACAAGGCACCCAAAATCTGCCAGATATCCGACTCTCCAGCCCCTGTGTCCTGGTTCTCAGACACACCATACAAGGAAAGTTCCAGGGGCCATTTTCAATTTTTATTGCAAGTGGCAATTAGGGATCCCCAGCAACGTCTCTGTGCTGATGAAAAAGGCCAGAGGGAGGTGCCCCCCCCAACCCCCCAGTGAGAAAAGGATGGTAAATGCAAGACTTCCCCACCTGGCACTCAGAAAGGTTAGGGGCAGCAGTTCTGAGTCTGACCCTTGAAGTTTTGACTCTAGGTCCAAAAGTAACTCCAAAGCAAAGGCTCCCTCCGGACTGCATAAACTAGATATTATTACTCACAATTTACGTATGAGGAAACAGAACCTCAGAGAAGGTAAGTCACTTATCCAACATTATGCTGCTATCAAGTGGTAACACCGGCATTCACACAAAGGCCTATGTGATTCCAAAGCTTTTCCTGCTACTCAATACAAATCCAAAAAAACTTCATTTTCTGAACTTCCTACATAGTTCTTCTTCATGCTAGGATAACAGTCCCATGGGCAGTGCTATTACAGTGCTCTTTTGAACTGGAGCTGGACCTTTGTTTTGTCTTCTATCCCTCTATTCTCATGAGATCGCCTCTCACTTACACAGAAAGCCACATCAGCTGGCATGTCCTGCTTATAACAACTGAAAGAGGCACCGTGTCACCAGGGACGGCGGGCAGAGAGCTACGGTCATGTCTTTTATTGACTGATGTTGCCAAAGTTCTGTTGAGAGAATCAAATGGAACCACATGCCATGGACCCAAACTGTTAGGGTGACGATGCTCTTCCACGGGGGGCTCCCACCCGTAGAGGTCCCATCGTGGGCCAGTTTCAGGAAGGAAATGTTCCCAGGTCCTCGAGTTGAAATGGAGATACCGACAGGATACTGCCTGAGTCCCCACAGTGGACGGAAGCCAGGAGCTCACTGAATGGAACTCTTGCCAGATGAAAGAAAACCAAAGGCTTCAAGGAAACACTATTGCGCTGACTTATTTACTCTGAAAATAAAATGGCAGTGTTTTGTAGTCACGGGATCAAGGCAACCATTTCTCCTTTCTGTTTATTTTTTTAGGACCATTTTGTTATAGGGCATTCTTGTTCAATGCAGGATCAAGGTAAGACTATACTCACCTGCTTTCTGAGCTCTGTGTTTGAGCTCTACAAATGCTTTGGAAGAGCAATCTGTCATTACCCTAGTAATGTTTGGTTCACTCAAGGGCCGGATAATAGAAAGGAGGTCTAATCTCCCAAATGTGCGCTTCCCATAAATTCTGGAAACTTCTTTAATCTCATGAGATCTTACATAACATGTCGGAAGGAATCTCGTTCTGACTCCAAAATCTTAATGATTACTCTCTTTGCTTTTAAAATTGCATTAAAAAAAAACTAAATCTATCATTTCAAATAGTGAAATGGGGCAAAAATCTGCCTAAATTTCTTAAAATTCTCATTTATATATGTTCTTCCAAATGTTCTGAACTTTTTATGATGGAGATACCAAATGCACGATTAAACTGCTAGGGTATATTAACGATTGGACTAGTATTATTTATTTACGAAAAGACATCCTTAAGAGTAAATTTTAATGCTGTTTCTATGGTAGGAATAGTACAAAATTTATAGTAGAGAGTATACAATTCTAGGCAAACAGAAGTTAAATAAGAAACACACTTTTGAGGAAGAATAAATAAAAAACAGATTATTTTCAATATAAATCCAATATTTAATACACATCATAGGCATCTCCTTCTAATTCTAAATATTGGCTTTATTAGTTCCCTTTTTAAAATGTTAGAATTCCATGGATATTCCCATAAAACCTTCCTGTAAATGCATGTAAAAATTGTTTTAGTGGGCTTAGATGTAGAACTAAAAACATTTAAACAGTTATTTCGGGTGGACTGTGAAATCTGCAGTATGAGCTTATTATGGAATATCATTTTCTTACTGTGTGTAATTGACAGCCAGGCCACAACACGGCACCATGTCCAGGATCCCTTCACATAGCTTTCCTGACATCCTGCCCGGAAGCATGGAATGCAGCAAGGTTCACATTATTATTTTTTTTTTTTTGAGACTTTATTTATTTGAGAGAAAGAGAGAGAGAGAGAGAGAGAGAGCGCACGAGTGCAGGAGCACGGGGAGGGGCAGAGAGGGAGAAGCAGGCTCCCCAATGAGCAGGACTTGATCCCAGGATCCCAGTATCCATGACCTGAGCCAAAGGCAGACACTTAGCCAACTGAGCCACCCAGGGACCCCGAGATTCACATTTTTTTCCATATTTGTAAAAAATCTTAGGTTAGTGCTAACCTAGGATTAGTGCACTGTTTCTCAAAAGCCAATACATTTTATTTTTTCCTGTGAATAAATTTTGATAATTCTAGAATTTAAATAGCACAGTTGGCTAGGATTATGGATTGTAGCTAGTCTGTATATCTTCACAATAGCATTCCATGTGTGTAGCATCTTTCACTTTTCTTAATGCTGTCATTTTATGATTTTTTTAAAATTTTGGGTGCTATTGATCAGTACACAAATTTCTTGTTGTATGATCTTTTCATTGTTGATCCAGTAGAAGAAGAGCAATATGCCTAACTTCTTTCACAAAATATGCTTTCATTTGCTCGCTGTTTGCATTTTTATATGCTGCAGCCCTCTGCAGCTGGTTATTGTGGAGTTCCCAGACAATGACGTCAGGCTCGTGCGCTCCACAGTCCAGTCCTCACCGAGACCCCACCATAGCCTTTCTGGTAGCTCAGAGGAGATCCTTTTGCCTTCAGCAGTCTGGGGTTCTTCGTCTCATGCCATTTTGGTTCATCTCCAGTGACCACCCATCGCTGGATCATGACTCCGTTACAGCTGACCACATGTCCTCAATCAATCTTTCTCTCACTCAAGTGCAGTCCAGGAGATGCACGGTCTTGTTCGAGCAAGAGCACGTGCTGCTGCTCACAGTGCGACAACGTACACTGCACTGACAGGGAGCGAGGCAAACCACTGAGGCAGTGAAGCACGTGGATTGTGAAGTCCAACGTTCACCGCCATGGGATCGCGTGGCTACAGCCACTGTTTCTAAGTCTTTGGCTGGGCCTGATGCCTAATGCTACACTGAGGCCACAGAGTTCCTTGGAATACTTCTCTATGTTAGCAGACTCAAGCAGAATTCTGGGGGGGAGTTTGCTCTGTATCTCCATTACCTGTAAAGATATTTGTACTTAGGAACACACTTTGGAGGGCAGTTACACATACCACATGGATGTTTGGCTTCGACGGTTAGGATCCTATCAGACCCCGACTCACTGCTGAGAGTTCTCTGCGCGTGATGCAGAATCTAGAGCACATCAAGGGTAAAGGCTTCCACACACAGCAACTGCACGGAGAGTGTGTCAAGCTCGGCCTGTGTTTCACACTTCTCGTCAAGCCGGATCCTGCATCCAGGATCCTCCAGGAGCCGGATTCTGCACCACCACTTAAGGGGAACTAGACAGCCAGCTGTTGTTAGGCAGGGCCAGGAAATTCTCAGAACACAAGAAAGACATTCTAGGCTTCACACTAAATCTGAATGTGAATCCATCAACAGAACAATAAAAACAAACCTTTATGTATACGATCTTCTTTACTCCTACACGATACTATCAACTCCCACCAAACCGGATATGTCATAAGGTCGAATCTAGACCATCTTCATGAAATTCCTAAAGTAGCGAAAGGCATTCGGCAAGGCATTGTGGTGAGAGTAAACACCAGGATGTTTAACTAGTCCATTTATTTGGGGACATACATATACACTTTACTGAAAACAGTATTATAGCCCTGGAACATCATAAAAACCATAATGTCTTCTCCTAAAAAACAGCTATGAATCAGCCTTACTACTACTACTTAGAAAAACATCCTTTAAAAAATACTTCTAAATGTATCCTACTAGAAAAATCGAACATACTGGTAACTCAGATGAAAGAATGGTAGTTTCTCACTAAACTATTTATCCTTCATATATGATGATTATACAGTCATTTTGATACCAATACATACCCAAGTATGTGATACATAAACAAAGTTTACTTGGAAGCCGTTTAAAGTTTTTCCATAGTCAATATAATGTCGAAAGGCATGTCTTTTAGAATTACTTGTTAGCAAAATCACTATATATTTTCATTTTTTCTTGAAATTTGAATAAGTGCTCTGCTTTTATTTTTATTTTTTATAAGTTACAAATTATATTTTTAAATTTTATTTTGTTTTTTTAGTGTTCCAAGATTCACGGTTTATGTACAACACCCAGTGCTCCATGCACTACGTGCCCTCCTTGATACCCACCACCAGGCTCACGATACCCCACCCCCCTCCCCTACAAAACCTTCAGTTTGTTTCTCAGAGTCCACAGTCTCTCATGCTTTATCTCCCCTTCCAATTTCCCCCAACTCATTTTTCCTTTCTTTCTCTTAATGTCCATCATACGGTTTCACTTACTTGTGGAGCATAAGGACAATCACTATGTATTTTCAAAAGTTTCCAACATATTTTGTTTTCCCTTGTAACTTGAATGCTTAAATTTCCTATTCTTACATATTATTAACAAATTTTTATGTGTTTGAAAACTATTCCTAGGGGCACCTGGGTGGCTCATTCCGTTAAGGGTCTGCCTTCAGCTCAGGTCATGATCCCAAAATCCCAGGACAGTGACCAGCACTGGGCCCTCTGCTCACCGGGGAGTCCACTTCTCCCTCTGACCCTCCCCAGTCTCATGCTCTGTCTCTCCCACTCTCAAATAAATAAAATCTTAAATAAAATAAATAAAGACTATTCCTTGAATCATAATGATGAGAATATACTTGCTCATGAATCTTTTTTTTTTTTTTTTTTAAATCCCAGGGCTATAAGCATTAGTAGTTTGCACGAGGAGATACAATTCATAAAGCCCCATGCTACTGTAGCGAGTTACTTCACAGTGAGATAGAGATTTGCTTCCCCTTAAAAAGGTCTTAGCCCAAAATAAATTCTTATTTTTATGAGCTTAGAGTGTGATACAGAAATATACATTCCTCTAAATTATCCTTATCACGGAGCAACCACCAACTGAACCATTTTTAAGGTTACCTGAGTACTCAGTGGAACTGTGACGGACGGGTCACTTCGTCATGACTCCGAGACAGGCCCTGTAAGCGTAGTCTATGCGGCATGAGTTGTTTTTTTTTTTTTTTTTCTTGGTGGACATAACATTTGGACACTCACAATAAGCCATCATCGTGCCATTATAGGTAAAAGGCTTCCCTAAAAAAAGACGGCATTTGTGATACACCCCAAAACCTTATCTCATGAAGTCCCAGGGAAATATATTCATTTTCCTTTCACAAAAGAAACATATTTTACTTTCACAAAAGTAGCTTATTGAGAACTGTCCAATGTAGTGTAAATTCTACACACAAGACATAAAGTGAATCACTTAAGGGAACAGAAAAGCAGACTACAGATGTTACTGAGATTATGATAAAACACTTTTAAGTGGGTTACGTGTCTAAAGTTCAATAAAAAGCACTTGCATCCCATTTTCCTGGGTAATCGATTGGACGCTGTATGCTGTATGCGGCCCTCTGATATATGAATGAACATCAGTGGTCACCTTCTTTATTGGCCCTCATGTCTGTTTGCCGCAAAAGGTTAACAAAGAAGCATCTGAATTTAAGAATGTTGAGGCTTCGTTTAAGAGATGCATGACCTCAATCAACTCATCTACATAATTTCGTTATTGTAGAAAGAGATGTCCTGCCAGGAAGCAGCCAGGGGTTGTCACTAACCTTCAAGATGGCCCTCAGTGAGGGGTGCCTGGGGTGCCTGGGTGGCTCAGTGGGTTAAGCCTCTGCCTTCGGCTCAGGTCATGGTCCCAGGGTCTTGGGATCGAGCCCCGCATCAGACTCTCTGCTCAGCGGGGAGCCTGTTTCCCCCACCTCTCTCTCTCTCTGCCTGCCTCTCTACCTGCTTGCAATCTCTGTCTGTCAAATAAATAAATTAAATCTTTAAAAAAAAAAAAGATGGCCCTCAGTGATGCACACCTTCATGGCGTGTTCACACCCTTGTAAAATCCTTTCTCATACCGAATATGGTGGGCCCCTGGTTGATCCTTATGATATGGTGGCAGTGGCAATGGGGGCACTTCTGACGCTACATCATAAAGAGCCGTAGAGCTTCCCTCTTGACCTCTAGGAGAGCTCATTCTAGGGGAAGCCAGCCATCCCGTTTGAGGGTGTCTAGGGGAAGCCACCCTCAAACAATCCTGTGGAGAGTCCCAGAGAGAGAAGAACTGAGGCCCAGTGCCAGCAACCAGAACCAGCTCGCCAGCCACATGACTAAAGCACATTAGAAGCCGATCTCCCAGCCTCAGTCAAGCGTTTAGGTGACCCAGCTCACTATCGTTGGTCACGAGATATCCAAATCAAGAACCGTCCTGCCATCCTTCCAAAATCACAGAAATCACGAGAGATGACACATAACTATTGTGTCAAGCCACACATTTTGAGTAACTCATTATCCAGCCATAGTAACTGATACAAACCCCAAAGTTGCCATGAAATCCCCCTGTCTTGGTCAACTGTGTACATGGGGCAATGGTGGAGATTCAGCTCAGATTTCAAGGTACCTATGCTTAGGTACTCGCTCCAGAATTAAGGGATGTGGACATCCCATCTGCCTGGCCAAGCACATGTATTAGATCTGAGGTATTAAGTTTACTCGGCCTCATCCAGTTTAATGTCTGTCTTCCTCACTGGACTATATATTCTATTACTCAGGCACAGTGGTGCATCGACTACAACAAGAACCATGCCTTGCATACAGTAAGTGCTCAGTAAATGTTGAGCAAAGAATGGTTTATATCTTAATACTTAGAGAAAAAGCTAACCAAATCATTACCTGAAGCCATATGAGTTCGGGGAGAGGACTTGATTTCAGCCCAAATCAAGTGCTGCAAAGTTTTCTTTATACTTTAAGGCAGTTTTCAAACCTTATTTGGGCTGTTTTGTCTGTATGTGTACTGAGCTGGTTGGTGGTGGAGATGCTCGCCACCAGTTCCTCTCTAGATATATCATGGGCTGGATGACAAGACACAGGTGGCTTTAGAGTATTAGGATATTCTTGTGGTCCGTGGAGCAGGGGAGCGGCCATCACTAGCGCCGCCTTGCCCTCTCCCAAAGGCACACAGAATTCTGAACTTGCTAGTCCGTTCACTGCGGGGCACCCTGCACTCCTAGTTCTGGCCGAAGAGATCTGAGCGCAAAAGCAGGTGCCACTTCCAGGCTCGACCATGAGATGCCAAGACAAGGACCTCTAACGTTCCCACTTCCCTCCCTGAGGATGGCGCAGGCAGGCATGTCGTGGTGAACCTCAGTGAGCCTGGACCCCTGAGTGACTACAACAAGCAGACCCGTGTTGCACTCACAGCTTGTATAAAAAACAAACGTTTTTATTGTGTTACGTCCCTGAGGATGTTAGAATATCCTCAGCTTTATTAGAATATACAGAATATATATTAGAATATACAGCATTATTACTGTATATACTGACTTAACACAAAAATGGCAAAGTGAGATCTAGATAATTATAATGAGAACAGGGGCACCTGGGTGGCTCAGTTAGTAAAGCACTCTGCCTTTGGCTCAGTTGTGATCTCTGCGTCCTGGGATTGAGCCCCATGTTGGGCTCCGTGGTCATCGGGGAGTCTGCTTCTCCCTCTGCTCCTCCCCACCTCGTGTACCCTGTCTCTCACTCTCAAGTAAATAAAATCTTTAAAATACTCATAAGAATAATAACCTCCTCCTCCTTCCCAAATATACATAATATACACGTATACACAGGTGTGCGCACACACACACAGATACACACATATGTATGAAAGAGGCAATCATACTTAGTATCCTTTTATCTGCCCAGAATTCTTTCTCTAGTAAGAGCTTCTAAGAAACCACAGTTCTACTACATTTAAGCCATACGGCTCAAGTTGGGGGAAAGCATCCCTCATACACATATGCATGGGTACACAGACGCATATACGCACACTTTGATACTTTGGGTGGAGGCTTTGACTAGGGCTGGCCACCCACACTACATCCCAGTGGTCAGTGTGGGAGGTGTAAGAACTGGTGTGCAACCAAAGAGAGTCTGACAAGTGTTAATTCCAAAGACCTTTGAATCGTTATTAAGTAAGAGGCACTCTTTCCATTAGGTGTGCTAAGCTGGTAGAACGTAAGCCTGATGCAGTCTCCTCCATGAAGTGAACTCAGGAAGAACTGCTTAACGACTGTTGAATAATTCAGTGAGTTCTTTCACTTAACAACTGTTCAACAAGTTAGGAAAAAGAAGCAAACTCAGAAAGGCCAAGGGACAGATTCGGTATGTCTGAATCTAGTTTAAGCACCTGGATTAGGTTATGTCTGAGGCCAAAGTTAATGCCGATAATTCACAAATATTTGATCCAAGAAATTCCCTTTTTGCTTAAGCCCATTTGTGTTGGCTTTCTGCTTCTTGCGATTTAAAGACCTCTGGTTAATACACGTTGCGTGTGCATGTGGCTGTATTTGGTAGTTTGAGGTAGATGGAAGTGCACAAGCAAAAGACAAGCAAATATAATACGGTTCTTGCCTCTGGAAATTTAAAATTTGATGGAAGAGATAAGCTACAACACAGAAAAATCCAAAGGCTACAATCCATGATAGCTTCCCATTACTGCTAAGCAGGCCTAGGAAAGCTACTGACTCCGTGTTAATGTTTGGACATGATCACTGACACTCAGTACCAGTGAAAGCCTACCCCACCCCACCTCAACTTTTACTGAGGCAGAAGAGTAAATCCCACAGTTCACAAATAATTTTTTTCCTCAAATCTGAGGAAAACAATCAATTTACCATAAAAATTATATGTAATACTTACCATATAATGTAATACTTACTGTATAAATAAATACTTACTATATAAATACTTACTGTATAAATATATGTAATACTTACTGTATAAAACCAATCAATTTACTATAAAAATTACATGTAATACTTACTGTATAAAATTGTATGTAATACTTACTGTATAAATAATTATTGTATAAATAATTTATAAAATACTTACTGTATAAATAAATATTTAATACTTACTGTAATACTTACTGTATAAATTTAAAAATTATATGTAATACTGTATAAAAATTATATTTAATACTTACTGTATAAATAAATAAATATTTATACTTACTGTATAAATAAAGATCCCAGGATGCTATGTAACACAAATATAAAAAGCATATGAAGGGTTTCTAAGACAATTCTTTTCTAATACAATTTTCTAACATCTGATTTACTGAATGTTTTTCCCTCGTGTGATTAAAGCTTCATGACACTGACTCCATTTTTCAAAACTTATTCTCAGATGTTAAGTAGTTATAATGTTTTGAAAAAAAAAAATCTGCATATATGTTCTGGTTTTACCTGGGCTATCCCCTAATAGGCAATCTTCAAAATAAGTGAAAATGAGGGACGCCTGGGTGACTCGGTTAGTTAACTGTCTGTCTTCGGCTCAGGTCATGGTCCCTGGGTCCTGGGAACCAGTTCCTGTGGGTTCCCTGCTCAGCGGGGAGCCTGCTTCTCCCTCTACTTGTACCCTCTCTCTCTCTCTGACAAATAAATAAAATCTTTTAAATAAATAAATAAATGAAGTAAGTGAAAACTAAAAAGAAATTTCACTAAAAAGTGAAAACTAAAAAGAAAACTAAAAAGAATTTTTTTTTTTTTTTAATTTAGACAAAATACATTTTTCACATGGCAACATAAACACGACTACCAGGAAGGAGCGCGGAAAGTGAGTGGTACAACAAAAAGTCTCTGAGGGAACTTCTGTGAACAAGATGCAAAAGCAGGGGCGCCTGGGTGGCTCAGTTGTTAGGCGCCTGCCTTCAGCTCAGGTCATGATCCCAGGGTTCTGGGATCGAACCCCGCATCGGGTTTCCTGCTCTCCGGGAAGCCTGCTTCTCCCTCACCCACTCTCCCTGCTCGTGTTCCCTCTCTCACTGTGTCTCTCTCTGTCAAATAAATAAATAAAATTGTTTAAAAAAAAAGAAGAAGATGCAAAAGCAGCGTTCTCCCTCTCCCCAAAAACCATCCTAGAACCACCAAGGAGAGAGGGAAAATGACACTCAAACTATTTCTGCTCATTTTGTTGGTGACACTCAGGGACAATTAAAGCACTAACTTCCAAAATGCACGCGAAGGCCGCGAGGTGGCGGGAATCAGGGAGCAGCCCCGGAGAGGCAGAGTGTTACGGCGGAGGGAGATCTCCTCCCTCCAGAAAAGAGGGCAAACGTCGGCCTCACAACCAGGGAGGGGCTGCGACAAGGGTGGCAGCCTGCCTGGACCTGGTTCGGTTTAGGCAAACAAAGGAGGCAGGTGAAAATTCCCAATCACACAGAGAGGCCATAATTAAAAGAAGATAAAAGAGTTTAATTGTTTTAGAAAGAAAAAAGATAAAAGGAGACTTGAATCTGCATATTGAAAGGACCTGGTGTAACCAAGGAAAAAACGGGCCAGCATCGCTGACGCCAAGATAAGCCAAATAACACCAGTGAGTGTGGGGCTCCAGGAGCCTCTCTGGGGCAGTCAAGCATTAAGACAGGGTCACTTCTATGGGAAAAATAAATCGGATTTACTTCCCATTTCTCCATACAGACCTGCAATGTTGAAATAGAGGAGAAGGACACCAATAAAAACTTCAAGGAAAGAGTGGCCCAGGAAGTTTCACCAAAACTGGCCTTCTGTTGTGAGGTAACGTGTTGTGCAAATATGACACATTCCTGAAGAAAGCGGTAGAGAAACAATCTCTACCTAAGAGAGTATCAGGGAAAAACAGCAAAAGCAGACTGAGGGGAGGAACTGAAGATACCTGACGACAGACAGTAAAGCAAGCATGCGTGTGAGGGAAACAGGAGAGTGCACCCTGTTTTGTGGTGACAACACAAAACTGTTATTTCTTTACTTGGGGGGCAGTGAAGGGGGGAAGACAGGTAGCAGCAGGGGAAATTCTAAAACAAAGGGACTACCTCTTTTCCCAAGTACTTAGGGACTAGTCATTTGCAAGAGACTACACTGTAGGTCATGATAAAACATCAATTAATTTCAAAGATGAAAATACTACAAATAAATTCTCTGATCATAAGGCAATGCACCTAGAAATGCAATGAACAAAAATAAACTATTAGCTATTACTTTTAAATTATTATTTTAAGTAACTCTTGCATCTCATAGGAAATCCAGGATGACATCACAAAATACGTTAAGAGCATTGATAATGAAAACAGTATGTATCATAACCCATGGGATACAGGTAAAGCAGTGCTCAGAAAAAAAATCATAGCCTCAAAAACAAGTATGAATTTTAAAAAAAAGGAATAAAAGTGTCACACCAAGGTATTATAAAAGAACAAAGAACTATGATTAAAGATATGTAAAAAAAAAAAAAAAGCAAGCTTTATTTAAAAAACAGAAGGAATTTTAAGATAAGGTCAAAAATTACTGAGGTAGAAAATGAATAAAAACAGCAAAAATAACAAAGTAAAAATTCAGATCATTCTTTAGTAGGGAACAACCTATAATAAATAAGCTAATATTATCAAGAAAATGGAAGAAAAATGCAAACATAAAATTAAATAAGGCCCAGTAACACATGCAAAGGACCTAGGAACATCAAAAGCAACGGATTTGCACAATTTTTTGTATCTGAATTTAATAACTTGAATTAAACGGACAATTTCTTAAGAAAATAAAATTCACCCAAACTGAATCAAGTTATAAAATCTAAATAGACCAAATTCCCTAACAGCAAATGCCCATTTTTTTATATGATAACTTTGTAACTAGTTTTAAGTAAACTTTAAAGATCATTCCAGAGTATTTCAAACAAGAGTACACAATGGGTACACAATGTTCTCCAACTATATACAGGTACAGATCATTAAGGAAATTAATATCCACGTCTACTCTCTTGCAAAACAGATCCTCCTGGGCACAAGCCCCCTCCTCTCCTTTCCGCCATTTCTTATCCCTTCCCCCTCTTGGTAAAGAGCAGGTACACCGCCCACTTGTGGGGACTCCTGACTTTAATTCACTACCTCGGTCAGGGTAGAGACTCTGTAAAGTGACCAAAAACAGTGAAAGAAAGGAAGGAAGAGAGAGAGAGAGAGAGAGAGAGATAGGGAGGAAGGGGACAAAATACGGATATCCACTCAGCCTCTGTGAATCAAAGCATGATAAATCCACGGTAGGGTTTCATGTCTTTCCCTGTGGTGTTCACATCCCTGTTAGCAGGGTGGACACAAAGGGTTCTTGGCCAGTGTGGACAATGTTCTGACTTCAGATACCCGTGGTGGTCTCATCCATTCTCAAGGCTTGAAATACCATCTCCACGGCAACTCCCGGATTTCTCTTTCCCTGCTTGCTCCTCTGTGTGGCCTGGAGCGCTCAGATTTCTCCTTCTCAACACTGAGTTCTGTCACGTCAGCAGAAGTGAAAACCCCTTCAGTTCCTCCCAAGGCCCAACACCACCTGGCCCCTGCATCTCCCAGAGCTCCTCTCCACCCGCCTCCACCTGGTTCTACTCCCCGATCCTCCTGCTCCCTTCGCCTGACCTCTCTTCTCCCTTCCAGCCTGCACACCACTCCCTCACCTGCTTCTCAATGAGGTCAGCCCACACGGCCGTACTCAAAATGACCCCTTCACTTCCTCTCCCCAGCATGTTTTCTTTGTATCTATATGGCCTTGCACCATCTGGAACACGGCACGTCCTTTCAGGATTCATCAGTGCATCAGGTCCTCCTCTTTTAAAAGTATGATTGTTGTCCGTTGTGTTTAGTGCTGAATGCCCTGTGCCTGGAACACGGCACATGTTCCTGGAACATTCCATATTCCTGGAACACAGGAACAGGGCTGACACCAACAGGGCTCACAAATGCGTGCACAGTGCATATGGCCTCACAGACATATTTGCGGATCACCGTGGCATTACTGGATTCGGGTTTATGAAGAGAAAAGAACAGACTGTGGCATCAGAGGGCAAAACGAGATCAAGCCACAAGACAGCCATGAAGTTTGGCAGGGATGCGGGGGTTGTCTGGGTAGAGAAAGCACGAAAACGTCACAGGGCTGGGAAGTCATTGCAGGTTTTGTTGTTTTGTTGTTGTTTGGAGGATGGGAAAACGTCCACACAACATCTGAAGGCATGAGTTCCAGACTGTTTCTTAAGGATTCATAGAGCTGACAGTGGGTCCAAGAAAGCAGTGGACCCGGGAAAAATTAGGAAAAGGTCACAAAGTGTTCTTCCAAGAAGAGTAAGCCTGGCTGCTAACGTGGCGACAAGCTGTCCCTCTGTTCTTCACTCACCATCCTTAAAAATGTTTGACGTCTTTTTCTGCTTCTCTATCCACAAAGTCTCCATTGCCAGGGCTTATCTATATTTTTTTTCTGATGGCATTAAAAAAAAAAAAAAAAAAAAGCCAGCTCCATGATTCTGCCCAGCATTCCAGTAGGCTTCCCCTGTCTTAATGGATGGAGATTGTTGGCAATTTGCTGCTTCATTTGTCAGTGTAGAAATAATCCGCCTTTCCTTTTCCTCATTAGCAAAGAGCTCAGTGCTTCCTCCCAAGGATATTGTATCTGGAAATTTGCCAAATACCTTGGAGCATGTCCTTTAAAAGTCAATATAATACACTCACATTTCAAAATCTGGCAAAGGTTTAAAACCAACACTTATGATTAAAAGATAAAAATACAACCGCACACAAAGTAACAAAGTATCTTTAGAAGGAGAGTCTAGTGCCTGCTCCTTTTCATACATCTCTATATAAGTAAATGGGAAATCAAGTCGGGGAGCAGAGCTGCACTACTAATGCAAAAAGTGCTGTTTGTTTGGGACTGGATGAGTAAATGTGTTATAAAGAAAGTAATGATAATGCGTCAGAAGATGTCCAAGCACAAAAGGTCAGCCACTCCCTGTGTTTTGGGAAGTCGCTGAAGCCTTAAAGAGTCAACTCAGTAAATGGGACAAGCTTGTTCTGACATTTGTACCTATTCCAAAGTAGACATTCATTACCATTTTTTAAATATCCTAAACCTGTAGTTATAACAGGGAATGCACTATTTCTATAATGGTCAACTCACAAAACAGAAATGATTTTCCAAAAACTATGCCCTCACTCAGTCAGAGCTTTTCTACAGAGACCAGGCACCAGGGTCAGCTGTGGGGATTTTCAAAAGTAGTTTTCATGCATCCACCTGATTTTTTATGTGGTCAGATCTATAATAAATACTCATTCAAGAGTCCCTTAATGACAAGGTTCTGGTGAGTAAATGTAAAAGAAGAAGAATATACAATATATGTGCTCACAGAACTCACCATCCAGACTGTGACGCGCACTGGTGGGAAAAGCAGGTGCCCTGTGTTAAGGTGGACCCCCACCCCAAATTGATATGTTAAAGCCTAACACCCAGGATCTCAGAACGTGACTATATTTGGAGATAGGGCTTTAGAGAGGTGATCAGTTTAAATGAGGCCTTTGTGTGGGCCCTAATCCAAGCTGTCAGATGTCCTTACAAGAAAAGGAAGAGACACCAGGGATGCCCAAGCATGGAGGAAAGGCCATGTGAGGACACAGGGAGAAAGCAGCCATCTACAAGCCAGGGAAGAGAAACCAAATTTGCCAACACCTTGATCTTGGACTCTGAGCCTTCAGAACTGTGAGGAAATTATATGGCATTTTATCATAGCAGCCGATGGCAACTCATACACGAGGTATGTAAACCTATGGCTACAAAGCCACAGAGGACAATGTAAGGGATGTGGGAACAACAGGCAAGCAAAGTGACTTTCCTGGTGGTCACAGACTCAAGATGGTGGTTTGAAATCAATGGCCATGGATAACATCACTGTTCCCTAGGTAAGAACTATACCTAGTTCCCCTCAATTGATAATAGCTGATGTTTAGTGAGGCCTTTCTATGAACTGAACTAAACGTTTTACATGTCTTCACTTACTTAGGCTTCATTTCAACACTATAGGATCATTTGCCATAATTATTCCAAATTTGCAGAGGCAGACACGAAGCAGAGGTTCCATGTGTTTGCGGAAGTCCTAAAACTAGGAGAGTTGGGACTGGAGCCCGAGCACAGGCAGACGGACGGGATCCCTATACAGAACCACTCTGCATCCTGCATTAATGGTGCTCTGGAGTTTTCTAGTGAAACGTTCACTGTGAATCATTATTCCAGAAAAGCATACCGCTCAACTAGAAATCCTCCACAAACATGAAGAGTGGTCTCCTGCCAAGAGTTAAGAGATACAGACTAGCCATACAGAGTTTTCTAGCTATATGGGCCCGTGGCAAACTTTCCACAAAACATAATTTCTTCATTATTGGACTAATTGTGCCTTTGTAAGCATGAGACTATACCATACGGTATTGGTCTAACTTGCTGAATATAAGACTAAAGTTAACAGCTTAACCCCAACTCATACCTGAGCAACTGTCTATTTGAGAGAATGGGTAAAAACATATTGTTCACTATCAGGGCTCAAGAGAAAAATCTCAGGAGCCAAAATCAGTAACTTTATCACCCTTTCCTACCCGCCCCTGCCCCTCCCGATGGCCGCCACCAGAGCTCAAGGCCTTGTTGCCGGCAGAGCCCGGCAGAGCCCGGCAGAGCCCGGCAGAGACCGGCAGAGACCGGCAGAGACCTTTTGAAATTACAGATCCCACCCTACTGTGTCTCTCTCCCTCCCTCTCCCCCATATTTTTATTTAGTACATCTGGGGTGGGTCCACCAATCTATTCTTTAAAGGTTCACAATGATTCCTATTCTCTGCCAAATTTGGACATCATGAGAATGTTGATCACAAAAGTAGGAGACTTTTCAGAACCCTCCATGCTTTAATTACTTTGTGCTGATAGTTACGATATCCCATGATCTAATTCTGGGTTGGAAATGCACCCATTTATACCTCCATCCAGACCTATCCTTACCCAGTCCCAAAGCAACCCGGTAAAATCCCTTTATCTAAGGCAGAGGGTCTAGACACTTATCTGATTAAAGTTGAGCTGCCAAGAGGTGACTGAGCCTCAGCTAAATACTGCCGGGGGTTTATTTGAATTTCAAAAACTCCCAAATTAATCTCCAAATGGGAACACTGTCCAGGGACCTTTTTCAGCTCTAGGCTTTCTGCTATTCCTGATGTATACCAAGTTATTTTAAGTCTTTTACAAAGTCTTACAAAGAAGCTCAAGTCATGCAACAGCAAGTGTGGCCTCCCAAATTGTGGAAACAAATGTAATAATGTACGTTAAATAAGCTGATACTGTTATTATTGCAAATGTCAAGTTCATTACAGCAGATGTTTCAACTGAAGATCACCACTCATTAAAATCAAACAACCAGTATGCCCTGAATTCACCATTTCATTTAATGTGTCAGCTTCAATGCTCAAGGGAGTCAATCAGAATTGTCTTCTGTGTAATTGTCATAGGATTATTATGTAACAAAGAATCAGGTTTCAGTTCTTAACACCTGCTAATCATGATAATTAAAATGTGAATGAAGAGTTGATCAGTGATACAGGGGCTACAAGATGTACTATAAAATACTTTACAGTTTTATGCATATTGCTGGAGGAATTATTTTAATTCCAAAAATAGATGATATTACTATTAAGAAAAAATACTCAAAACTGAAAATAAGGGGGGGGAAAAACACTTAAGTGATTTGTTGATGTCATGGTAAAGCCCGCGCCCACTAAGTATCTTCTGACTCTCCAGGGAAACAGGACTTGGTTACACTATGTTTTCTATTCCTTAGGGTAAAGACATTTCACACTTCTCACAATTAGAGTTCTTACGCTTATGATTTGCATGTTTGTCACGTTGAAAGGATAGCCCAAAGGTTAGTTGGATTACTACTCAGCATGGTTTATTACATGCATGGTTTCTATCGCATCCCCAATATCACAGCACACATTTTTGATCCTTGACTATAAAATTCCTATTTTCAGGAGTGCTTTTTAACTAGTTTTATCATCCTCCTTCTTCCCTCATTCATTAGTTATAGGATTGATCTTATATAAATGTATTTAGCATTCCATTAGGAATATATAGCTCTAATACTAGTCACGGAATTGGGTAAAAAAACTAAGAAGACAAAGTTTCAACCATTATCAGAAAAGGAGAACATGCAAACTTCCCTGAAAGTATCTATGTTGAGAAAACAAAATGTAAGTGACTACGTAGTTGAAAATAAAACTGTTGAGTGTCTGGCAAAAGTTCTACCAGTAAGTGCCTTAAAAAGATGGGTTCTTTCAAAGAAGCGTCTGTGAAATGTCCCACTAGGGTAAGAGGACATAGGAGGAGTGATGTATTCTTGAAAGCCACACTTAGAATGCATCGTTAGAGCAGAATAGGGAATTGCAAAGGGTAGGTCATTAAAGGCCTTCGGGTCCCCATTCCAGCCAGAATTGGCAAATCACCAGTGCCCTGAACTGAAGGGGTACGACGGAACAAGGGCTAATGGAAGCTACTGACCAACAGAGTCAACCAAAACGCCTGGCATAGGTCGGCAAACGTACTTCGGAGTGGACAGTTTAACTCTCATGCGAAGATCCAGGAGATTACTGTTTGTATCTGAGCCTGATCTACATAGTCCAGCAGGATGCGAAGCTCCTGTCTCGCCTGAACCAGGCACACGGCCATCTATTCCTGCTTTAGCATCTCTCCCTTTCACTTTACCAGGTTCTCACTTCACTGAGGAATTACTACGATTAAATTCTCATCCTCTCTCCTTCCCCCACCCCAATGCTATAGGTTCTGATGTGGGAAACAAAGGCAGAAGGAAATGTAGACGAAATTAAATGTCCTTATAACCTGCACCCCATTGACAAATACTTGAGTTAGGCAGAGTATAACATTCCCCCTGGAAACTTCCAACTATCCGAACATGAATGCTTTGCTAGAGGGAAAAACTACTTTACCTTGACAATAGCAAGGCCTCCAGTGTCCATCCTGTCTTCTTTAGCATATGAACATCCTTCTGGATGCCCACCTCCCCCAGCACCCAAGTATATAATCAGCCATTCCTCACAACCCTAGTGCAGCGGCTTTCTGCCCAAGGGTCCTGTCCTATGGTTTAATAAAATCATCTTTTTTGCACCAAAGAGATCTCAAGAATTCTTTCTTGGCTGTCAGCTTCAGACTCCAACAACAGACTCGAAAATCTGCATCAGGTTCTCTTTTGCCAAGTGGGCTCCCTTTAACTCTTTCACAAATCCAGGTGACAATTTGCTTTGATGGACTCGGATGTACCCTACATAACTTCTGAGGTGGGGAAACAAAGGCAGAAGAAAAATTAAATTCCCTTACTAGCTACAGCCCGCTGGTAAGTACTTGAAACAGGAGAGTGACATTCCTCTAGGAACTCAGGTACCTCAATGTTAATACTTTGCTAATGGCAAAAGCAGTCTTAGCTTGACTCCAGGATCCTGTATGTCTACTTAACATAAAGATCCCTTTGGAAACTTCATCTCTACCCCAAGATATATGTTCACAATCATCCCCCAAGCATATGATCCACTGATATATAACGGAAGGGTCTGGTGACTAAGATTTTATTATAAAGTACCACACGACCATTTCCAAACAATAGCTAGCCCCGTCAAGGTCCTAGAAACCTTGCTTCCAAAATTCCTTAGAGACTGAAGTTATCCCTAACCACCTTCCAACTTGAAAATATATAATCCGTCACTACTCACGACCCCAGTGCAGCTCTTTCTGCCCATGGGTCCTGTCCCTGTCCTTTAATAAAACCATCTTTTTTCAACAAAAGAGATCTCAAGAAATCTTTCTTGGTCGTGGCTCTGAACCCCAACATCATTCCTACATCAATTTCTGTGGTCTACCTTCCATTCCTCCCTTCTTCAGGGAACAATAAAAACTCTTCCCTTTACGGGGACACATCCCCATCCCACCCCATGTGGTTTTGTGTGACTAGCAACATTAAACCATCTGAAACTGTCAGTTCTGCAGGTTACAACATGGTAGAATAGTAGCAAACTCGTGAGGTTCAACGTATATTATTCTTTTAATAACACCGACTTAATCCAATCTTTTATCAAGTGTGTCACTTAAAGTTTTATTACTACTTATGAATTTAATATTTATTTCTCCCAAACCAGAGCGTAAAATATTTTGCTTGCTTAAATGGCATATGTAGGGCAAAATTAACAGGCCAACTGGGATTCTCACCATACTGACTGGAAACAGCTTTTAGAGAAGATACCTCAAAGAAGAATTCAAAATCCATCCCACAGCAAGCAAAACCAACTCCTTTTCCAAGGGTTCAGTCACATGGGAGCAAAAGAAGCAGTGGCATTTTCATTTTACAGGCTATGTGCAACCACGCTGCTTTAAAGGGGAGAAATAAGATAAGCTGATTTTATTTTCACCAGTGAAGAAAGTTTTCAATAGAGCAGCTTTCATCGACTCAGCATGGCTAACAAAGTAACATTACCAATGAAAATAAAATAATAGATTAGCCGCACAATCTAGGCATTTTGTTTTCCGAAGGACTTCTCTAACACTCTGCCTTTAGAGAGCCATGAATGCATGCTTCCTGAGAAAGAAAACCTCCCTGCTGGTTTTTCTGCTCCCGCAGAGATGACTTGCAAAGAATAAAGTCTTTTTCTTTCTCTTTCTTTCTTTCTTTTTTTTTTTTTTTTTCCTTCTAGCTGGAGATCAATTGGTGTGGGGACTGCCCAGGCCACCAGGAAGTTTTCTTTCGCCCATCATCTGGTCCCACGCCCTGACCAGAGTTTATCTCAACTGGATAGCTTTCAAAGCCAAATTGAGAAATAAACTGAAAAATACGTCCCCCAAAAAGCTGTAACTAAACTATAAGTAACTATTCAAATGGAAAGACCATCCCCTGCATCTAGCTGTTTCCCACATTCGCGGAGGGAATGAATGCCCTTTCCAATTTCTTTCCTGATTGAAAAGGAGGGTTGTGGCTGTCCCCCTTGCTAAAAACCCTTCTTTTGTTTTTCTTTTTCACTGTCAGAAAGCCTGCCTCAGAGGAGTGCACTGTGCATATCAATGAAGAAACAGGAGAGCAGGGGTGATTGAAACTGAAGATTATTTTTTCCCCCTGTCATTTAAAGGGTTCTCAGTGAATCATGCCCTCTTTGTGATTCCATTTCAAAACACATTCTTCGCTAGTTCCAAGCCAAGAATCCTTTCCTTAGTGATCTGTTCAGCTATCCTGGAGTCTGGCTCTGTCCTCCCCTGCAGGGGCTGAGACATGTAAAGATTCAAGGAACCCAGTTCTCTGCCCAAATCAGCAGAATTCAAGGCTCCGGAGCAGGGTAAAGGGGAGAAAAAGAGGGAAAGAGAGGAAATGATACTTTTTGTGTGGCTCATAGTTGAACCAAACACGGTTGAAAACAGTTCTGAGGGGGTTATCACTACAGAGTCATCAAAAAATGTAAAGGAGAGAAATGAATATATTTATATAGCCCTTTGAGATCTTTCTTATAATAACCTACGTAAAACCACACACATGGTTTTAAATTCTAAACCTATCTCCTTTGAGAGAAATACTGTGAAATTTGGTTTTAAGAAGCTAATCTTTCAGGGATATTTTAGAAGGTAAAAATTATAGGACCATTGAAAAAAATCTGTTAGGTATTTAAAAATGTGTTTCAAATAAAGATCCTATTTTAAACATATGACCAGGTTGGGGCGACTGGGTGACTCAGTCGGTTAAGCAGCTGTCTCAGCCTCCAGTCATGATCCCAGGGTCCTGCGACAGGGCCCCATGTCTTTGGGCTCTCTGCTCAGTGGGGAGTCTCCTTCTCCCTCTCCCTCTGCCTGCCACTCCCCCTGCTTGTGCTCTCTCTCTGTCAAATAAATAAATAAAATCTTAAAAAAAAATATGACTAGGTTAAGCAGGAAGATGAAATATCTTAACAAAATAGAAAACCTTAAAATGCATGTGTGTTTTTAATACCAGAATGACTGTTAATTAATCATAAACTAATGTATTTTTATACAAAAGTGACTGTTTAAATAGAACATTATAAGAAACAAGATATATATAAATTTTTTAATGAAGCTTAACATCATGTAACAGATGTTAGGGTTCTTTCTTTTCTCTACCCCAAAGAGGACCGTAATACTGTTTGAGATGACAGCTGTCAACTGTGGAATGTGGATAATAAATGAAAGAAGCTAAAACATGGCATTATTTAATAATCCTTTTTTTAATAGTCCTATCATTTAAGTACCACCTGCAAGGAAAAAAATATATATATGGCAATAAAATATATACAATCAAGAAAAAATACACAATCAAGGCTTGGAATTTTTTACTTAAATATAACTGAAAAAAGTCCCCTAGCAATTTCATTAACTACATTATTGGGAGAGTAGGGCCAATACAATCAATGATGCAAAGTGAGTTTATTTTAAGGATATTCATTCCACAACCTCTTTATTCCCACTTACCCGGCCCATCCTACCTATGTCTGAATTCCCTTAAAAACATAAAAACTGTTTCCTATTCGGTAGTCTGAATCTGTTAATCCCACCATTCATTTAGACCATGGAATTCCCTTTGCTTTAAATTAAACTGAATGTTTGACTACTGAGAAAGAAATTTCCTGTGAAGAAAATTATATTCTTCTTTTGTTCACAGCTGAGATGCATATTTTCTGATTTAAAAGGCAACAATCATAGAAAGGAAGCTGCTTATGTGATGAGATCTTAATTTTGTTAAAAACAGAGGAGGAAGCGCCACCATACTACTGGCTACAAATGATTAATGGTTATTAAAATCAATGTCAGAATACTCAACAATAAATTACATGCTAAAAGGCTCAAAGTAAATTTCTAGAGCTGAACTTCCCTGAAGCAAATTGCTGAAACAGTACACTGTCCTGCTGGAGGAGAGTGTGTCTAGAGCAGGACTTGACCCAGAGTGGATCTTGTGCTGAGGATTCTGGGAAATAATAATAAACAGAACAGGGGGCTGTGGCACTCACTCTGGAGTAATATATACCACCGCCTTCCTATGGAATGAAAAGAGGTACACTTTCATGGCAGGTGCCTGTTTGAACAAGAATCAAAAAGAACAAAGTGGGGTAGAAACTATGTAACTGACCTATACCACCTGACTTCCCACAGAATTCTAGCAATAATGAGATGACATCCCACGCCCTTGGTCTTGAATGCCTTAAATTAAGACAATTTAAAAAACCCCTTCTCACTACTACAAGCATTCACAATGATATGTTAAGTACAGTTGTGCTTTCCAGAGGCCAACACTTGATAGATAACCTCTTTCCAAAGCTGAATTTCAAATCAAATTTTATTGCCTTTATTTTATTTATGTCCAACAAGAAAATAACGGAGAACTGTAAGCTTACAAGTGAGTAACTAATACAGATATCAAATATAGATATCCATATTTGATTATATTTGCACAAATAGAATACACACATTTTCAGACATGGAATTAATAAAGAGAATCAACTTTTTTGGATTAGAACATTTAAAAAAATCTATGAGAGGATAAGGGACTGGTGGTCACTTAATCAGAGTTCAGTAAGTGTATTGCTGGCAATAGATTTTGATGTTTTCATGTAGAAAATTTGATACCAGGAGAACATGGACAGAATGGCTAGAATGTTTCATAAGCACAATTTTCATAAATAGATATATTTGGGGATTCTTGCCTATGAAAACTAGGAAAAACTGGTCTGTCTATAGCTTATGTCAAAATAATATTTCTGCATTTCACAGCTATAAAATTGGTTAAAAAGACCGAAAAACTTCTGTGCAGCTTATTTCTTTGTCATTTTTTTTTTCCAGTCCTTGATATCTGGGAGTCAGAACAAATCAAGAATCCCCATCAACTTCAGTGAGGGCGACACACAGCTTGCAAGAATATGTCATTTATGGAGACACAGATAGGAGCTAGGAACAGTCCCCGCATTGGGGCTAGCTAGCTTTGGGACTGGGCGGGGTGGGGGGGTGGGTGTGCAATGAGAGTCTTGAAAATTTTGCAAAATACAGGGAGGAAGAAAACCGATCAAAGCTAACAAGCTGTTTCAGATAGTAACTAATCAGACAGCAAGGTATCACTGACGAAATGAAATGACAAAAAAAAAAAAAAGAAATGAAATGAGAAGAGAAAGGCAACAAAAGATGGCTTATGGGAAACTTCATATTTTGGCTTTTTGATTCTCCCCAGTTTCTTTCTCTGTTTCATTCAAAAGACCACTGCCTACGTACCCTCTCACTCCCTCATAACATGCCATGGCTCTTTTCCCTGGCTTTTGCTCAACATAGGGATTAAATTCAAATTTTAATATTTCCACTCAAGCCACTCTTTCATGGTTTTTTGGCTAGAGGAATAGATCTTCGACATCACCTACTGTAACAGTTTTAATTTGTCCAGAATTGGCTCCACAGGGGTCTAGGCCAGGGAGGGGTAGAGGCAGAGGCACAGACAGGATGCTATGCTGAACCCCACAGGTTCAGAGACCTGTGGAAGGTTGGTTTCAGATACAGGAAATGGGCGGAGCTTGTTGTTCCATAATACAAACTTAAGACTTAAAAATCATCTTACATTAAGATGGTTTCTGTAATAGGTAAGGGCGAGCAGGTATGAACTGCTGTTAGGACAAAAGTATTATGATTATCCTAAACATGACATTCTCCAGTGAACACCTGATGTTTTAAAATAATACAATCTTATAAAATAAGACAGAGTGAAGTAATCCGGATAGAAGTATAAAGATTATACTCTATAGACGCAGAGAGAGTGAACATTCTGAAAACTGTTACTGACGCCCATCTGTGAATTAGGCTGTTTTCAAAAGCAACAGATTTTCTATCAGTGGTGATGCTGTATATGATTATTATTTGTTCCTAAACTTTTGGTTTTACAGAGCAATAAAAACTATATTGTTGTACTTCAGAAGATGAGGGAGAGCGGATTCAAAGAAATAGTTAAAAATATTCATTTATTTTACTTTCTTCTCTTCTTAATGTTTCTGAAATTGAGGATGTGGCCACAAATCAAGGGGAGGAAAACCTTGCCAGCCATTCTGCAGAGGAAGAGGCTTGATGCGGCTGCCATTACCTGGTTTGACAGAGAAATGGCAAAATGGAAAGTTGGTTGCATCTGCAACACTACAAATATTTAAATTTTAACATGAGCGTAATCTCATTTTCTTCTTGCTTTTAAATGTATTCAAACAAATGACACAGAGATGCGGTGGGGATGGGAAGCAATTGTGTGCAGGCAATCAAGTTTCACAGCAGGGTGGGGCATGAAATAAAGGCATTCAGAGTTGCCAAATTTTCAAAAGGTCCAACAGTTGGCGCGAAGGCTACCCTGAAAGACACTCGGGAATGACTATCACTCACAAATCTGAAGATCTTTATGTCAAAAGCTTCCTACTTTGACAGTAGCTCTGTAACACTCAATGATGTGTAGCTTAATTAAGAGGTTAGGAAAAAAAAATCCCTCAAATTTAACTTAAAGAGGAAAGGCATTTTTAGCATATATCATTTAGAACATTTTGAGTAATGAAGGGTCTTCATAAATTACATTCAACAACAGGGATAATGGGCATCTTTCCACTTGAGAGACGGCAACACACTGACTCCTGTTGTTTGGTGACACCAAATTCTAAACATTTAAAAAAAAATGCCTTTAAATGGGCCACATGTTCTCTAGTTCCCCAAAGGCTTCACCACTTTCCAGGATTTTATCTCTAAAGTCATACACTTTAAAACACCTGCCTGGCGACTGAGGACCTGTGTGCTAATGATCCTTGTCTGCATTGACACAAGAGCTAACAACCACAATAGAATTGTCAACGATCAGTATCTGCACATTCTGTTCTATTTTTCTAAATAATATTTTAATTTTTTAAAAAAATCCTGATTTAAGTACTCTACATTTTCCGCACCGTATGATTCCCTCAGCCCCTACCCCCAGCTGGTGACATCAAGGATTATCCTAGCGGAACCAGTTAGCTCTGCCCTGTGCTAAGAAGTACTAAGGATGGTGAGTTATCTGACCAAGTCCCCTCAGTGTGCCAAGAAGAAAATTATATTTCTGGCCGTCGTTGGAAGCAATTATTTGTTTCATTCTCCTTTTCACAGTTATACACCTTAAAAATAGCAGAAAAAGTATATTTTATTTGGAAGCATTTTGGTAACTTAAATTAATCCTGCTCTCAGGCAGGAAAATTTTGTGTGTAGTTTGTGGGCAGTGTATCAACCAATTTTTCCAAAGTTTGGATTTCCAGACTTGTTCTGTAGGTAGATGAAAAGTTTATTTACTTTATTTTCAAATCCACTTCGGGTTTTTTTTTTTTTTTTTCTGGTCTTATTCCTAATAATTTGAGTACTTATTCAGACCAGATTGAGGAAAATATTTTACATTTCTACAGAGCATCTCAGGCACACTCTTTATTTTTCAAAATGGCAATTTGAGTAAAAATGAGCCATCCTCTGTATGTAGATTCTGGACACAGAAGACTGAAAAAATCTACAGACACTTAAATGAATCAACTTAAGAATCGGCAAAATAAATTATTTTTAGAAAGGATGGAAGTCTTTGAAAATACATGTCCAGTTTTAAGAGCTAAACACAAAGCAGCCCTCCAAGTTAAGCAGCTGTTTTAAATATGTAGATCTTCCGCTCCAGTATCTTAACAGCTGGAAGAAATTACAGTCCAGAGAGACATGTGCATAATTTGAATTAAGCAGATGCAGGCTGTGAAGAAAATCAAACATCTCAGGGTAATAGATGCAAACAATGTTACTGAAACTCTAAGGAACTGTTATTTGTTTTTTCATAATGATGGCAATGGTGCCATTCTTATGATACGAACTACCTATACTAGTTAAAATAGTGATCCTTTTCTTTTCTTTTTCCCTTCAAAAGTCCAACAGAAAACATGCCAACTTCTCAACCAAAGCCACAGCATGGTCATCTCTGGGCTCCTCATGTTACAACAGTCTTTTGAATCAACATGCTGGTTTGGTGTTGGTCTCGGCTGCCTTTACACCTGCTGGCTGCCAGGCGTCCTGGGACCAGATCCACATCGTGCGAAGCGTGACGGACCAACCAGGCTGTCACATGCCGGGATGGAGACTACGACCGAGAAGGAACGAGGAATGACAAAAAGGTTAAGAGAAATACATGTTCTCTAGAAAAGGAGTACTTGAAATGTCTCCCAGTTCAAAATGTGTCCGACCCACGTTAATGACCAAGGGCTTGCATTTAAGGCACAGGTTGCTAAACACCTGGGGCCAGACGGTGCCCTCTGGAATGAAAGCACCCTCGAAGGAACGTACCAGGGAACCGCAGTGTGCCCTGACATTCCACCAGATAATGCCCTTGACTTTTATGGCTTTTCGTTTCCAGCTCCGTTTATGAAAGTGGGCACAGATCTTCGATTTAGAGACTAAGAGTGACCATTCACACACCAGGTAGTCCAAACCCGAAGTATGAGAGTGACAATTATATTTTATACATCATCCCCTTAATAGTCTCTCAGTGCTCTTTTAATCTCTTGAATATTGAGATGAAACAAAATAAATATAAATACCAACACGCATTTAGAAAATAATCAGGCAGTTCCTCGTGTCGTCAAATGTATGTTACCATATGTCCCCACATGACCCGGTAATTCTGCTGCTGGGTATAACCCAAAGGCAAATTACAGTATATGCCCATGTAAAAGCCAGTCTACATATACCATAGCAGCATTATTTGTAGTCACCAAAATAAATTAAAAATAAAATTAATAACAGCTAAAATCGAGCACTTACTGCGTACTAGGAACTGAAGCATTTTATATGTATTTGCTCAATCCTTACAAAAATACAAAGAGGTTGCGTAGATAAACAATGAGGTTGCATAGATAAACAAATGTATAATAATACCACAGTTATTATTCTCATTTTGCAGATGAGGGAATGGAGGCACGGGAAGATCAAGCAAATTCGCCAGCTGCATAGCCTGCACGTGGCGGGGACAGGCCGTTGGGGCCCCCAAGCCTGGCTCTTCACCTTGGAACTCCACACCTACACGACCCTGCCTCAGCCTCCCAGCTGGGATGTGTGACCGACCACCTTTGGGAGGCGAGGTGACAGATGATTTTCATTTTCATTTTCATGCTTTTGTCCTTCTCAAACCTCTCATGTAAACAACTAGGGCCTCTATGAGACACAGAGACTGAGAGGGAGAAAGAAAAATGACTATTTTGCACAATTAGAGATAACGGCTTATTGCCTCCTCAATTTTGGAATTTTTTAGGAAATTAGAGTATGAAACGTTACAGTTAAAATACCACAGTGGGAGGTCAAAATTTTAGGCATAAATTTAAATCACACTGAATCCCTTATGTTTTATTAGTCAAAAGTTGTGCTTCTGAGAGACCACCCCTAAGGACCGCTGTGCGAAGGAAAATCTAGATCCCAGGGTCCCAAACTGAGCATGCGCCTTGGCCCGCCAAGTCACCTGAGTGGCTGGTTCGGGGAACTTCACGCAGCTGCCAGAGGTTCAGGTGGCTTTGGGGAGGGCCACCCATTCCCTGCAAGACCTAAAAAACTGCGTTTCCAACAACCTTCCCCACCTCTATTCCAGGAGATTCTGATCAAGGGAGTCTAAGGCAAATATTTTGGGGAAAAAATCGGTATCCTTATTATTTTTTAAAGTAAACATCTGAAGATACTACATCAAAATTTAGGGACCATTAAACAGAATAAACCTCGGTAGCTTTGAGTCATGAAAAGTGTAAGCAGAATGAACACCCGCTAAGAGATAAGTAGAAGAAAAGGAGGACACTTCAATAGTTTTACCTGTTGAGCACTTTTCTAGAGCCGGACAGAATCGGAGATGGCTGAAATTCTGGTGCTAGTCAGATTTAATCTTCTATCTATATACACTTCTTTTCTGTTATTAAACTTGAAAAACAAGAACTGCAAACTGAAGCCAAACGATGTAACTGAGTTCAAGTTCAAAGGAGGATCACATCCCCCACTTCATCGTAATAAAAACCGGCACCCCCCACCCTCTCCCTGCGAGGACTGGCTCACAAGCAAGAGCCCCCCCCCCCAACCCCCCAAGCCTTCTTATAACCCAAACTGATGGCCAGAGAGAATCTGCTTCCTATGCCGGCAGGCAGTTGTGAGTAACCGAGGAGGGATCCTCACTTGGCATTTTTTTAACACACAATGTGTGATTATTGACAAACTGTATATTAGGAAGGAAGAAGTGTTTGAGCGCCTCTGCCGTGTCAGGCACTGTGTGTGTGAGGTGCTTTGCAAACCTTATTTTATTTAACCCCCACAACAACTGCAAGGTCATTACTATCACCCCTGTTTCTCAAGTAAAGAAACTGAGCCGTAGGGACAAGAACTAACTGGCTTGCCAACCACGCGAAACAAATGATAGATCTAAGAGCCAGGGCCAGATAGGACATCTTTCTCCTCCTCCACCAGATTGTCTTGCTGTTGGTGGAAAAGGCTGCTCGTGAATGTACAGATCCAGGAACAGACCCAGCTACGTGATATTAGTTGAGAAATAATAAAATATGGAAACGCTGACCAAGTAAATTAAATGATACAAGGTCAGACATAAGAAAATCATCAAATGCCTTTGATTTTCTATATACAAAGGACCCTCAAAGACCCCAGTGAATACACTTCATATCTAAAAGTTCTTGACCTTCATTAGAGTATCTAGTATGCCCTGATAACAAGTGAACTTGGACCCAAAATTTCATTACCTTTCAAACATATTCCCTAAAGAGGAATAACGAAAATCAAACTGGTTTCTGGCAAGCATTAAAACATAAAAGATTTTGCTAATTAATTTTAGAACAGAACTTTTTATATTTTACTTGATTAACCTTCAGTCTCAATAATACTGATGATGGAAACAAATTCAGTCACAAGTTAGCAAAGTGTTACATATTCTAAATCAGACAACAGAGAACCAAAGAACCTTTTTTGGAGAACATATACAATATCATAAATAATTACATCTTATTCATATTTGAAACAAAAATCATTGTTTCAGTTGTTAGTTCTTTGTTTTTCATATGTTTGCTTATACAGTTGCTAATTCTCAGTAATGCAGATTAATCTCAAAATACGGCTAAAAAAAAAAAAGCTGGGTTGCATAAAAGAGTTGTAATATTGGACACCAGGTGGCTCAGTTGGTTAAGCGACTGCCTTCGGCTCAGGTCATGAGCCCAGAGTCCTGGGATCAAGTCCCACATGGGGCTCCCAGCTCCATGGGCAGTCTGCTTCTCCCTCTGACCTTCTCCCCTTCTCATGCTCTCTCTCACTCTCTCTCATATAAATAAATAAAATCTTTTTAAAAAAGAGAGAGTTGTAATATCAATTACTTAAAGCTTAAAAACATGCAAATTACTAGCATTCCATATAATTAATGGAATGGTAAATGCATCCATAAAAAGGGTATTAAAGATATGGATGACAACAGCAAATTCAAAAATTCAGGATAAAAGTTACCTCTCTGGGGAAGTAAGGAGGAGAACAGAACCAGAGAGAAGTATATTCAGGGTTTCAATGTTATTGTCATTTTTTTTTTCTTTAGCTGAATCGTGGGTATATCGGTATTTGTTATATTATCCCCATACTCTTTTGCATTCCTGAAGTACTTTACAATAACAATTACAAATACATAACCCCTCCAAATTTGATACAATGGTTTACATATAAACCATTCATTCATCTTTGACTTGTAATGGAAATTTGACTTGTAAAGGAAATCAATATTGCTAATGTCAGGCACTGCAAGAGAACAAGCATACTAATCAAATTCGAAGCCGCTAATACAATTTCCATGTATTTCTATTACAGTTCCCTAGATTCTACACCTAACTTCATCTTGACTGGGAGTCTATGTGTGTATTCTCAAATAGACTTTAATTGAAGAATGTGTCTTACTATATATTATTTTCTGACATCGAGTGTCGAACACTGAGTCTCCAATTTATATTTCTGTTCTATTCTGTCCCCTCAAAAGACTCATAAATTCTATTCTCTCTAGATATCTCCATTTAAAATTTATTTGAAACCTTGACCCTCCCCCCATGGCACCCCTCTTTTTCCTCCACTCTGTCCTGCTCCCAGTGGCATCGACATCGAACCTGTATTCAAGCCAAGTATCTGTGTACCCTACTCGAATCTTCCCTTTCTCTCATATCAGTTCAGCCACAAGTTCTATTGAAACAACCTCTAAAACGACACAAATCTGTACACGGAGGCCATTTCACCTGCAAGCCCTCTAGATGAGCCCCACCGTATCTCTGGAAAAACAACAATGTTAGCTTCTAACTAATCTTGTCTCCACTGTGCTCCAGCCGCAGGTACCTCCTTTGTGGCCCAGAATATGCCTCACAAACTCCCCCTCCAGGTGGAGACGTAGGACTGCTCCCTCCCTCTGGGATCCCTCCCTCCAGAGAGTCCCAGGGCAGGCTGCTTCAGGTCCCAGCTCAGGTATCACCACCGAAGAGAGGCCTTTCCTGAATTTCTTAAATATAAGGTAGAATCACCCGTCTTGGGCTCATCTTCTGTCCTTCTAAGCACTTACAATGATCTGAAAGGGGCCACTATCATTTGTTAAACATTTAGGACTGAGTCTGGTTGCATGTAGCAAAACACTGCCTACAGAAACATAACCGGATTGGGATTTCTTTTCCACGGGTAGAAGGAAGTCTAGACAAAAGCTGTCCAGGGCTGGTCCTGGGCTCCACGAAGCCATCAGGCAGCAGGTCCCTCACATCTTTCTGCTCTGTCCCTTTTAATGTGTGCCTTCCATCCTCATGATGCCCTGACAGAAAGCTTTAATCGTCTCTCACTGCTCATGGGATATCCGTGCTAACAGCTCAATTCATATCCACTTAATTATTAGAAATTATTAGAAACCAATGAACCAGGAATTCAGAAGTCCTACATTTAGGGGGTCATCCTTCATCCCAGGAGTCACACACAACAGCCATCCCTACCCCCTTCACTGACCCTCTAGATTCTACACTGGGTCCCTCGGCAGAGCCCTTCTATCATGCCCTTCTCTGTCGTCACTGCCTGAGCTCAGACATCAGCATTCTCAGCCTGCAATGGTCTCATGCCTGGGCACCCACTTCTTACTCCTCCCCCCAGTAGATCACACCCTCTGCACAAACTGATGGGATAATTCCCTAAACAGAACACTCCCTGAGGGGCGCCTGGGTGGCTCGGTCGGTCAGACATCTGACTCTTGCTTTCGGCTCTGGCCATGATCTCAGGGTCCTGGGATCAAGCCCCAGGTCTTCAGGGAAAACAGTGTGAGGGCTGGTACCTTACTGGGAGAAGACAAATATGGAAACAAATACTATGAAGACAGCAAGTGGCTTTGGCCGTCACCAATGGGTTATATATATTACTGAAATGAATGGCAGAAACCATTTGGGGGATGTGGATGGAAGCACGATGCCCTCCGAACAGCATCACCGGCTTCAGTCTCTGAGATGATCCTCCAACAACAAAACCACCTATCGCTGGTAAACTCCTCTGGACAAGCCACAAGGTCAATTCGGAACAGTATGTACCTTGTTCTACCTCCGGAAAGAGGACTCACAAGTGGGTCCCACCTTCAACACTGACAACTACAGACAACAGAAAACAATAGGAACATGTGAAGTATGGGGCTCTGCACCCAATTGCACTTGTGCTGCTTATTACTAACTTGATTAAAGTTGTTTGATTAAAAAAATAATGATGGACTCGGCGTGCTTGAGGTCCTAGTGGGGAGGCGGCTTCAGATTCTCTCTCCCTCTCCTTCGGTCCCTCCCCCTGCTCATATGTGTTCTCTCTTAAAATGAATCAATAAGTCTTTATTAAAAAAAAGAAGAAAGAAAGAAAGAAAGAAAGAACACTCCCTGAGAGCAGCGGCCCCCCGTCCCGCTTCCCACGTTCCCCCGTGGTTGCGCACCAGGAGCACACGCTGTGGACACCCAGGGAACGTTCGTTGCAAGGATCCGAGATACCTAAACTTCTGAGTCCTGTGTTCCAGGCACCTTAGCACTTGACCCCGGTCCACCCTCGTCATGATACTGACTTTCTTGTTCTTCCTCTTCCACTGTGATTTGTCACAGCACATAACTGCCATTCTCAACTGTTTCAGACCTTACTGTCGTCTCATATTTCACCATCTCTGCATAAAATGACTTCCCCCCTTTTTTACTACAGGACAGTTGCACAGCTATCTCTTAAATCTCAGCTTCTGAAGCCCCGCGCTGAGCCGCCTTCCCTGCCGGCTCCGGGCAGAGCACACTGAACTGTCCCTCCAGGGGCATTCCACAGGCAGCGATGATGACAACGATGACAGGCTCGAGTGTTTGCAAAGCTTCGGCACTTTCTAAGTCCTTTCCGTGAACAAACTCATTTAATATACATAAGGACCCTCCAAGGTACACAATGTCTTTTTCTCATTTTAGGGGAAGAAAGTGAGGCACAGAACTTTGCTCTAAAGTTGGCAAAACTAACAAATGACCACCTGCATTCAAAGCCACAGGGTCCGCCTCCGCAACCCATGTGCTGTGAGCGACTCCGATATTTGTCACCAGGTAAGGCTCTTGGGAGCAGGGTCCATGTCTCACTGGTGCCACATATGGGTTCTCATTGAAAGAAGGTTAAATGAATGGAATTTTTTTTTAAAAAGTGTACAAATGCAGAGTGAGAAAACTGGCTCAGAGATAGACTAGTGCAGAAGAGCTAGTGGGTTAGTATTGGGTGGGTGACTGCAGAAGCCACATCACTGATCCTGAGATGAAGAACAGGCCACGGTACTAGCAAACTGCACTAGGGGACGCGCACTGGCTCCTTCCAGCATGGGTCAGGGCAGTCCCAGAGTCCAGGGCCCACTCCACTGTTAAAAATCACCAAGTGGAACTTGTCCAAGATGGAGGTAAAGTAAAAGAGGAGGGAAGACAGAGAACAGACATTCTAGGCATAACAACTACCCTCAAGCACTTTGGAAGATTTTGTAAACAGAGGTTTCTTGGGATAAAAAGGGCAACAACAAGCCCAAAGGTGGGACAAAGAGACAAGACAAGGGAGTCCAGTGTTGGGCCGGAGCAGCCCACACGTACACTTAAGAACAGATTCAGAGCATCTTTCCCAATTCTGTATTTGGCATTATCATGTGAGCGCTGTGAAGAAGATCAGGGTGGGAGGGTCATACCGCGGAAATGCGGAGCAACCACCAGACCTTTTTGTTCTGGAAAGCCAGGTGGCCAGCACACCGCTGCACTTAACCTTCTAGTGCTGCTGAAGAAATCCAGGGCTTTGGTTTGTACTGGGCGGATAGTGATTAAGCCGCTGGAGAGGGCGAGACACGGAAATTGTAAGCAGAATATAAATCACCAGTACACAAATACATCTAATGACAGGACAGAAAGCGATGTAGAAACAGTTGCCAGTCTTTTGTGCTTGCTTTTTCATTTTTCTAGTATCCCTAAAAAGACTATTTATAAACTAAAACATTCGAAGAAGTAGTTTGATACTTAACATTGCTCCTACCAGTCGGTGTCAAAAATAATAAATAAAACCAAAACAATACAAGAACTAGAGATGACCTAATACTTTTGAATAGGGGATAGTCCACTGCAACATTCTCCCACCTGAGGCAAAAGTTGAAAATACCAAGTCAAAGAGCAAACCCTCAAGGACTATCAACAAACTTCCTGTATTTTTCAAACTCATAATATAAAATCTAGAGGAGTGTCTTCCAGTCAAACCAAGACGTAAAGTAATTAGTGAATTCACTGCTATTTTCAAACAGTACTACTCCTCGATATCTGTTTTCTATATATTCAAACATTTTTTAAATGTTCAATGACACGTTTTTAATAAATTGAAATCAATCACTAGAAGAATTTCCCACTTTGTCATTAACTAATTTAGTCGTTTAATAGCTCCAATACTCTCTTACAGTCAGTGGAACAGATTATTTTAAAAACTGCAAACTAGCAATGAACAGGACTGAATGATCGATATACAATTTTATATACATATTTTTAAGACCATGGTAAAGGCAAAGGACTGAGATGAAATCAACAATCATATACAACATTGTATGATATAAGCAATATATGAAGGTTGACGGGTAAGAAATCAACCTTCTCCTTTTAAAGCACTCAAAAAAGATACCAACACAAAAAGATACTAATTTAATCAGCAAGAATGAAACCACTACCTTTAAATGGACTTCAAAATAATAGATTATGTAAATTTGGCATTTCCATTCTGCTTTTAAATTACAGAGGTGACAAATGAGTCACAGAAGTAGGCCATATAATGTGTTTCTCTTTAGAGTGCCACCTAACCCTCTTGTCCTCTATTTTAAATTTGAGTGACTCACGAACTCTTAGAAGCAATCTTGAATAAACGGATTTTGAATAGTAAGTATTCTTGTAAAATCATTCCCAGAATAAATGGTGTGTCCAGATATATTCAGCACACTAAAGAAAAAGGTAAACTTCATTAGAATAGGATCTACCATAAGATAAAAATTTATCATAAGACTTAAATTAAAGGAGCTCCCATGAGCAGACGTACTGAGGTCTGACACTCTGAGGTTATCCCGAGTATGAACTAGGAAATCTGGAATGCGGTAAACTTGTTCTCTTTTGGAGAGATTTAAAAGAAAATAAATTTCAGGATGAATCGATTGCACATGGGAAATAAAAGGTTTTCCTTTGCTTCTGTGAATTATTCATCAAACGAAGTAATCTAATAATTTAATTTAATTTAATATTTTGCTTCTGCAGCAGTCCTTTGTAGGTATAGTTTCATTTAAAACTCAAAACAACCCTAAAAAACTACAGGTACTACTACTATTTCCATTTGATAGGTGAGAAAACTAGACACAGGAACATTTAAAAGACTCGCCCATCCCAGAAAGGCTGACTTTAGAGTGATTCATATCCACTTCATATCCACTCTTCATAGAACTGTGTACTAGAAAGTCAAGTAGAATTCCAAGTAAATGACTTCAGCCAGCCTATGACATTCCTGAAGTTTTAACTTCTTTGTTATATATGGCAATAAGCATGTGTTGGAGACAACACCATAAAACTTCCCCATATATATAAATGACTGAGATATATATAGATATCTCAGTCATTTAGACTTCTACAGACCAGCAAGCAACTCAATTCTGCTCAAAAGGAGAATGAATCGAGAGGCAAAACAGGTAAACCAAGGCAGCGAGTTGCTTGTCCTGAAGTTCTGTGTCTAAGTGTTTTAAATAACAATAGAGATATCTCACTAAGTTTTTGTTTTTATTTTCTCTCCTTTCAGAACAATGTTTTGATGAATTATGCATAAATGGAATGCAAACACACAGATCTAGTTCCCTTTGAACTCCTTAAGGATGTAAAAAGGAACAGAAAATATTCTTGGCAAAACCTGTACTGAGCTTTCAAAAGCCCACACAGTTGAACTAAAGTTTGTGATGTACTCCAAAACATAGACATCAGTCGGTTCTCACATTCCTCCCTTCTCTCTCTAATGTCAGAATGCTTTAACAATTTAAAAAGCACAAATCTGTGCCATTAATTAGGCTATATATTCAATGACATAAGAGTGGCACATCTGAAAGCAAACTGACCAGATCCAACAACAGGGAAGGAAATAGTCCAAGGTAAAATAAAATCCAGTGACAGAATAAAATCCTCAAATACAATTAAACAGATGCACTCACAAAACTGACAATTTCCTTTCTAAGAACTTCATTCCCCAAATGAACGTGTGCTTGTCTGCCTGAAGACACATATGCACAAAACTGTCTTTTAAAAACCCACAAATCATTGGGACTATAGCACTATGGACACTAAGTTAATAACTAAGACTTTGCACCACGAATCAGAAACACCTGAAGGATTGCTTCCATTCCCACGGGCTTGTGTAGCCTTTGGCTCATGGCCAAAGGATGCTGTCTTAGCACATCCTTCAGGGCCTCAGAAAGGCTAGTATGGCCACACCCGCTTACCAAACAGTAATTTCACTTAATTCCACATCTACTGTCAAGTGGTTCATGAGAATTGTGTTCCTATCAATATTAAACCTAATAATTAAAATAAAAAATTAATATAACGTATTAGAACAGGAAGGTAAAATTCTCCTGGTCCCATTCAATGTTGTTTCCTCTGTCTCATGGGCATCACTGAAAGCATAGCGAAAATAAATTATTTTATTACACATTTAACTTTTTATCCCATTTAATTCACAGGTAAAGAAAATGAAAGGGAGCAGAGTCAATGTTTACCAATGTTAAGCTATAAGTTAATTGAAGCTGTGGCTCCAGTGTACCCACAAAAAGAAAATGAGGCACACATAGTATTTATATATATTTACAGTATTTATCGGTCATAAGTGAGTTTGGTATGTAAGGTTTAAAGAGCTTTTTCATACAAAATTTTTCATTGTTCTCTGACGATAATCCCAGGCTAATTACAATTACACGGCAAGAAGGAAGAAGGAAAAGGTAGCATCTGAGTGAGCAGAGTTTTGGGTTAAAAGCTTTAAGGCCAGGAGTGCCTCGCTGGCTCAGTGCACTCAGCACCGGACTCTTGATTTCATCTCAGGTCATGATCTCAGGGAGTTGGGATGGAGTCCTGCATCAGGCTCTGCGCTCAGTGGGGAGTCCGTTTGAGATCCTCCCTCTCCCTCTGCCCTTCCCCCTGCTCAAACAGGCACACGCTCTCTCTCCCTCTCTCTCTCTCTCTAGAATAAATAAATCTTACAAAAAAAAAAAAAAAGAAGAAGCAGCAGCAGCTTTAAGGTGAATGGTATAGGCACAAATTCTTGTTTCTTCTGAAGGATTCTTCCTTCACCAAAAGATAATGACTGTATCAAAATCTTAAAACACAATTGGGTCAAATGCATGATGGAATCTGAGTCGAATAACAGAGGCCACAGAATAGACGATTTGAAACGAGGACTTCAGTGAATAAAATTTCACATCGCGTACTCATTCTCTCACTTGTCAAGTTTCCTATGAGGCAGGCTTATCCCTTATATACTCTAATAAAATGCATCCTATGTTAAGATTTAGGGGATTGGTTTGCTGCAGACTTTTATTCCCTCACATATCACCTACCTTGGAAAATGAGCACAATAAGGACAATGGAAACGTCTTGGAGAGGCACGAGCCTATTAAATAAACCTACAGCCTCTATCTTCAGCCTCTTATAAGCTAAAAGAGTCTCGACTTTTATTTTTTTCTTTCAAGTCTGCATTTATTCATGGCAATCCTCAAAGACGTTTTATAAGTCCACAGGGGCACACAAATGTCAAGACTTCCTTTCAAGAGAAAAATAACATTTCTGAGGGTACTGAATTATGCAAAAAATAAGTAATTCAGAAATTTTTTTCCAAATGACACATATAAACAGCAGACAGAAGCAGATTAAATAAGGGACTTCTGGGAGTGAGCCCTTGCTCTGTACAGATTACCATCCTTTGATTGTAGACTCTAACAGTTTGCAGGACTTACCAGCTACCATAAGAATACACCAGTACTTTGAAGGAACTCAAGAAGGGATCTACATTTACCTAAATGCAGGAGGCCGGCAGTATGTTCCATTAGCAAGACAACCCTTTGGAAAAAAAATGTTTGCATTATTCCCAAAATGTTCGCAGGTCTCATTTGCACAACTGTACTTTTACATACAAAGAAATCACTGCTTTTTGAGTATAATGGTTATGTAACCTGGCTTCCTTTTGTCTTACAATCAGAGGGAAAAAAATGAATTTTAAATAAAACATCTTGGCCATTTATATTGTCATTTGCAGAATTCTTCTTTTATGTACAAAAAAAAAAAAATCATGGTTGAAGTGCAATTTAATCTAGCCTCTGTCTTGCATTCAAGAAAGAAGGTTAAAAAATTAAATACATTTAGTTTATAAATGAAACCCCTTCATCCCTAAATTCCTTCTATTAGATAAATGTTTAATACCAATAAAGGAGCAACAATTTTTCTAAGTGAATGTTTTCTCTAACTATCATAATCACATGGTTACATGAGATGCTCATTTATTTCCTAAAACTATAGGGCATGACTCTCAAATCCTTTTGGAAAATGTGTACAGCTAGAGTAGTCAATTGTTAAAAACTTTATTTTTGTTTCTCTTAATATTTGGTAAAAGCTTTAAAAATAAATACTAATCATCTCCATTCAAACCTATAAGGTGCTAATGATTCTGTTCAAGAATTCAAGAAAGATGTCTTAATACTTCTGTAAGTATTATGCTGCATTGGCCCTATACTTTTAGGGTGAATTAGTCTTTAAATGTCTCTAAGAAACAGTTAAATTATTTTCTAGTTTCTCACATAGAGAATCACTTAATAAGAAATACTGCCCCATTAAAACAGATGCAAATAACAAGCTTATTTATTTTCTATAAGAAGAGATCATTTCTGTTCCTCTGTGGAAAACGGCAGAACTTCTGTTTGTTTTGTTTTAATTAAATTTTACCTTAAGGTATTTATAAGATCAAATGGAGTTGTAAGAAATAATACAGAGAGAGCCTAGGTTTCCTTTTCCTAGTTTCCCAAAGGTAACACCTTACAGAACCATAACACAACACAACTGTACTACCAGCACAGGTACAGTCAAGATGCAAGGCACCCACCACATGGGCCCCTCCTACCGTCCTATTGTCCTTTGACTGCCACACACTCTTTCCTCCTGCTCCTACCGCCCCCCTCCACTCATCTGTTCTCCATCTCTATAATTCTGTCATTTCAAGAGTGTCATATATATGGAATCATTCAGCATGTGACCTTTTTGGGATTGGTTTTTTTCATTCCACATAATTCCCTTGAAATTCATGCAAAATGTTGTGTGTATCAATAGTTTGTGCCTTTTTGTTGTTGAGTAGGATATGGATGTACCGGAGTTGGTTTAATCATTTACCACTGAAGGACTTCAGGGTTATTTCCAGTTCTTCTCTGCTGTGAATGAAGCTGCTATAAATATTCACGTCCAAGGCTTTGTGTGACCACAAGTCTGAGAAAAATTACCAAGAGTGTGACTACTGTGTTGCCGGGTAGGTGTATGTTCAGTATTTAAGAAACTCATACTCGCCTCCAGAGTGACTGTACCATTTTCTATTCCCACCAGCAATATCTGAGTGCCCCAGTCCTTCTCTCCTCACCTAAAGAACCACAGCAGACATCGTTACAAGTCCTTACAACCCTCAAACATTTTAGAAAACTCAAGAGAAGGAAAGTCTGTGTATTCAGCCATACTTTGGCTTATGTGTTCTTTTTTCCTTCCTTATGCTCCAAAGTTCCTCCTTTTACACTTCCCTTCTTGATAAGGAAAATCCTTAATCCTTTCTTTTAGGGAAGTTTGTCTAATGACAATTTATCTTTTTTTTTTATTTTTATTATTTATTTTTTTTTTTTTTTAAAGATTTTATTTATTTGCCAGAGAGAGAGAGAGAGAACACACAAGCAGGCAGAGAGGCAGGCAGAGGCAGCGAGAGAAGCAGGCTCCCTGCTGAGCAAGGAGCCCGATGCGGGACTCGATCCCAGGACCCTGGGATCATGACCTGAGTCGAAGGCAGCGGCCTAACCCACTGAGCCACCCAGGCGTCCCTATCTTTTTTTTTTTAAAGTGTGAAAATACATTGATTTTGTCCTCATTTCTGAAAGAAAGATCTCTTCTCTTGTTATAGGTTTCTGGACTGACACTTCTTTTCTTTCAGCACTTGAAAAATGTGCCACTTTCTTCCACCCTTCATGGTTTCTGATGAGAAATACCGTGCCATTCAAATTGCTTTTCCATTTTGCATAAGATGTTCAAGAATACCTCATTTTATTGTGTTTCTCTTTATTGCACTTCACAGATATTGCATTTTTTAAAATTTGAAGGTTCAAGACTTCAGTGGAGGAAGTAGATGAAGTTGTGGTGGAAACGGCAAGAGAACTAGACTTAGACCTGGGGCCTTAAGACGGGATTGAATTGCTGCAACCTCACAACAGATACTTATGGATGAGGAGCTGCTTCCTACGGCTGAGTGAAGAAAGTGGTTTGTTGGGATGGAATTTCCCTGGTGAAGATGTGTGTAGATTGTTGAAATGACAACAAAGGACTGACAATACAACATTAAGGTTAGTTGATGGAGCGTGGCACAGTTTGACAGCACTGCCTCCAAAGTTGATAGCTGTTCTATGGATAAAATGCTAACAAACCAGCATCGCAAGCTAAAGAAACATCGTGAATGGAAGATCTCATTGCTGTCTAATTTTGAGAAATTGCCACAGCCAACCCAAGCTTCAGGAACCACCCCTCTGATCAGTCAGCAGCCATCAATAGTGAGGCAAGACCTCACTATTGACCTCACCAGCAAAAAGATTTTGACTTACTGAAAGCTCCTGTAACCGCATTTTTAGCAATAAAGTATTTTTTTTTAAATCAAGGTACGTATATTTGATTTTTTTAGACATAATGTTATTGCACACTTAATAGACTACAGTATAGTGAAAACATAACTTTATATGCAGTGGGAAACCAAAAAAGCCCACTTGATTTTATTGTTATATCTGCTTTATCATGGCGGTCTGGAGCAGGACGTGAAACATCTCTGGGGTATGCCTGTACATTTTCTTGAGCTGCATTCAAGATTTTTTTCCTTGTCTTTATAGTTTCTGGAAGTATAGTTAGGATGTGAGTATTGCTTTGACTATGTCAAAATTGTGGATTCCCTCCACTTCCTGAATTTGCAGTTTTATGTTGCTTGTAAAATTTGGGAAATTTTCAGCCATTATCTCCTTGAGCACTTTTAGTTCTTCTCTCTTTTATCCTCTCCTTCTAGGACTCTGATGACACAATTTTGAAATGTTCTTTTATAGACCCACATATTTCTGTGGCTTGCTCTTTTCTTTCTTTCTTCCTTTCTCCTTTCCCTCCTTCCCTTCCTTTCTTCTTTCCTTTCTTTCTTCTTTCCTTCCTTCATCTATTTTCTCTGTTCAAATTGTGTAATTTCTACTGTTCTGTCTTCCAGTTCACTGACTTTTTCCTCTAGCCACTTCAATCTTTTGTTGAGCTATCCAGTGAGGTTTTTATTTATTATTGCATTTTTAAATTCTATAATATCCATTTGTTCTTCTTTATATATTTTATTTCTTTTACCATACTTTTTCTTCATTTATTTCAAACATATTTGTAATTGTTTATTGAAGCCTTTTATCATGGCTATTTAAAATATCAGATAAATGCTAACATCTCTGTCATCTCAATAGTAGCATCTACTGATAGTTTTTCACACTATTTGTGATTTTCCTGATTCTTGCTGCTTTTCCTTTGAAACCTGAGCATTTTCTCATTACGAGACTCTGAATCTTATTTAAACCTTCTGCTTTACCTGGCTTTTTCTGACACTATTCCTGCAGGAAAAGGGATCACCACCTCCTTATTGCCAGTAAAAATAGAAATCCAGGTCTCCACTTATTATCTATTGAAATGGGGAGTCCTCATCATTGCTGGGTGGAATGATGTTCCAGCACCACGTGTGATCTCCACAGGCACTGTGGTACTGGTGGCTCTGTTACCACTTAGGAACAGTGAAAATCCCAACTCAACTCTAGGGCCCTTGTGTTACCATGCCAGCAGAGGGAGAGGTGTAGCTTATTGTACTGTCAGGGGAGTAGATGTGTAAGGCACTCATGAAAGCTTCACAAGGGAGGTAAGCTCGACTCTCCATCAGCCTTTGTTACTGTTGGTGGGGATGGGGGGTGGGACCATAATTTGTCTGTGTTATTTGGCTGGAAAAGTATGGTTATTGCCTAAAAGTTTTCTAGGCTACTCTGTTCCTGGTTCTTTGGATAGAAAGCAGGCTTTTTAGGTTTTTGTTTTTTGGGGCTTTTTGATCTTTACATGTTGGCATTCCTAGGTTGCCAATTTCATTATCTCCAAGTCTAGGATGTATTTGGTAAAAAGAAAACTGTAATATTTTGGGGGTCTTGAGGTTCCTAGTCTACATTCTTCTTGTCACCTTTTAAATCTTCCTATGTTTGTATATGTTATATGTAACATCCTGAGTTTTAGTGTACTTAGCAGGAGAAATAAAAGTCTGTCTCTTCCAGCTTCCCAGAAACAAAGCCTAGGCCAGATCACCCATTTATTGACATCCATATTTTACCCATTTTTCTTTAATTCTTTAAAGTTCTTAAAGTCTTGCTAATAACAAGGAAGAACATATTAATATATAAAGAAAATGATTATACTCAACAGAGTTTTTCAAACACATCTGTAAACATAATCTCTAGGAACTAAGAATCCTATGAAATTCTTTAAAATTTTGATAATAGTTAGCTTATCATATTTAAAATGTTTTTACCAGTTAAAAAGATAAAACCACTTTCTTTTTACTTTAAAAATGTTCATAATAAAAGGCGCCTGGGCGGCTCAGTTGGTTAAGCATCCAACTCTTGATTTCTGCTTGGGTTATGATCTCAGGGTTACGAGATCAAGCCTTGTGTCAGACTCCATGCTTAGTGCGGAGTCTGCTTAAGATTCTCTCTTCCTCTCCCTCTGTCTCTCTGCCACCGCCCCCCAAAAAGAAAAGAAAATTTTTTAAATGTTCATAATAAGACTGTGTTCTTAAGCTATTGTTTCTATAAGTGCTTGGGGGAAGGCACCAAAAAATTCTTTCTAAAAGAAGTTGAGACTCCTCCATGTGAGAAATACTGCCCAATGCCTTGGGTAACCACTTCCCTTCATTTGCCCAGCACACTGCCAGCATATACCTTTTGTCCTGGAATAATTATTAATAGAGCCTTCTTTCATTCTCAGAAGCATCCAGTTTTATAGGAGAACCCATAATGATATTACCTATGATCATTATGAAAAGAAAGAAAAATAAATAAAAACAAAAGTGAAGCCCCCAGCAAGTGAATACGCCAACCCTGCTACTCCACCTTCTCCTCAGTACATGGTGATGTCTAGTCAGTATTCGTTAGTGGACACAGGAAGTAGCTCATAAGCACGGTTTATTTTCTCTTTCTCGGCAGTAATTTCTCATTATACATTTCAAACTTACACTGTAAAGCACAGCATCTGTAATGATAAAGGGTAACTAAACAGTAGCTACTAGAGTCATAAACATGTGTTCTAATATGGAAGAATACTAATCATATTCTGTCAGAGGCATACCTTAATAAAACTTGCAAATAAATGTGTTAACCGCATAGTCTTTGCACTGAAACTCTGACACAAAAACAGTTTATCAGTTTCTCAATATCTAAATCACTAAACTACGATCTAATTAAAGTTCTAGAAATATCAAGTTTGCTTTTTTAATATATCTGCTGGTATACTTGAACTCATATTTCTAAGTATAAAATAAAGTAAAATGTGGGACACCTGGGTGGCTCAGTTGGTTAAGCCGCTGCCTTTGGCTCAAGTCATGATCCCAGGGTCCTGGGATCGAGTCCCGCATTGGGCTCCTTGCTCATCAGGGAACCTGCTTCTCTCGCTGCCTCTGCCTGCCTCTCGGCCTGCTTGTGTGTACTCTCTCTCTCTCTCTGGCAAATAAATAAAATATTTAAAGAAAAAAAAATTAAAAAAAAAATAAAATAAAGTAAAATGTAAGACAACTTGGTAGAATTAAAGGAAAAATTCTAAGATTATAAGTGATAATATACTTATTATCATATAAAGATATTCTTAATTATTAAGAATAATACTTATTTTTAATAATCATTCTTAATTATTAAAAATATATGAGTGATAGAGGCCTGCTGGTACATGTTTTCCTATCATTTGAATTTTTATAACTATCATATATTAATTTTAATCAGAAAAAAATGGCCTAAATTGTGGGGAAAAACTTAAAGGACATTAAGGAATCACCAACTTTCAAGAATTTAGTTAAAAATATTTAATTATGTTAGAGGTGGTTCAAGGAACATATGGGGTATTCACAACATCACTGTGCAGTTTTTAAAGTTTCAAAATTTAGCAGGATAACTACAGATATGATCAAAATAATCTGTAATGTTTCTGAAAATAACAGGTAAATTTTCTTAAAGATTTCAAAACCCAGAATTTTTTAGCCATTGGATATGGTTTACCTTGTCAATTAACATGGGCTTTCACTACTTAATAAGTTTTGAAATCAACATAACATGTATCACTAAAAATATAGCCAATTAAATAATTTGGCTTCTGAGAGTCATTTATTTGTCTTTGATATTTACAACCTGAGCTAGTAAAGTCTAAATGTCTCTGGTCTTCCAAACTCAGATCACGTCATAATCATAAAGCTTAGCTGGAAGAACAGGAGTAATAAACTGATGCCCTTTAATATTTACTACAAAAATAATCTATTTTATGAAATGATGGTCTCCAAATATGTGTCTATATTTTAAGCATCATAAAATTGAGTATTTAAAGGAATTTATGAACATCCACCTGGATGAATATTTTTATAAAACAAATATTTCTATGTAAAATAGACATTTTATTTTCTATTTTATAAGTATAATTATTACAAAAAGAATACAAATAGAATAACTTTCCTATAGCATTAATTAAAAATGACAAAGTTTCTCATTTCCTGGCTGTGATGACTAATTTTGTGTTAACTTGACTGGCCCATGGGGTGACCAGGCATTTGGTCAAACGTAAGTTTAGGTGTGTATGTGAGGGTGTTTTGGGGTGAGATTAATATTTGAATTGGTAGACTGAGTGAAGCAGACAGTTCTCCCCAATATGGGTGGGCCCTGTCTAATCAGTTGAACGCCTGAGGGGGACTTAGAAAAAGACTGACTCTCCCATGAATAAGAGGGAATTTCACTTTCTCAATAGCCCTCTAGCAAGGACACTGTTTGAGGGGTTTGCTTTTTCTTTTTGCCAGCCTTTGGACTTGACCTGTAACATTAGTTCTTCTTGTGTCTCAAGGCTGTCAGCCTTCAGACTGTTAACTATGCCATCCCTTTTCCTGATTTTCAATCCTTCAGGTGGAGACCAGCACTAAGTCTACAGACTGCAGGTTTTGGGACTTGTCAGCCTTCATAATTATGGGAGCCAATTCCTTATAATAAATCTATCTATGTATCTATCAGTCTATCCTATATAAACAGATGTCATGGATAGATAAAAAGAAATGATGGATGGATGGATGGATGGATGGATGGAGGATGGAAGGATCAATCCTACTGGTTCTGTTTCTTTGGAAAACTCTAATACACTGGCTAATAAACCTATACTAACCTATACTGGTACTAATGATAATAACACAACTCATGTGAATACAATGAATTATGCTCAAACAAAATCTTAGATAAATTCTCAAGTCCCTGCCATTGTAAGTTAATCTAATTATACACTTGATACATTTTGATATATACAACTACTTTAGAACCTTATTTTCCATGTATAATTCTGAATAATAAATTCAAAATCATGTAAAGATGATTTCAGAGATTTCTGAAATGGAGCATGTTAGATTTGGGATTAGGAAAAGGGGAGACACATCATTTGAAAGAGACCTGAATATTCTGTATCAACAGCTGACAAGAACTCTTTATGAAGAAAAAAGACCAAGTGATTGTGAATACGAAGTCAAAAATTAGTTTTATATGCATACTTGTAGGTATAAGGAAAATAATAAAAGCATACACAGAAACACTGTTTATGAAGTAGGAAACAATTGTACAACTCTTCACAGTTTGCTTTTACCAAACATAGTATTTGGCAAATAATCACTTTACAAAAATATATTTTAAAAGCAATAATACCATGATGAACCTATGAATCTTTGCTGAACACTGTGGCAGGCTTTGATCTCACAACCCCGCGATCGGGACCAGAGCTGACATCAAGAGTCAGACGCTTAACCGACTGACCTACACAGGTGCCCCTCAAATTCCACTATTCTTAAGGTAAGTAAAACCCACACATGTAAGGGTCAAAAATTTATTTACAAACTCCAGAAAGTTCTTTTTAATTAACTAAACTAATATTTAATTTAATTTCACTAAAATTATGTTTTACTTAAAATGTATTAATACTACATACATATACATTCACACACACACACAACCACAAAAATATATACAGATATATTTGCCCCAGTCAAATATGTATCCTATTGTCACTCCTTAACTCTTTAATTTATCACAGATATCCTCATAATTCATGATGGAAAGTAGTCTTGTAATACTTAGGTGATCTCTTAGATTCTGAAGTAGTCGCTAATAATGGTGACAATCATGGTGATGAGAATGCTAATAAATGCTAACATTTACACAGTGTTTACTATATGTCACACTCGTTCTAAGAGCTTTACAGAAATTAACTAATTTAGTCTTCACAAAACTCCAATGAGATAGGTACTAGTATTAGTGCCACTTCACAAATGACCAAACTGAAACAGAGAGAGGCCACGTCGGCTAAGTACGTAAGAGACATTTAAAAAAAGTGTTTTGCCTTAATTTGTAGTATTAGAACTAGGTATTCCCTAAATACTTAAAAGAGTTACGATACAAACACTCCATAGAGTATAATCCCTGTGCTTAGAAATGAAGATTCTACAACCTCACTGGCAAGCTGAACCCCCTCATCACAGTCCCCAGCGCACGCTAAACCCAATGTTCTGGCTTTCGCTAACCATGATCCCATGATCCCGGACTGGAGTCATCGCTATGGTCACCAAGTCCAAAGGCTCTTTCCTTCTCATGCTCTTCCATCTTTTCACAGCACGTATACTTCTTTACCAGTAATTTCCTTTTCCAAAATACCCTCAAAAGCATCGGTTGGAAGGATGATGCCTCCTTGACTGGCTTCTCCCCTTGCTGCCTAAAAGACCTGCTCATGCCTCTGTCCTCTGCCTCTTTGGCGATCACATCTAACCCAAGAGCTATAATATTTACCTCTATGTAGCTAGTCCTTAAATATAAAGTGAGCCTCTAAGCATCACAGCTAAGTTCTCAAACTCCTGCTAGACATCTAGATTTCCCTTGGCATCCACTTACCATGCGGGTTAAGTTCCCCATCCTTCCTACAACCAGACTGGAGCTCCAGACTCCCATTTCCCTCCAAGCCACCCTATTTTGCTCTAGTTCTCCATGCATGAAACCTCTGTAAGATACAGCTCTAAGCTCCCTTCCTGCCCAGTCTTCAACATCTTCTCCAGCTTCTAGAAGAACAGGGGCCTATGATTTTCGGCAGGTACACACCATGCTCATTCTCCATGTATGGAATCCTACTCGAGTTTCAATTCACCCAGGAAGTCTTGGTGACTTCCACTCAGGTGTGTTTTCTTCACCTTGAAAATCCTGTAATACTTATGTTTCAGTTTCCATATGGTATTGATGAGGGAGCGGGAGGCTGGCTGAGGACAAAGCAAAAGCTGGCACCTTGCACCCCCTCTCCATCCGCTCCCCTCGGTAATATGTGTAGCATTCCTCAGGTACCCCTGACTGCCAAAACGAGAAACAAATAGTTAACTTGCTGAGATCACAATCCCACAAGACAGGAGTCTCCCTTGGTTTACAAATGTCCTAGAGATCTATGAACAAAGAAGTTACATTATCAATAGCACAATTTCCAGAGGCAAATAACTCAGTTCCTCAAGCCTTAATGTCACCCTCCCCTCCATAAACAAAACTGAAGGAGGCTGGGGTAGAAGGAAATGTAAGTGAAGTTTCGTTTCTTCTATACCTAAATCTCACTAACAAAGACGCTTGATAGCAGGATTGTGACATCCCACCAGGAATCTCCCAACCATCTTGATGTTAATGGCTTGCCAAAAGACAACATTGATCAAGCCTCCGGTATCCCTGCACCTTGGAGGCCTCCTTTAACATATGAAAACTCCGTTCAAACCTCCGTTTCCCTGCCTTCCCCAACCCTGTAGACCTCTTTAGCATATGAAAGCTCCATCGAAACCTCCCCTTCCCTCACCTTCCCCCAACCGCAGGGTACATAACCTGCCATCCCTCACAACCGGGGGCAGCAGCTCTTCCTGCCCACGGGTCCTGTCCCCGTGCTTTAATAAATCACCATGTTGCACCAAAGATGTCTCAAGAATTCTTTCTTGGTCATCGGCTCCGGACCTCAGCCCACCGAACCTCACCTAGGTTCTAGAACTTCATCAGTGCTGCTCATGTCTGATATTCATAGGTTGAACCACATGAAACTGGTGATAGTTTTATGCCATATGGCTCAACCTAATACTTCTGTTGTTTTTAAGGCCCCTAAATAGAGTCACCACGAAAGCAGGAATGAATTTCATCTTTCTTTGTGAGCCCCTGGGAAGCCCGGAACATTGGAAGTGTGTGTCAAAATAAATGGAATCTAAATCAATATGTACCTTTCACAAACATGTTTGTCAAATGAATCATCTGAGCAATTAGTCTAACCTATCAGCTTGAACAGTACAGGTGAGGAGTTTTAGAACCTGAAACTTCAAAACTCCTGGTAACATAAAATATTTTGGTTCAAGGAGCTGTTTTAAAATCATTTATTTGTGAAGGGAACATTCCTGGATTTAGAGGTTGGCAGGTACAGTAAAAAGCTTTTTAGTTGACTGAAAAAAAAAAAGGCGAAACACTTTTTAGCACAGGCACTTCCCTTATAAAACAAACTGCCTAAAAGCAAAGCACAGCAGTTTGTTCACAATGAGCCCGTGCCTCCAGCCATCAGCAAAGATGCTTTGGAACCAGAGGGGGACGATTTGCATTTCTATAGCTTCCTTTGTATACCCAAATTCCGAAAGCATTTCGTGGAGCCACACGAAACATCATCAGGAAAAGACACAATGATAGGATGTCAAAACCAGAAGGGGTTTCCATGTAGCCAGACCCAGCAGCCCCCCCTACCCCCACTGTGCGCAACAGCGGGACCCCCCCAATGTATAAACGGGAGTGCAATGAGTCGGTGCTGGTTAGGAAAGGAGAAGCGTGTGTCTGAGGGGTCCCTCCGCATCACCTGTGCCATCCACAGAAAATTCAGTCTTTCCTCCTTTCACAAAGAATGACTTCAGTCCGCATTGCACAGGATTTGCCAGCCTCCCCCAACAAATGACAGGTCTCCACCTCCAGGTGAGGGCGCTGCGCATCACTGCCTTCACCAGGCCCCCCCTTCTTCCTACCGCAATCAACCTTGGCAACGAAACACCCAGATGAAAGGCTGGGAGGCTTCGACAGCTTCCGGAGCAGCGTGGTGCTAGGAGAGGACAGGTGCTGCTCACAGTCTAACGTTCCAGGGGCCTGTTCTGGGGACAATTTTCCTGAGGCTTAGGAAAATAAGCGCGAAGGTGGACTTCTGCTACGTTCTGTCTCCCTTTGCCACTGGCGTGGAAACCGTGATTTGGATGCGGCTGGGAACTCTTGAGGCCTGTTGCGAACTGGCCCTGAGCCCCGTCTGTCCTCGAGCCAGCCACCGAGGCAGGCTTACGACTATCCTCCAGGGGTCACAATTGGGTTACAAATTCCTCACGGCGCAGGGACTGAGCAGCCTGATTTGGAACAATTTATTCGAATCCTTCTTCATTAAGATTCAATGGAATAAGTAAGGTAGAAATTGAACAGACACAGAAATTGTGCCTTTGCTGCTCCTGTAGTCAGTAAACATTTATTCACTAAGCCCAGTCTGTGTGTTCTCTCTCTCTCTCCCTCACTCACAGTTGTTCTTCCGATCCTTCCTGCTTGCTGTTTTAATGCATAATTAAGAAGGTCAGAATTAATGAAGCGGTGTGGAGTAAAGTTCAAGGAATCCCCAGGCACTATTTATTCTATTAGATCTCAGGCATGAATGTCAGCTTGGCACAGTCCGCTGCATAAGCAATGGGGCCGGCTGCAGCCCAGGAACGATCCACCGAGGGAGACTCACCTGCACTGCCAAGTCGTTCCGAAGCTCCTTCCCCGCGAAAATCACCCGCAACTGGTCAGCTGGAACCCCCTGTCGCTTAGCAACCATCTCCTTGAGCTGGAAGATGCTGGTGTCGGACTCGACCTCCACTGGGAAACCATGGCTGGAGTTGAACCTGACGAACACTGACCAGCACATTGGGAGAGAGGGGGGAAGTGAGTATTACTCAAAGCTCGGACATGGCAGTAGCAACATCTTTGACCCAAGTTACCGCTCGCCCGCCCTTCGATGGATGGCATACATTTTCTTCCACTTGTAACATAGAACTGAATGCCACGGCGCAAGGTTTGAAGAAAACTGGAGTTTCACTGTGGGATTTCCCTTTCTACATCCGTCAGGGACCCTGAAACACAACCGCATGCTCCCTCCGACGCCTGTCTGGGCAACAAAGGGCTCAGGCAGAAGGCTGGCTACATGGGAATGGCGAGGCTCCAAGGAGTTTATGGACGAGAATGGGCTCCAGCGGGCTGCGGGAACGAGCACCCCCTCCACGGGGCCCGCTTCATCACCAACACTAGCGATGGTCGGTCCGCGCTCACCGTGCAGCGAGGGGAACCGCGCAGCGAGGGGAACCGCGCAGCTGCGTGAGGACGAGCGCGAAGGCCCGCCCGAGCCCTAGACACTGCGTGACCCCAGCCAAAGGCCCCGCCGGACCTTCCGGTGATACTCGCTCGCCCTTTCTTTTGAAACTACGGACACCGTCTTCCTGATGGGAGCCGCTACCCCCTCACGGCCAGCCCTGGGCCCTGGCGACTCGCACGCCTCCTCGACGTGGCTGACCGGCATCGAACCTGTCAGTGTCACCCACACAGGTCCTTCCTGCCCGTGCTTTCTGTCACTACTTTCAGTCCGTGTTTTCTCGGCTCTTGCACCGGCCTCCACACTGGAGTCTTCATATACTCTCTTCGCTTCCAAAATGCCCTGCACCGTTCTGCAGAGCAAGCCTTTTCAACCCAGAGCTCTGCCCTCAAATCTTTTAAAGGGCCACTGTGTCTGCTGGGGAGAGAATCCCAAGGCCCCAGACACAAACCTGTACCCCAGTGGCTCCTCCATCAGTCCGCACATGCGCACTGCCGCACTGAATGCTCCCGAACACCTGCGCACCCACGTCTCCCTCTCCCACACCCTTCTTCACCTCCGCTGCTGAAAGCCTGCCCCGCCACAGGACCCATCTCAGATGCTCCTCCTCCAAGAGGCCTCTCCCGATCAGCCCAGTCAAGACCCAGCCTGCCTCGTAAGGGCCTCAGGGCGGTGAACACAACCATCTTACACTATTTGCCACAGTCTCTCCTGGAGGCAGCGGAGCACCGAGTTCCAAGGACACCCTCCGCAGTGGGAAGGATCCCAAAGCCAGTCCCTGGAGGTCCCTTCCCAGTGGAGCAGGTGGGGTAAATGTCTTACCCCTATTGCTTTAACTCTCAGTTCCCTAATTGTCAAATAAATAAGCCACAGAGGGCGTTCTGTGACGTGTTAAGCAATATTTATAGGGTTTACAACGATCACATAATTACTTTCAAAAATAATGAATGTTTGTATAAGACTTACATGTTTTGGGTATATATTTCTCCTTCTTTAAAAGATGATAAACTCCTTAAGGCCAGCCACTATAGCTTATTTTCTGTAGCATCCCCTTTAAATGTAGCATTATCACTTACTAGTTGTCAATTCAGATAGGAGAAGGCCCACCAAGTAATAATTATAATAAAATAATCACTGCAGTGCCAATAATAATCGAACACCCACTATTTGGCAGAAGTAGCACCTCACATATGCTATTTTTAAGCTTTCCAACGATCTGGTAAGGTCAGTATTATTAGCCTTACCTAATAGAATAGTAAATGGAGTCCTAGAGAATTGTAATCACTTTTCTAAGGACATCAGCTGCTTTGTAATGGAATCACAACTCAAATTCAGTTCAATCAAACTCTAAACTCCTTTCCATTTCTACTATAACAGGCTGCCTAAAATATTCTCCAAAGAAAGTCCACATTCCTTTTCCTTAGGATAAAAAAGACAAACAACAACAGCCAAGAGGCTTTCTAACATAATTCAGATATCCCCTATCCAGGTTAGCAGCAGAAAATGGGATTAAAAAATAAAAGCCTCGATGAAGAGCTAAGACCAAAGAAAAAAGAACAATGATTATAAGACACAATAAAATAAAAATGACACCGAAATGAGAGCAAGTGTCACAGATGACACCACAAGAGCAAAAACCTGACATAGTCTACCCGGCACAGAAACATAGTTAGGAAAGGAGTATGCACTGGAAATGACAAAAGTGTTCCAAATCAATTTTTTTTTAAATGATGAAAAAAATTACAGAGGAAAAGGGGTTTTTGATAAACTTTTAAGTAGATGTCATATGACACCACTGAAGTAGAGGAGGAGAAATAAACGTGTATTGGAAGCCCTTGGAGTATATTCCCAGAATCCTCAGATCAGAGACCATAAGGCAACCAATTCATCAGATAAGATAGGAAACAAGTAAGGGGCAAGAAGGGACAAAGGTAAGGTCCCAGTTCTACACACGATGTTCTAATGGTGTGAACAGATTTGTTTTCAAAGCAAAATGCCATAGAGGGGAACCATGGGAAGAAACAGCTCGGGACTATACAAAAGTCACTAAAACTAAAGGAATAAAAATTCTAGGATGTCCTGAGTAGAAGATTTTTCTTCAGGGGTTTCAATTAGGGGGATTCCATCTTAAGGACAAGAATTATAAAAACAAACAAGCCAAATTAAAGTGAAAAAGAACTGCAAAAAATATACTAGAGAGTTCTACACCACAACTCAAATCATTAGTGTCTAAAGGCTTTTCTTCATTCTGTTTAAGTAGAAAAATTTAAGTTTTTGAACTTACGTTCAATTTGGTTAAGTCATGTCAATAGTTGAAAAATGAGTGTTTTTGAGCAGCAGTTCAAATATACACTAGGGACAGACAATGGAACACCCACCAAATGCACAGCAGGTATTAGGCAAACTAAAATATGGTCACGGATAAGAACAAACATTTTCAGGTGACCTGATCATCAATAATCAAGTGCCACTATGTGGGACATGACCTGTGCCTAGTGGCAGTAGTGTGTTTTTTGGTGGGTCTCTATCTTCTTCTGGCACATAGGAGAAAGGTGTCATGTCCTATGGGTCCTGGTCCTGAAACTCCAAGATTCCCAAAAGAGAGGAGGAGAGGAATGCACCCAACCTTTTCCCTCTACTACCTCTTGAAAAGTCACAGGAAGTAGAGTATCTTTAGAGCCAGGAAAAGAGAAAATGGAATGGTTTTGCCACTTGCTAATTTTAAGACTTGGGACAAATGACCTGGTCACCTTTCTTAGCTCCTTGCCTGCTAAATGGAGATAATGTGTGCAACCTTAAATGCCCCATTACAAAAGGTTTGCAGTGATTACGGATGCATCAGGAAATTATGTCATTTGGTACACATCTGTACTCTTAGTACAAGGCAGTTTGTACTCCAAAAACAATTCCTTAATTTTAGTCACCTAGAGGAGCCAGTGCTAATTAAAGTAGCATCCATTCTTTATATTGTAACTAAGATAGATTAAATCGGATATGGATAAATGCTAAATAAAGTAGCCTATTTTTCTGGTTTCTGCCCTTCTTCATGATGGACAGAAAATTCCCAGAACAAAGAGACCCGGATAAATTTAGCTTGTCTCCTTTCCTGAGATTTAATTGTAAATTAAAAGTTTGGGAATGCATTGATTCAATGACACCTATAATAGCATCAGAAATAAATAGTATACCAATTAACACTATCAATAATGTTGATGCTGTTAATAATCAATAATAAATACCATAATGCACTGCTAAGAAAAAGATAACAAGACACACCCACACTCATTTTGGTGCCATCCCTAACCAGTGTTCAGAAGATCCAGAGGATAAGAAAGTAACTGAGAAAAAAAGGGGAAGGAGTCGTCGGGTGATGGGCGCTTACGTTTCTCCTAAGGCTCTTCTCTTTGCCTGGCCTGACTGGGGTAGAAATGCTTGAGTTACAACTGTAGTAGTTTCCTATCATTCATCATTCCTATGATCCATCCAAAGACGATGGCCCTTATAGGATCCGGCCTACCTTGAAAACAGCCATTCTGCTTCCCACACAGAGAGCAGTCATGGAATTAGGTGGACTTGAGTCCAGAATGGACTGTTATTAATCAGCACAACTTCATCCTCCTTGTTACAGTGATAGGCTCAAGGATGGGCATAAACCAGTCAGTGCCTGGCTTTCCCTTAGTCACAGTGATAGATTCCCTGGAGATCTTAGAAGGGGTGATCTAAGGTGGACAAATCAGAAAGCAGTCCAGATTTGTCAAAGGCTTGGCTTTAGACGGCACAGAACATCATGTGAGGCTCAGACATTTCTGCTGAGAGAATTAAACAAAAACAGAAGCCAAGACAGATCATTGTCATCCGCATAGAAATAGGCTCAGTGCTTTTGGGGTAAGATAATTCTTCCTCAAGAAAGAATGCCCTAAGCTCTCTATACAGGATGTTCAGCTCCATCTGCAGGCTGGCAAACACTGGGAGCATCCCCTGGCAATTGGGGTGACCAGGAAGTACCCCTACATATCGCTAACTACCCCTTGGAGGGGTAGTTTCTTCTTTACCTATTAAAAAATACCACTAAGACTAGATTCTCCTATTGTAAACAGACAAACCCTGTCTTCACATTCCCCTTCAGGCATTGTCCACTTCTCTACACAGAAAACCTTGCTATGAATTTATTATAGTCCTGCTCTCCACGGACTGACTTCACACCCTTTTGTGAACCCACTCTTGAAGACTACTCTTGGTAAAGCAGTAACCTAATAATAATTCTATACTTATTCTATAATAATTCTATAATACTTCTAATAATATCTAATTATTATTAGAATAATTCTAAGTGTAGAAGTATTAGAATACTTCTAATTCAATGGTTCCATTTCTATTTTTCTCATATTTGAACATTCAGAGACATTCAGTAGATTTTTGTTCTTATAACACTTCTTTTCTCCAGGCATGTGCTATCACACCATCCTGGTTTCCCCCTACAACACAGGACATGCTTTCTTAGCTTCATCTACTGAGTTCTCTTCCTGTGTTGAACTTACTGATTTTAGAGTGCCCAAGGGTCCACTAAGACTCTCGTCTTTTGTATCTGCGTGTTCTCCCAGGGTTGTATTATCCATCCTGTGTGCAACATAATTCATGTGCAATTCAATATATTTCCATAGGAAATGTTCACGCAATATGATTGTTACTATATTGACTTCTTTTAAGATCCAACTCTCCCACAAACTTCTACCTCAACCCATGACCAGAATGATGTGAGTCCATGGAGTTATCTACTTCTTGGTACCAATTTCTACATTCCTCATGCTATAGAGCTATACAGAGTCATGTAGAGTTTAAAACACATGCAGATATAACAAGTATGACAACTATAGCATAAAGAATGGGGGAATGGATATGGACCTATTTGGCTGTAAGCCTTCCACACATTTTTGGAGGAAAGTGGTATAATATTAACAATAAATAGACTGTAAAAAAATAAGAATATACATTATAATTCTTAGAGTAAAAAGTGAATAAAAATGTTGAGTTAAAAAGCATATAAAAATTACCAATGGCATTCAAAAAATAGAATCTCCAGAAAGGGAGGAGAAGAGAAACAGGGGAATAAAAACAGAGGAAAAAATAGAATGAAATGGAAGAACCAAATTCAACCATATCCATAATTACAGTAAGTTTTAATGGAATAAACACTCCAGTTAAAAGGCAGAGACTCAGAATAGATAGAACAAAGTAGCTCCAAATATATATGGTCTACAAAAGCTCCATTTTCAATATAAAGATACAAATAGTTTGAAAGTAAATGAACAAAAAGCATAATAATTATAAGAAGGCAGGAATGGCAATATTTATATCACATAGATTCGAAGACAAAATATGCTGTGAACACTTGAGATGGAAGGAAGGCCAAAAATCACGCCCTGTGCCCACCTACTCCTTCCTATCTTTGAATGGGGTGAGGTGACATGTACCTCATTTAACCAGTCTTGGAGTGTGCAGGTCTCCCTCTGCTCCCAGACTCCCAGGACAGACAAACAGGAGGGTGAGCCAGCCCTTCCTACTCTCCTCATGGGGTAAGAGACCAAGAGGCCGATCCAACAGCAACTGCCAAAGATGTCACCCATGGCCTTGAGGCAACTACTACGATTCTTTGACAAAGGAGTACCCACTGGATTTCCTATTTGTCCTTTCTCTCTCTCTTCCCCCTGCCACACAGTTCTCTTCATTGATTAGTTCTACCATTTTCTTCTTTAATTATTTAGCAAAAGTCATAGTATGGGAGGTGGGGAATTAGAGGTAGGAAAAATGCAATTAAGAATCTGTATAACGTGAGGTGGGTCTTATGGCTAAGACCATGGACTGTGGGACCACCTGCCAGGATTCAAAACCTAGGTCTGACCCTATCAGACTGTGTAACCAAGTCACACAGTTTTCGAACTTCAGTTTATTCTCTATAAAAGAAGAGATAATAACAGTGCCAGGCTCATAAATTTGTTGTGAGAATTAAATGAATTGATATATGGAATGTAGAAAACCGCCTAGTATACTATAAGTTTCAACAATTATTAGTTCTTACCTAAGGCCCAATATATGGCTTAAAATTGTGGTTACTATGTCAATTGGACAATATTAATATTTTGGGTAACCAAAAAAACCTACCTTTTATTCTCTTTCAATAAGAAAGATTTTTCAGATGGAGTTCTGCTTCACTATGCTTTGCGGTACACTGTAATTGATCTAAAGTGACTTTAGGATACAGATAATGATATCATCTGTTTAGACAGAGCTCTCGGTTTTCAAAATGCTTTTACAGATATTATCCCAGTTAATCTTCACAATAGCTCTGAAAGATAATTGGGGCAGCATTTGCTATTCCTACTTTCAAAATGAATAGACAGAAGCATGAGAAGGCAAAGTGATTTACCCAAAATTTATAAGGAAAAAAGCAGGAGCTAGAACTGGTGTCCTCCACCCCTCTCCTCAGGTCACTGACTTTCACACGGGGCTCTATACTACCCTGAGGGCCTAAGAGGATAGTCCTTCCACTTTCCATTCTTCCCATACCTTCCTGAAAACTGGCATATCTAAAACCATGCTAATGGATGAGGTAGCCTAATAATCTTTTGTCCCACTTTTTCTTCAAAATCAACACAGTCTCACCGTACCAAAGAAATGTGTATCATGCGTCCATCCCAATTTCACTCTGGTACATTACCACAGGGCATCAGAAAAGGAGAAGAGGAATTACTGGTGACTGCGAGGCCTCTTAAAACCAGGAGAGGTTCACTTCCTACACAGCAGGGCAAGGGCTGACACCGGAAGCAGGCTATGGGAGGTGATGCAACATGGGTTGTATTGTGTGGTTAGAAATTCAGATGCACCGCAGAGGGATAAGAGGAACGATGATGTTCATTTAACTGTCCCAGCTCCTCTACCTCCTCAGTATTGCCAAAAAAGTAATTCCTTCTCAGGGAATGTCTCAGAATAGCAAAGTTAAGATTGTTCTTTGTCACATGGAAGGTGGGAGTGCCTTTATTTCACTTAGGAAATGAACTGCTGTCAAAGTTCCCTTCCTTACATAACCACCCACCCTTCTAACCATCCATCCATCCATCCATCCATCCATCCATTCAGCCAGCTAGACAGCTGGTTAGACAACCAGACAGCCACACACCCATTGTAGAATAAGAATTCGATTATAACAAGATGGCTGTTTGGGCCCATTTTTGTTCTGACAAATTAATTCTTATTTGCTGACTGATTTGATAAAGCAGGCTAGTTTTACAAAACATGTCAGAAGGCAGGTGTTTTCTATGAACAGAATAACTTATACACAGCTCGAAGGTTTTGATAAAAACATAAAGATAAAAACATTTAATCATAAATATTTCATTGGCAAAGTTGAAAAGAAGTTAATATTTTAATTTTCCCAAGATTTTATAAATTTATCAGATGCAACAAAATCCCTCTAAATGAAAGAATGGAGTTAAATTAATAATGAGTTAAAAAAATCTTGGTATAATCTATTTCATACTCTTCCCAGAAAGCAAAAAAGTGAAAGACTATATGATTATTTTCCTAGTAAGTATGTAATTGCAAATTCTTCACTTTCAACAAAATTAAAGATGGACTCAGTTGGGTCATAAACTGATAAATCACTGAAATAACTGTATTGAAGGCTTACTAAGTATTTTTCTCATAATTTTGAATGCATTAAAATGAAGTAATAGTTTTATAATAAAATTCTTTCTATTCTCCTATGCTTATTTATTAGAACTATAAAAATAAAAAGAATGATGCTGAACCTACTTCATTCTAACAATAAGTAAAATTCATCCACAGATACATGAGTTAGAAAAATAACCTAATCCTCCTGATTAAGAGATACGTTTCCAATATAATTTTATGCTTCATAATTATTTGTCTATATCACAAACCAGCAGAAATTGTTAACATCAACACTTTATGATACCAGGGAATTTTAAAATACTCTTAAATGTCTTTTTTTTAGTTTTTATTTTATTCCAGTTAGTTAACATACAGTGTTATATGAGTTTCAGGTGTACAATATGATTCAACATTTCCATACATCACCTGCTGCTCATAAGGGCAAGTACACTCCTCAAGCCCCATCACTTATTGCCCCCTTCTTTCCACCCTCTTCCCCTCTAGTAACCATCAGTTTGTTCTCCATAGTTAAGAGGCTGTGTTGTGGTTTGTCTCTCTCTCTCTCCCTTTTTTCCCCTATGATCCTCAGTTTTCTAAATTCTACATACAAGCCATATAGTATTTGTCTTTCTCGAACTTATTTCACTTAGCATTATACTCACTAGCTACATCCATGTCCATGCAAATGGCAAGATTTCACTCTTTGTTATGGTTGAATAGTATTCCATTATATATACTATACACCACATCTTCTTTATCAATTCATCAATCTATGGACATTTGAGCTGCTTCCATATCTTGGCTATTGTAAATAATGTTACTATAAACATAGGGGTACATGTACCCCTTTAAATTAGTGTTTTGGGGGGCGCCTGGGTGGCTCAGTGGGTTAAGCCTCTGCCTTCAGCTCAGGTCATGATCCCAGGGTCCTGGGATCGAGCCCCGCATCGGACTCCTTGCTCAGCAGGGAGCCTGCTTCTCCCTCTCTCTCTGCCTACCTCTCTGGCCACTAGAGATCTCTCTCTCTCTGTCAAATAAATAAATAAAATCTTAAAAATAAATAAATTAAATAAATAAATAAATAAATAACTTAGTGTTTTTGTATTCTTTGGATAAATAACCCATAGTGAAGTCCCTGGATTGCATAGTTCTGTTTTTAACTTTTTAGGGAAACTCCATATTGTTTTCCATGGTGGCTGGACCAGTTTACATTCCCACCAACATGCAAGAGGGTTCCTTTTTACCCATACACTTGCAAATACCTGTTGTTTCTTACGCTATTGATTTAAGCCATTGACAGGTGTAACATCGTAGTTTTGATATGCATTTCCCTAACGGTAAGTGATGAGTATCTTTTCATTTGTCTGTTAGCCATCTGGATGTCTTCTTTGGAAAAACGTCTGTTCATGTCTTCTGCCCACTTTTAACTGGATTATTTGTTTTCAGGTGTTGAGTTTTGTAAGTTCTTTACACATTGTGGATACTAACCCTTCATTGGATGTATTTGCAAATACCTTCTTCCATTCTCTAGATTGCCATTTAGATTTGTCGATTATTTTCCTTCGCTGGGAAGCTGTTTATTTTGATGAACTCCCAGTAGTTCATTTTTGCTTTTGTTTCCCTTGACTCAGCAAACATATCTAGTAAGAAGTTGTATGGCCAGTGTCAAAGAGGTTACTGTCTGTCTTCTCTTCTAGGATTTTTATGGTTTCATGCCTCACAATTAGGTCTTTAACCCATTTGAATTCATTTTTGTGTATGGTATAAGAAAGTAATCCAGTTTCATTCTTCTGCATGTGGCTGTTTGGTTTTTTGTTGTTGTTGTTGCTGTTGTTTTTGTTTTCTTTTTCTGAACACCATTTGTTGAAGAGACTGCCTTCTTTCCATTGGATATTCTTTTCTGATTTGTCGAATATTAATTGACCATAGGGTCTTGTTTTTTTTGTTTTTTTATCCATTCTGTCAGTACGATGTCTGTGATTGGAGCATTTAATCCATTTACATTCAAAGTAATTATTGATGGATACATATTTATTGCCATTTTATTAGTTGTCTTGTATTTTTTTTTTTCTGAAGATTTTTCTCTGATCCTTTCTTGCCTTTCTTTCATGGTTTGCTGGGGTTTTTCTGTGGTTTTTTTGAGTGATATATTTGGATTTCTTTCTCTTTATTCTTTACTAGTGGCTTTTGATTTGTGTTACCATTAGTCTTGTACATAACATCTTCTGTATATAGTAGTCTATATTAAGTTGATGGTAATTTAAGTTAGAACTCATTCTTTACTCCCCTCCATGTTTAGGTATATGGTGTCATATTTTGCATCCTTTTACTTTGAGTTCTTTGGCTGATATTTTACAAAAATATTAATTTTTACTGCTTTTGTGTTTCTTACCTTCATTCTATCTCTTTGGGTCTTTCCTTTCCACTCAATGAGCTTCCTTTACTATTTCTTACAGGACTGGTTTAGTGCTCATGAACTCCTTTAGTTTTTGTTTGTCTGGGAAGCTTTCTATCTCTGCTTTATTCTGAATGATAGCCTTGCTGGACAGAGCATCCTTGTTTGCAGATTTTTCTCACTCAGCATTTTGAACGTATCATGCCACTCCCTTTTGGCTTGGAAAATTTCTACCAAAAAATCCCCTGATAAGTATTAGGGTTTCCCTTATATGAAACTGTCTTGTTTTGTCTTGACACATTTAAAATGCTTTCTTTATTACTATATTTTGCCATTTTAATTATAATGTGTCTTGGTATGGATCTGCCCTTGTTGATATTGTTGGGGATTCTCAGCTTCCTGGATCTGGTTGTTTCCTACCCCAAATAAGGGACTCTTTTAGCTATTAATTCTTAAATACATTTTCTGCTCCTTTTTCTTTCTCTTTTTCTAGCATTCCTATAATCTGAATGTTATTACACCTGGTAGAGTAATTGAGTTCCTTAAATAAGTCCACTCTCATTTTGCATATTTCTTTTTTCCTCTTTTTTATTTCACTTGATTACTTCCAATTACTCTGTTTTTTAAGTCATTAATCAATTCCTCTGCTTCTTCCAGCCTGCTGTTCATTCCATCAGCATGTTTCTCATTTCATTTATTGAGCCCTTTATCTCTGCTATGTTACTCCTCATCTGTGTGTTAAGGATCTCACTCATACCTTCTACTCTTTTCTCAAGTCCATTGAGTATCTTTATGATCTTTACTTTAAATTCTCTATTAGGCATGTTCCTTATATCTTACATCTCTGGCCATGGCCTTGTCCTGTTCTTTTATTTGGGGGTAAATTCCTTTCTCTTCTCATTTTGTTGAAGTATCTGTGCCTGCTTCTGTATTTTAGGAAAGTCAGCTACTTCTCCTGTTCTTGAGGGCCATGGCCCTATGAAGAACTCCAAGGACAGAAGACACAGTGTGATTAGAGGTTTGGGTTGGTTTTCTCGGGGAGAGAACCAGCCATGCTGGGACCGAGGCAAGCATGACAGAGAAGGGTGGTTCCACCAAGGCATAAGGGAATGGGCTAGGCGTATGCAAGTTGGGTAGTAAGTATTGGCTCTGTGTTGGTTTCTGCCAGTGCCCCTGTATCTATGCTGGGGGGCAGAGAGGAGAAATTGTGCCTGCCAGTTCCTTTGTTCCTGGAGGGGGTCTCTCCATGAATGCCAACTCTCTGAGATACACTCCGAGATGAGCAAACAACCTCCCCACTGTGTGCCCCAGGCACTCTTCAGATTGCTGTTTCCATGATGTATGTCTGTGGGTTGTTTCCCCTTCCTTCTCTCCAAGAACAGCCCCGATGTCCACCAAGTTCTCCCTGAACCAAGCCCTCTGCCTTTAAAACACCAGACTTTAAGCCCTGCTGGTTGCAAAAATTCATGAAATTCAGCTCCTCTTCTTTGTAATCCAATTGCTATGGAGATTCATTTTTCTTGTGTTCTCTCCTCCATGTTAGTCTGTCTCTCACCCTTCTCTGTGACTGGAGCTCCCTCCGCATCACAGCAGTCATGATCCATTTCTCTCCCAAACCACATCTACATACTTCCTACCTTCATCGGTGTGGACTCTTCTCTACCTTTAGTTGCGGAGTTGTTCTTCCAGTCTTCAGGTCGGTTTCTGGGGCATTTAGGATGATTGGATAGTTGTGTATTGTATTCACGGGATGAGGTAAGCCTAGTGTTCTTCCTACTCTGCTCCCATCTTCCTCAGTCTCTCTCTTAAATTTCAATTTTTTGTACATGTTTTTCTTGCAGAAATGTATCTCAGGTGATTCATAAATATTTTTAAAGTCCGTTTTTGTTATTTATGGTAGTTATGTTATAGAAAATTACCACAAACACCAAATTCACAAAAACTGAGCCATTTTACTCACAGGAGAAATAAAAGATAGATTCTGTTGAACCTCTGGTCACAACATTTTAATGAACCAATCAATACATAACCTTATTTTATGTGTTTGTTTAAAGATATCTCATTTAATAAATATGGATGATCTATTAACACTTAACTCGTAGCAAACAGCGATCCAAACTCATGCCTGGACAAAGTATCACGTGTATCTTCCCCATTAGGCACATCACAGGCTTCTTGTGCTTAGGAACACTAGCCCACTCTTTAGCACTACACTTGGTGATCATTTAAAACAATGAAATCACCAACAAAATACTCCAAAATACAGAAACGTGGCATGAAATAGACCACAATAAGGGCATCTGTTTATAATAAGAGAGTTGAGAGGTGCCTGGGTGCCTCAGTGGGTTAAGCCTCTGCCTTCGGCTCAGGTCATGATCCCAGGGTCCTGGGATCGAGCCCTGCATCAGGCTCTCTGCTCCGCAGGGTGCCTGCTTCCTCCTCTCTCTGCCTGCCTCTCTGCCTACTTGTGATCTCTCTCTCTGTCAAGTAAATAAATAAAATCTTAAAAAAAAAAAAAAAAAGAGTTGAAACAAGAAAGCAGAGAGGCACCTTGCTCAGCCCTGGCGGGGAAGCTGCCTCTGGAGTGTCTCAATTTTCTCACCAGCATGTGAATGTTTGTGAATGATCAGAAGAGTGCCCCAAGTATTAATTTTTGACTTAGAAATATATTGTAATGTGTAGATAAATGAAATACAGAATCCATGCCTAAGAAGGACTGACTCTATTACATTAAGATCAAGTACTAGGGGGAAATGAAATAGAAAACAAGTTTGAAAAAATATATATGTAAAATTTCTGACTATAAATTTCTGACTATAAAATTTCTGACTATATTTCTGACTATATATGCTTTTTCATGTATTATTAAAATGATAAAAAAGAACAAATTATTATAGTTTTACTATACTATTGGACACATTAAAAATGCAATTGTATCATTTAAACCTTCTTATTAACAATATAATACTCCAAGTATTTAAACCTGTAATAAAATTTTTATATCAACTTAAGAACATGCAAGTAAATATATGAATATTCAAAATAAATATTTTTATGCGATATATGATCAAAATAATTTGAATATTATGAATTCCAATACAAATGGAAGCTAAAATCACAATGAAGCTGATTAATACAAAGAAATCAAAACTACACAAACTACAAAATGAATGTCATCCTATTTAGAGTCGGTTGTGAAACTAAACAGACTTCCAGTGTTTCAGACACAAACTCTGGAGATCACAGGATCCTGAGGTTCAAGGGTTTGTTTCTCTGTTTGCTTAACTACAGGTGAAATACTTTCCACATATAATTTTACTTTGTTCTTTTGTACAGAAACAATTTCAAACAATTTTGCATGTCTCAGTTGCCTCAATCAAAAAGAGGTTTACAAAGATATCTAAAAAACAAATGAACAACAACAACAACACAAACAGTTCCTCAGATAGAAGTACCATTTTAGGGAAAAGCTACTATTATAAAAATATGTTCTGATGTTAAGTGTCAACAATTTATGTCTTTCTCTCCCAGAGATGGGATGGTTTATTAGATGTGTGAATAAAATGAATTAGCCTTGGCTAGGTTTTTGTTTTGTTTTGTTTTTTGTTTTTTGGGGAGGGCAACTTTTAGTCTTTATCTCTAACTTTTTTCCCTATAAATTTTCCATGTGATACTAGAGTAAATTTATTTCACTAGTTTTTAAGTTGGAGAAAATTAATAAAATTAAATTTTTGTATTGAGTAAAGAAATAAAGAAGTAAATGTTCTCCTTGTAATCGAACATCAATTGTTGATTCATGCATTAAAAATATTTAAGCTAAAATGCTCCAAAGCCAGCACCATACTACTGCTGACTTATATACCAGAAACATCTGGAAGAGTGCCTGAAACATAGCAAACACTCACTAAGTGACAGCACTAATATTAATACAAGAAACCCACAGCCTCATATTTTCTATTAACTTGGCATAAATCATAATTAATGGTTTAAAAAGAAATGATCACCTAGGCAATAAACTGAAATTTTTGTCCCACAGACCTAAACTTACACTATAATTTTGCCCCTAAAATTTAAATACAAAATTCCATTTTCAAATGTATTTGCTAACTTTCCAGTGAAAATTTAAACCAGTGGCATGTACCACTCAACATGTACCACTATAGAGTGTAGATTCAAATACAAAGGAAATATTTGTTAAAATATCTCTTTTAAGATTTTATGTATTTATTTGACAGAGAGAGAGAGAGAACACAAGGAGGCAGGGAGGAAGGCAGAGGCAGAGGGAGTAGTAGGCTCTGTGCTGAGCAAGGAGCCTGATGTGGGGCTCGATCCCAGGACCTTGGAATCATGACCCAAGCCAAAGGCAGACGCCTAGCCAACTGAGCCTCCCAAGCACCTCTTAAAATCTCTTAAAATTTCTGTAGATGTGGGGGAAATTGGAATCTCATTCATTGCTGGTGGGAATGTAAAATGGTGCAGCCACTTTGGAAAATAGTTTGGCAGTTCCTCAAACAATTGAACATAAAGTTACCACATGCTCCGTTCTACTCCTAGGTATTTACCCAAGAGAAATGTAAACATATGTCCAATCTTTACGTGAACGCTCATACCAGCATTACTATTAATAACCAAAAGGTGGCTTGTTAGATATATGCATGCATGTGATATCTACACACAATGAAATATTTTACGTAATTAAAAAGGGATGAAGTACTGATCATACTACAATGTGAATGAAAAAATGTTACGTAAAAGAATCCAGTTACAAAAGACCACAAATTGCATTATTCCATTCATATTAAATGCTCAGAATAGGCAAATCTATAGACACAGAAAGTATATTAGTGATCAGCTAGGGTGGCAGTGGTTAAGTCATTGGAGAGAAATGTGAGTTACTGCTAAAGGGCAGGGAGTTTCTTTAGGGGGTGATAAAAATCTTCTAAAATTGATTGTGGTGATGGTTACACAAGTCTGTGGATATACTAAAAACCACTGAATTAAATGGGTGAATTTTATACAGTCTGAATACTGTAAGCTGTCTCCCCCAATACCTTTCAAAAAATCTCTATATCCACTATTTATTAAAGTACTTAGCAAATTGGGATGCCTGAGTGGCTCAGTTGGTTAAGCCTCTGCCTTCGGCTCAGGTCATGATCCCAGGGTCCTGGGATCGAGTCCCGCATCGGGCTCCTTGCTCGGCAGGGAGCCTGCTTCTCTCGCTGCCTCTGCCTGCCTCTCTGCCTGTTTGTGTGTACTCTCTCTCTCTCTCTCTCTCTGGCAAATAAATAAAATCTTTAAAAAAAAAAATTAAAAAAAAAGTACTTAGCAAAGACAGTTCCTTAGTACTTCTGAAATAAGCAAATAAATGAACATGTGCTCATTTTATTTTCAATGGCTTTCTTTACTATTTTTATCCATTATAGAAGCCTGGAATTATGGGAAGAAATTTAAGAAATTTGTAAACATCACCTTTTGCATTTTGTTTGTTTTTAGACTGTGGTCAAGTTTTATGGTTAAATCTCCCACAGTTGCTATACCTAGAAGTGCTTTAAGGACCTAGAATGGTGGTAATGTATTAAAAAAAAAAAAAGGAGACATATATTTCAACATTTAATATAGAAAATCTAATTTGCTCAAATTACTCACACTGTTCTAATTTCCATATGTTCTAAAGTAAGTATGAATAAGATTTAGACCAAATTGCGGGTGACATTAAAATTCATTCATTCATACTTTCAACAAATATTTACTGAATAAGTAACTATGTGCTAGGCACAGTGCTAGAAAATGATGTTGCAAAAATGAGTAACACAGCCTGAGGCAGAGATGTTAAAACAGAATTATGCATTACAATGTGATATGTTATATTAGGGTTTGTATCATATGCAGTCTACTGAATGCTCTGAGAATAGAAGAGGGAGTGGCTGGAGGTGCTTCCAAACAGTTCAGACATAAAGGAAAATTTATGGCAGGTATAGAAAAATAAGGGAGGGATTTCCAGGTAACGATTTTTTTTTTTGCAATAAATTAAAGTCACAGTTTAATAATTACTCTTTTAGGAAAAAAACAAGATGCTTTCATTAGTCACAAGGATGCCACTACTAAAGGATGATATATTTGCAGTGATGAGCAGAAAGCAGTACGTGTCTCAAATAATTTTGAGAACTCTGGAGGTATTCCTTGGGACTTTTAACAGGATAAGTTGTTTACCGCACAAAAGGACAAAGTAAATAACTCATCCTTCAATATTCAGACAACATGTCAACTAACCAAAAATATCCTGGATATCACACATTTCAAAAGAAAAATATCAAAATATCTACGTTTACATTCTGAATTGTATGATATTCTGAAAGTTATTTCATGATAATGAAGTGCACACCTGAGGCCAACATTTGGTTTACAAATGTGTACTGTTAATTAAATTGGGTACCAAACGTATGACTGTCCATGGTTTCTCACAAAGGCATCTCTAGTTCAACTATGTACATCGATGTAATTATCACAAACATCAGGCCTATTTCATTTCAACTCGACTTTTTTTATCCATATCATATTTATTATTATTATTTTTTAAAGATTTTATTTATTTGACAGAGATTACAAGTAGGCAGAGAGAGAAGGAAGCAGGCTCTCCACGGAACAGAGAGCCTGATGTAGGGCTTGATCCCAGGACCCTGGGATCATGACCTGAGCCGAAGGCAGAGGTTTTAACCCACTGAGCCACCCAGGCGCCCCCATATCGTATTTATTATTAAGTGATTCAAATTTTAACTGCACTTTTAATATTGGAAACCAAACATATTGAAGAAATCTAAGGTCATCTATAAAGTTCAGAAGGCTTTCTGGAATGGTAAAATGAATATCAACTTTAAGGGAAATGTCAATTTTATTCTAAGTAACCATAGTAAAAAAATGAAATGGTTAAGGATAGCACATTTTGAAAGTTGAAAAAAGAGGAAAACGGAAAATATTGCTTTTTTGGTGTGATATTGACAGTGGAATTGCACTACAAAGTTGATTGTATGTTAAATTTTTTCCTTCTTTCTTCTTTCTTTTTCTATTAAAAAAGCATGTGATGTGATGAGCACTGGGTATTATATGCAGCTAATGAATAACTGAACATTATATCAAAAACTAATGATGTACTATACATTGGCTAATTGAATTTAATTCTAAAAAAAAGAACATATAATAATATTCAAAACCAAATGAAGCAATTGATTTTGAATATAACTCGACTTTTATGACAAACCTGTGTGTCTGTGTGTCCAAATACAAACACACACAAACACACACATAGCCTCTAATATAAGCTTTAAAGATTAAGAAACTAACGTGTCTCTTGCCTTCTCATCATACACTATTCTGGAAGTTCATCTGTAATAACAACTCTGTGCTCTGACAAATGACGGAGTAATTCCCAGATTTTAACACTGCATGAAAACAGCTTAGGTCCATCATAATTTTAAGGCTAAACACCTGAAGTTCAAGATCAGTAGTCAAATAAAAACGTTATTTAATCTGGTGAGTTTAAGACTCATCATTGAACATGTTAGTACTTGCTTTGATACAGACTCTCTAGAAGGATTATTCAAAAAGGTTTTCTGTTAAATCATTGTAATTTTAACATTGTACAATTAAAAAAAAGAATTTAACTCAAATATTTCTGTTTGGAGATCATTCTCCATTGGATCTTCTGTGTTTGTGCAAGCTCGCCTCACTATCCTTTGAGCTGGACTATCTTTTTTTTTTTTTTTTTAAAGATTTTATTTATTTATTGGACAGACAGAGATCACAAGCAGACAGAGAAGCAGGCAGGGGGGGGGGGAGCAGGCTCCCCGCCGAGCAGAGACCCCGACGCGGGGCCCGATCCCAGAACCCTGAGATCACGACCCGAGCCGAAGGCAGAGGCCCAACCCACTGAGCCACCCAGGCGCCCCTGGACTATCTTTTCATGGACATTTGTATCATAAACATCCTTAGAAGACACAGAGAATATCTCTTTCTGGAGGAAGGAATAGGTAGGTGTACCGTGTCACAAAAGACCTGAGTTCCCTAAGCTCTGGATTCTGGTCCTTGAACTCCACCCACTGTGTATACTGGCATAACCGACCCTGGTAATGTGGGTACTGCTCTTGCTGTGAGCAACTATCCTTTTCCCTAACTTAGTCTCACATCTTCTACCAGCTTCCATGAAACTGGCACCATAACTTCCGAGCTTTCAAGGAGGGTGAAATCTTACAGCCTACCAAGCTCTCAACACTGCCTACCATTTCCTTGTCTTAGGCGTTACGTTCTTACTCTCTGGAGTGTTCTTTGTTTTTATTTCTTTGGCACTCCATAAAGCACATTTAGAAAATAAAATAAAAATAAATTCTGGGCTGAAATTAAATACAACTCTTTCTTTTAATCCAGGACTTACCTACCTTTCTTGAGATGTGAACATAAGGTAATGTTTAAACTTTGAAAATGCATATATTGACAAGTACTTTGAACAGAAAGGATTTTAACAATCCTGGTGTCGTACATGCCAACTTAGAAAAATGAAATCATTGTTTGCCTTTTCACTTTGAACACCTGCTGATATTAATTCAGAAGGTTGCTACTTGTTTTTTTCACTTTAAGTCTTTTTAATCCAGACTGAATATATCTCTGTAAATGGGAATTAGGGACCCAATATTACATGCATATATTGATACACTTGAATAGCTAAGCAAAACAAAACAAAACCAAAAAAGCTACTTGTTCCAAGATTTTAATCATTTATCATAAAGCATATATGTCCTTAAGGAAAAACTGAACTTTGATTTTAAAAACACAAATCAAACCACAGTGAGATACCACCTCACACCGGTTGGAAGGGCTAAAATTAACAAGTCAGGAAATGACAGATGTTGGCGAGGATGCAGAGAAAGGGGAGCCCTCCTACACCATTGGTGGGAATCCAAGCTGGTGCAGCCACTCTGGAAAACAGCATAGAGGTTCCTCAAAAAGTTAAAAATAGAGCTACCCTACGACCCAGCAATCACACTACTGGGTATTTACCCCTAAGATACAAATGTAGTGATCTGAAGGGGCACATGAACCCGAATGTTTATAGCAGCAATGTCCACAATAGCCAAACTATGGAAAGAACCTAGATTTCCATCAACAGATGAATGGATAAGGAGGATGTGGTATATATATACAATGGAACACTATGTGGCCATCAAAAAACAAAATCTTGCCATTTGCAATGATGTGGATGGAACTAGAGGGTATTACACTGGGCAAAATAAGTCAATCAGAGAAAGACAATTATCATATGATCTCTCTGATATGAGGAATTTGAAGGGCAGAGCAGTGGGTTGTGGGGGGTAGGGAAGGAAAAAAATGAAACAAGATGGGACCAGGGAGGGAGAGAAACTGTAAGAGACTCTTAATCTCAGAAAACAAACTGAGGGTTGCTAGGGGGTGGGGGGCGGAGAGAGGGATGGGGTGGCTGGGTGATGGACATTGAGCTATGGTGAGTGCTATGAATTGTCTAAGACTGATGATTCACAGACCTGTACCCCTAAAGCAAATAATACATTATATGTTAATTTTGAAAAACCTAGGCATTTGCCCCAATAATAGAACACTCACACTTGCTGAGTACAGAAAACTTTCAAAGTCACAAATTAGAAATTTATCTACAAATGAATGTTATAAAAGTCCCCCTAGCCCCTTCTTAATAAATGTTAACATCTTTGTGGCGCCACTAAACCCACGATGAAATCAGATGAGTCTTAGAGCTGGGGGTTCTCAGGGCTACTGCTGTGCACTGATGTGTGTAGTGACCTTCACACTGACCACAGTTCTCCACCTGTGTAATAAACCCATATTCTGTGTCCCTCACCCCAATCGAGAGGATGCTTGCCTAAACACCCCCAGAGCTTGGGAAAATCCTCCCTAAAGATTCCTGTATCATAGGGTTCTTTGCATATTAAGCAACCTTCCTAGATACCACTTCTATAAACAGAGCAAAGAAAAACCAGTGGAGCGGTCAGATCATCACTGTCCAAGCTTCCATGCGAATCCAAGAAGTGGGCTGGCTTTCCTCTAGCATCTAGCCCTTCTTTGACACCAGTGAATTTATTACCTGATTTTTGTTGTTATTTATAGAATTACTCTGTTTTCCTTCAGTTTTAGATCCCCAAACACTTTGGGGATGACCTAGAAGGTCAATTTCAAGGTTTAACAAATTGTTTCTTCTTAGGAAAAGTTCATCGCCATAACATAAATTCTACACCTCCCTCTCAAAGAAGCTTCCAGAAATTTTATTATGCTTTTCACTGCATTACAATAATATGAGTTCACACTGTTAATTCACAAAAACTTGTGATTTTCTTGCAGCATTAAGATGGATTGATCTTTTAAATTAAAATTTAATATATATACCACAGAACTCACACTCTTAACTTAGTTTCTAGTATATTTACAGAGTTGTACAACCACTCTAGCTGTTCACCATTGTCTTATTCCAAAATATTTTGTTATCCTCCCCAAATAACCCCTTACCCACTAGCAGCTACTCTCCATTCTCTCCTTCCCCCAGCCCTTGACAAATATGAATCTATTTTCTCTCCCTCTCTAGATTTGTCTTTATAGGCCTTTCACAAAAGTGGATTCATACATGTGGATTTTGGGTCTGGTTTCTTTCACTTAGCATAATGTTTTCAAGATTTATCCATGTCATACTGTGTGTTAGTACCTCATTACTTTTTTTATTGAGATATATTTGACATATAATATTGTATTTCCAATGCTATTAATGGCTGGATAATATTACAATTGTATAGACATACAAAAGGTATCCATCTATCACTTGATGGGTCATTTGGGTGGTTTCTACTTTTTTTGGCTACTATAAGCAATGCTGCCATGAACACTGTACTTAAGTTTTCATATGGGTGTATGTTTTTATTTTTCTTGGGTGTACACCAGCAGGATCATATGGTAACAGGTAACACTACATTTGAATTTTTGAGAACCACCAAATCTTGACTGGTCACTAATGAGCTGCATAAGTGTAGTTTCATACAGTATTGCTCAAGAAAGGTTTTTTCAAAATAGCACCATAAAGACAACCCGCTTACATTTACATGATGCAGACTCATTTTAAGTAAGTGCGGAAGTAGCTCCTACAATTTTGGGGGGTAAGGGTGTTACTTTGCTTTTGGTGTCAAACTCAAAACATCATCCCTAAGACCAATGTCAAGGAGCTTAATGCCTATGTTTTCTTCTGGGAGTTATATGATATCAGGTTTTACATTCAAGTCTTTAATCAAGATCTGACTCAGGAAAAGTCCTGAACATTCTATGGGAATGAATGTGGATTAAAAATTCAGCTGTGTCACCTAAAACTATGACAATGAGATATATCAATTATATCTCAAGAAAATAATAATTCAGTCTGGTGCATGTGGGGTGATGTGATGTGTGCCAATTCCATGGGTATAAAACAGCAGATAACATAACACAAGACAGGCAAAAAAGCATCTTTAAAAGAGAGGGAGAAGCAGCCAGTAAAATCTGAAATGGAAATATCAACACCGTATTTACAGAAAAGAAGCAATATTTGCTATTCCAGTGTGAGAAGGCATGCCTCTGCATATCCCCTAATGGATAATAAATAAATACATACATACATACAATCATAAAGATAGATCAAGTCATTCCTTCAGCACAGGGCACCCAGTAAAATAGGGTGTTCTGAAGACTACATATGCATGCAAATACTACCAATGACAGCCTGGGGTTTGATGGCCACCGTGGGTTGGGATTCACTGAAACAGCTACAGAAGAGCTGAGCCTCATAACAAGTTAAAATTAATTCTAAATATAAAGGCACAAAAATATCCCTGTCTATGATCAGACTTGACTCCTCTAACCTGGACTTGTGAAGGTCAATGATATTATGGGTGATTTTGTCTACCCTTCTTTTTATCTTGTTATGCTTTTATAATGGGGAAAATGCCTCTAAATAAACCTCATCTTAAACTCAGAGGAAAATAATACCCAGATAATAGCACAAATAAAATAAATAAATGCATTCACTAAATGAAACAAAAATTCTATGATCCCTTATTTTTGTGGTAAACAAACAAACAAATAAACCACAAACAGGAGGCTGTCTGACTTTGACAAGACAGACACTCTTGTTCTAGCTTGATCGTGTTTGTGGCAGAGACTTTTCAGACCACAGAATGTCAGAACATCAGACAATTCATGGTCTCTTAAGTTTTTTTAAATTATCAGAGCAGAGAGAAAGAGCTGGAGGAGAGAAAGAAAGAAAGAGAGTCGACAAGGAGGAAATATTTCAATAAACCTTTTTTAAACAAAAAAGACCAGTTGTGGGGCACCTGGGTGGCTCAGTGGGGTAAAGCCTCTGCCTTCGGCTCTGGTCATGATCCCAGAGACCTGGGATCGAGCCCCGCATCGGGCTCTCTGCTCAGTGGGGAGCCTACTTCCCTTCCTCTCTCTGCCTGCCTCTCTGCCTACTTATGATCTCTGTCAAATAAATAAATAAAATCTTAAAAAAAAAAAAAAAGGACCAGTTGTAGGTTTGTTGGAAAACAAGTAAAAGGTAGAACAGGCAAATGGTGACTGTGACTGGGAGCACATGAGGGGAGTCGACGGCGGCTTCGTCGGGCTACGTGTTAACATGGGCTGTAGAGGAAATGGGGATAAGAACAGAAGTGTTTCTTTCCAGCACTTACAATACACAACTTTATCATGGTGTATGACTTTTTCGATTTCCCCACTTCACTACACATGGTGACTTTAGACACGTATCTCACTTATTTATGGTTCTTATAAATTCTTTGGTCCAATGTGATTTAAAATTAGTGAAGGAAATAGATTGCTTAGGATTATATTTTTCTAGCCTTTCCTCCATATAAAAGAATGATCACCCATTTCAATATAGAGTACAGATACATACCACTTAATACAGTGAATACTATTTTCAGGTTGAAATATTATTTGCTGCATTTTCATGTTTGGCATAAACAATAATAAAAATGGTGAGACAAAAATTGAATTCTAACATTATGTCAGACAAAGCAGATTAAACAAGTGACCTCAATGTTCCAAAGATATCAAAATGCAAAATAATTTTTTTCTGGAGGTGTTATTTAGATAAATGGTGGGATTCCTTGACAAATTTCAAGACAGAGTAGGAAGTCTTAATGTTATATTAATTTTCTAAATCATGGCAAGTCTTAATGGCTGGTAAACAAAAGAACACTGATTTCACCTGCACATACTGATATGGAAATTCTGTTGCCATATATTATATGAAAATTTAATTATCACTAAAACTTATCACTAAATGATAAGTTTTATGTGCTCCTGAAAATCCACTAAAATTGAGTTAGGAGGGCATATGATGGTATTTAGGAATTTATTATTTTTTTTAAAGATTTTTTTTTTAATTTATTTGACAGATCACAAGTAGGCAAAGAGAGAGGGGGAAGCAGGCTCCCTGCTCTGCAGAGAGCCCAATGCGGGGCTCTATCCCAGGACCCTGGGATCATGACCTGAGCCAAAGGCAGAGGCTTTAACCCACTGAGCCACCCAGGTGCCCAGTATTTAGGAATTTAACAAAGCTATCACAAGAACATGATGCTCAAGTTTTATTCTCATATTCTCTTCCTATCAGCAACCCCTGGATATATGGTAACTAATATATCTTAATGCCTTTCTGTATATCAATATTTTTATTAGGTTATTTCTTAAGATGACAACTCCAAATAATAACTAGTGCTGAAAGAAAATACCAGAACCAGCAATATTTTTCTTTTCTTGACATACTTGCAGATACATATTTTTATGTTTATAACAGAAGTTAATAAAGAAACATGCCCAGCTTATTATTTCTGGATTGATTACAGAAATAGCTACTACCCTTTTTGATGATGTGGAAGTTTATACATGTATTGATGAAGCAACAGCTGTGATAAATTATTTCAAGGAAATAACACTTCTCGTTGCTTTTCTCTTTTTCCACTACAACTTGTGTTCTGACATGAGATGTGCCTGGGCTTATCTTTAGGAGGTAGAAGTGATCCTGTGCAGAACAGGCTGTGTGTGCTAGCATCCAGTATTCACCTACATACAAGGAATTATATTATCGTTAATTTTCTTTTCTTTTTTTTTATTATTGTTAATTTTCAATAAAAGGTGACACCTCACTTCTTTATATGCCATTGCTCATGTGCTTCTAGTGCAGAATACAATAGCTGCCACTATCCTCTTTCTTTTTCACTCATTTTTCATTCTCAACACGATTATTTTATCTAAAGGCAAGGTGGATTTGGTTAATTTCTCATTGTTTAAGTAAGGTAAGTAAGAACTATTTGTGTGTTAGGTGTCATGGTTTCTTTAGGATAAATGAATACTATGACCCCTGTGCAAAGGATGGTAGGTATCCATTAGAACACTTGTCACACTTTATCTTAAGTTATTTGTCATCAGTGACTCCTTCCACCCTACCTGCTCCTCCTCCAGTCTTCACCGAATAAGTAGTACCACCAAGGAATTGCTCATGCCCAAAACTTGAAGTCAGAATCAATTTATCTCTTTCCTTTATCCTTCTTATCATTAGGCCATCCGTCCTATCTCCAAAATATGTCTTGGATTTTTCTACTTCTGTCTATCTCTACTGTCTCCATCATCATCTATCTCTTGAATAAGAGCAATATTTGTATAATAAGTCTTTCTTATTTACACTTGTCCCTACCACAAGCAGTCAGATGAGTCTCTTGACACAAGAATAAAGGCACGTCACTTCCTACTTAAAACCTCTCAATGACTTTCTGTTGCTTACCAAAGAAAATCCATACTCCTTATTACAGTCCACAGGACTGTCTGACCTGGTTCCTACCTGTCCTCCAACTTGATCCCACACTTAGCAACACTGATCTCCCTGCTCCAGTTACACTGGCTTCTCCTTTGTATTTCTGGAATAAGCCAAAGTCTTTCTGACTTTGGCATCTTCCATTCCTCCTGCCTGGAACAGGCTTCTCTCATATCTTCACCAGGCTCACACTCATCCTTTGGATCATGCCTCAAATGTTATCTTCACATAGCGTCTTCCCATGACCACCTAATTAAGTGGCCTCGCCAGTCACTCTCTCATCACCTTATCACTCTTGTCATTCATGTATCACCAGCTTAGTAGTTTACCTGCTATTTAACTAGGATGTAGGCTTTAATAGAGCAAATTTTGCCTCATTGTATTTGTACTAATCAAATGCCTGGCATAAAGAAACTGCCCCACATATAGCAACTGAATCAATAAACACAATATTCTCCTCACCAGAATCCGCACATCTCATTTTTATAATTACAATGCCTAGCAAATAAGAGCATGCTACAAATGCTGAATGAAGTAGGAGACCTTACACCTTTCATTGCTATCAGGACTGCCACCCAGAAAAACCTTTGTTCATAAAGATTTGCGTACAATTCCTAGACTGACAGGAAATGTTGAAATCATTCAACTGACATTTACTCAGTGCCCATCAAGTGCTAGAAAGAGCACAGGGCCATTTGGGTTGTGAATGCAGAACAGAGAATACCACCTCTTAACTTTTTCATAATCCCATAAATGTAGGACACACACATTTCACCAAGGCTTTTGGCAATACCTTTCATTATATCCTTGTTTCCAATGTGCAGAAATATGGGCTGGATAGCAACCCTGGTAATAGATTTGGTATCATAAAGTGGTTAGATGAAGAGTTCCACTCTAAGAGTACTGAGCATGTTCAACAGCTAATTCAGGGCAACACGTACTGGTTGAGAAGCTCCTGCCAGCCAAGTACAGAGCTTGGTGCCAGAAAAACAAAATAATTACTTGTGGTTTCTTAACTAGAAGGTTGCATCAGTTTTCTAGCAGCTATTTAGAGATCTATGCCGTGCACTACTGAAACCATTTTAAAATGAATACATTAGGTGAGTATACAGAAAATATACTTCCATCAATATCATAGGAGAATCGTACGAAAAGAAAACACATGCAATATACAAATCAAGATCCAAGAGGTGGTAACTGTCTAGAAGGCTGGAATGAATTCTTTGAATGGAACTTAACTTAGATAAATACAAGGTCCTACTTTTGAGTTCAAAATACCAACCATGCATTGACAAAATGGAGATGATATGGAATATGGATACTCATAAAAACTGCAAAGAAATTTTAATCAGCAGTACTCTTTGTAAAAATCTATTGTGATACAGCTAACAGTGGAAACTAGTTTGGTCTTCTGATGCATTTACAAGGGAGTAACCAGTCCCGTGCCAGTCAGACTACACTCAGAATATTATGTTCAGAAGTGAATACCACACTACATGAAAATGTTCTGTGGAATCAGCCAAGATGATGATGAGAATTCTTGCTGCTAGAACTCTTGTGAAAAAAAGCAGGTGGAGGAGTAGGGGACCCTATTTCAACTGGCCCCTTGAATTGAGCTGGATATCTACCAGACCATTCTGAACACCCACGAAATCAGCTGGAGATATAAGAAGATATGTCTGGATCTATACCAACAGAGGATCTCCAGCAATTGGTCTTGGGGTATGAAGCAGGGAGCCATGATTCTGTTGGCAGATATGGGAAGATAAATGGACTGGGGAGGGAACCATTGTGATCTTGTGCCAGGAAGGCAAAAGCCTCCTGCACTGGTGACCACACACAGACTTGCAGAACGGTATTGGCAGGAAAAGACTTTTGGGCAGCGCCCCAGACTGAAACCTAGAGCTACGGGGGCACACATGCAAATCAGGGATGGCATGTGGTTTTAGAACCATGAAGGACAGAGATGTGTCCAGCCCTGGGAGCAAGGGCTGGGAGTGATGTTGTGGGGCACACAATCCAGGAGGCTGCAGTTTTTAGCAGCACAGACAGAAACAGAAACAGGGTGGTCTGGAGAGCTCAGTGAAGAGCAGACTACGATATGTCTGTTCTGAGACAGAGGTTTGGAAACGGTCACTTCTGCTCTGACTCTCAGAAGATAGGTAGAAAACCACCAGGGAAAGCCACTAGGGAAAGCCACCAGAGAACAAAAGCCCCCCAAAAACAGTTTCCACTGAGTCCATGCCCCCCCTCAAAACAGGGGACAGGGAAACTCTGCCCAAACAGGGAAACTTACTGCCTAAGTAACAGCACAGCAGGCCCCTCCCCCAGAAGACAGGCTGGAAGAACAAGAGGCTGACAACCATAAGGTCCCTATAAAACAGGTGCATCTTGCTTGGATTGTGGTCAATACTTTGGACTCTGTACATTCCCTCAACCACCCCTCAACAGAATGACTAAGAGGAGGAACCCCCAACAAAGGAAAGAAACAGAGACTGTGACTTCTGCCACAGAACTAATGGATATGGATATAACCAAGATGTCAGAAACTGAATTCAAAGAAACAATTATCAAGGTGATATCCAGGCTTGAGAAAAATATTAACGACAATATGGAATCTCTACAGGAAGAAAAGAGATCTAATCAGGCCGAACTTAAAAATGCTATGAATGAGGGAACCTGGGCGGCTCAGTGGGTTAAAGCCTCTGCTTTCGGCTCAGGTTATGATCCCAGGGTCCTGGGATGGAGTCCCGCATCGGGCTCTCTGCTCAGCAGGGAGCCTGCTTCCTCCTCTCTCTCTGCCTGCCTGCCTCTCTGCCTTCTTGTGATCTATGTCTGTCAAATAAATAAATAAAATCTTTAAAAAAAATTTTAAAAAAATGCTATGAATGAAATGCAGTCTAAACTGGATACTCTGACTACCAGGGTAAATGAGGCAGAAGAACAAATTAGCGAGCTAGAGGATAAGATGACAGAAAAGAAGGAAACCCAGGCACCATGGGTAAAACAAATTAAGACCCAAGGGATCAAACTGAGAGAGATTAGTGACTCAATGAAAGTTTCCAATATCAGAATTACTGGGATCCCCGGAGGGGTAGACAGGTCTAGGAGATATATTTGAGCAAATCGTAGCTGAGAACTTCCCTAATCTGGGGAAGGAAACAAGCATTCATGTCCAAGAGACAGAGAGGACCCCGCCCAAGACCAATGAGAACAGACTAATGCCATGACATAAAATAGTACAATTCACAAATCTCAGATCCAAGGAAACAATATTGAAAGCAGTGAGAGGGAAGAGACTTCTTACATACAGAGGGAAGAACATCAGAATAACATCAGACCTGTCCACAGAGACCTGGCAAGCCAGAAAGGGCTGGTAAGACATATTCAGGGTACTAAATGAGAAGAACATGCAGCCAAGAATACATTATACAGCAAGGCTCCATTCAGAATGGATGGAGACAAAGAGGTTCTAAGACTGGCATAAACAAGAGTATGGGATCACCAAGCCAGCCCTGCAAGAAATATTAAGGGGTGGGGTTCTTTAAAAGGAGAAAGACCCCAAGAGTGATACAGAATAGAAATTTACACAGACAACCTACAGAAACAAGGACTTCACAGGCAATATGATGACAATAAAATCATAAATTTCAATAATCACTCTCAATGTGAATGGCCTAAATGCTCCCATGAAACAGCATAGAGTTGCAGATCGGATGAAACGATATGACCCATCCATATGCTGTCTACAAGAGACTCATACTGAACCTAAAGATACATCCAGACTGAAAGTGAAGGTCTGAAGAACCATTTTTCATACCAACTGACCTCAAAAGAAAGCTAGAGTAGCAATTCTCATATCAAGTTAGATTTTAAGCTGAAGACTGTAGTCAGAGATACAAAAGCACACTCTATCTTTCTTAAAGGGTCTATCCAACAAGAGTATCTAAAAATTATAAGTATCTATGCCCCCCAACATGGGAGCAACCAACTATACAAGCCAACTGTTGACCAAAATAAGGATACATTGATAATAATCCTCAACATTCCACTCTCAGAAATAGATATATCGTCTAAGCAGAAAAAGAACAAAGCAACAAGGGCTTTGAATGACTCACTGGACCAAATAGACCTCATAGATATATACAAAACATTCCACCCTAAAACAACAGAATACTCATTCTTCTCGAGTGCACATGGAACTTTTTCCAGAATAGACCACATACCGGGTCACAAATCAGGTCTCAACAGATATGAAAAGACTAAGATTATTCCCTGTATATTCTCAGACCACAATACTTTGAAACTGGAACTCAATCACAAGAAAAAATCTGGAAGAAATTCAAACACTTAGAAGCTAAATACCATCCTGCTTACGAATGGTTGGGTCAACCAGGAAACCAAAGAGCTTAAACAATTAATGGAAAACAATGAGAACAAAAACACATCAGTTCAAAACCTGTGGGATACTGCAAAGGCAGTCCTAAGGGGGAAATACATAGCCATCCAAGCCTCACTCAAAACAACAGAAAAATCCCAAACACACAAACTAACTTTACATCTTAAAGAAGTAGAGAAAAAACAACAAATAAAGCCTAAGCCATGCACAAGAAGAGAAATAATTAAGATTGGACTAAAAATCAATGAATGAGAAACCAGAAATACAGTAGAGCAGATCAACAAAACTAGAAGACAGTTCTCTGAATCAGTAAGATCAATAAACCACTAACTAGAGTTATCCAAAAGAAAAGAGAAAGGACCCCAAATAATAAAATTATGAATGAAAGGAGAGAGATCAGGACTAACACCAAGGAAATGGAAATGATTACTAGAAATTATGATCAACGACTATATGCCAATAAATTAAGTAACCTGGAAGAAATGGATGCTTTCCCGGAAACCTATAAAGTGCCAAGACAAAAACTGGAAGAAATCGACAATCTGAATAGACCAATAACCAGTAACAAAATTGAAGCAGTGACCAAAAACTTCCCAAAAAACAAGAGTCCAGGGCCTGATGAATTCCCTGAGGAATTCTACCAAACATTCAAAGAAGAAATAATACCTACTCCCCTGAAGATGTTTCAAAAAATAGAACAGAAGGAAAACTTCCAAACTCGTTCTAGGAGGCCAGCATTACCTTGATCCCAAAACCAAGCAAAGACCCCATCAAAAAGGAGAATTTCAGACAAATACCCCTGATGAATATGGATGCCAAAATTCTCCACAAGATCCTAGCTAACAGGATCCAACAGTACATTAAAAGAACTATCCATCACAACCAGGTGGGATTTGTCCCTGGGATGCAAGGGTGGTTCAACATTCACAAATCAATCAATGTGATAGAACACATTAAAAAGAGAAGACACAAGAACCATATGGTACTCTCAATCAATACAGAAAAAGCATTTGACAAAATACAGCATCCTTCCCTGATTAAAATGATTCAGTATCATTCTCAATGGGGAAAAGCTGAGAGCCTTTCCCTTAAGATCAGGAACATAACACAGATGCCCACTCTCACCACTATTGTTCAACATAGTACTAGAAGTCCTAGCAACAGCAATCAGAGAATAAAAATAAGTAAAAGGTATTCAAACTGGCAAAGAAGAAGTCAAACTCTCTCTCTTCACAGATGACATGATACTTTATGTGGAAAACTCAAAAGACTCCACCCCCAAATTATTCGAACTCATATAGCAATTCAGTAATGTGCCAGGATACAAAATTAATGCACAGAAATCAGTGGCTTTCCTATATACTAACAATGAAACTGTAGAAAGAGAAATCAGGAAACTGATTCCATTTAAAATAGCACCAAAAACCCTAGGATACTTTGGAATAAACCTTCCAAAGAGGTAAAGAATCTATACTCTAGAAACTACAGAACACTTAGGAAAGAAATTGAAGAAGACACAAAAAGATGGAAAAAAATTCTATGCTCATGGATCAGAAGAATAAACATTGCTAAAATGTCTATGCTGCCCAGAGCAATCTACACTTTCAACACCACCCTGATCAAAATACCAATGGCATTTTTCAAAGTGCTGGAACAAACAATCTTAAATTTTGTATGGAACCACAAAAGAAGCTGAATCGCCAAGGAAATGTTGAAAAAGAAAAATGAAGCTGGGGGCATCATTTTGCCAGATTTCAAGCTCTATTACAAAGCTGTGATCACCAAGACAGCATGGTACTGGCACAAAAACAGACACATAGATCAATCGAACAGAATAGAGAGCCCAGATATGGACCCTAAACTCTATGGTCAACTACCTTCAACAAAGCAGGAAAAAATATCCAATGGAAAAAAGACAGTATCTTCAATAATGGTGATGGGAAAATTGGACAACTATATACAGAAGGATGAAAGTCAACCATTCTCTTACACCGTACACTAAAAATAAACTCTACATGGATGAAAGACCTCAATGTGAAACAGGAATCCACCAAAATCCTAGAGAAGAACATAGGCAGTAACCTCCTTCACATCAACCACAGCAACTTCTTTCAAGATCCATCTCCAAAGGCAAGGGAAACAAAAGCGAAAATGAACTTCTGGGACTCCATCAAGATAAAAAGCTTCTGCACAGCAAAGGAAACAGTCAATAAAACAAAGATGCAACCCACAGAATGGGAGAAGATATTTGCAAATGATACCACAGACAAAGGACTGATATCCAAGAACTATAAAGAACCCCTCAAACTCAATACCCAAAAAACAGATAATCACGTCAAAAATGGGCAGAAGACATGAAGAGACACTTCTCCAAAAAAGACATACAAATGGCTAATAGACACATGAAAAAAAGTTCATCAACATTAGCCATCAGGGAAATTCAAATCAAAACCACACTGGGGGAAAAAACAAAAAAACAAAAAAACACTGAGATACCACCTTACACCAATTAGAAAGGCAAAAATTGACAAGGCAAGAAACAACCCACGTTGAAGAGGTTGTGGAGCAAGGGGAACCCTCTTACACTGTTGGTAGGAATGCAAATTGGTACACCCACTTTGGAAAACAGTGTGGAGTTTCCTCAAAAAGCTAAAAATAGAGCTACCCTATGACCCAGCAATCACACGACTGAGTATTTACCCCAAAGATACAGATACAGTGAAAAGAAGGGCCACATGCACCCCGATGTTCATAGCAGCAATGGCCACAGTCGCCAAACTGTGGAAGGAGCCAAGATGCCCTTCAACAGATGAATGAATAAAGAAGATGTGGTCCATATATACAATGGAATATTACTCAGCCATCAGAAAGGATGAATACTCACCATGTGCAATGACAAGGATGAAACCAGAGGGGACTGTGCCAAGTGAAATAAGTCAAGCTCAGAAAGATAATTATCATATGGTTTCACTTATTTGAGGAACATAAGGAATAGCATGGAGGGCATTAGCAGAAATGAAGGGAGGGAAATCAGAGGGGAAGACAAACCATGAGAGACCATGGACTCTGGGAAACAAACTGAGGGTTTTAGAGGGGAGGGGGTGGGGGGATGGGTGAGTCTGGTGATGGGTATTAAGAGGGGCATGTTTTGCATGGGGCCCTATGGTGTTATACTCAAATAATGAATCATGGAACACTACACAAAAAACTAATGGTGACTAACGTAACATAATAAAGAAAATAATTCTTGCTGCTATAGCACTTGAAATTGCTAAAAGACTTAGACTACTGAAGAATCTGCACCGGAAGCTGGGGTACATTAAGAAAGGGTGGGGTGAAGGGTGGGATAGGAGGGAGCTGAAAACTGTCTTTAAATATTAAAGAACAGGCATGTGGAAGAAAATTTCGATCCCTTCTATATAACCCCAAGGCAAAGAACTAGGAAACTACAGAGAGATTTTGATCCACTATATTAAGGACCAAATAACAACAGCTCTGTCCTGAGAAAGCCTGAAGCATCTCACAGGGAAATGAGTTCACCAAAGGCAGACCGCCAATGGCTGCCGGGATACACCCTTCACAAAAGTCTCAAACAGAATTTGAATACAGAATAAGTGAAGGATTAAAAAAGATTCTAGACCCTAAGGTTTTTATCATCTGGGATATAATAGAGATGTAAAAAAATTAGGAAGGGAAGTTTCTTTCATTCATTCATTCATTCATTCACCTAATATCTGCTATTGTTGGCACTGTCACTGGCACTGCGGACACAGCAGTGAATTTAAATAGACAAATTTCTGAGTCTAGTGAAGCTTTCATCCTAGACGGCTTAGAACAAAAAGTCGACTTAGAACTAGTATGAGGCAAAGCCACTCACACATTTTTTAAGAGTTGGAAGTTATTATGGATATAGTCATTTGCATAAGCTACAATAACTGCTCTAGCACCTTCTGCCGTTATCACTGCTGTGTTTTCTCCCTTCCTCCCTAATTTATTGCTTTTCTCATCATTGCAAGACAGCAATATATAATTACTTGTTTATACATCACAATTATTAATAAAATGTATTTTGCTATTTACTAAAGTATTAGATATTAATGTGTTTTCTTGGGTGTGAGTCTCTGCACATGAAAACTTTCCACATTTAAAATTATAAAAATAAATTTAAGGTTCACTCTTAAAATTTATAAATTATAGATGAGCACAAAAATTCAGCAATGTATATATGTACTGATGGTCTTTAAATAGCATGATCTATGCATATCTACAAATACAGATTTGGACATATTATTCCAAATCTGGGGGCACTTCTGTGTCTTTGTATTTTACTGCATTATTAAAATTAATAAAACACTATCTTTTTGCAATTGACTTAACAAATCCCTTTATTAGAATTTCAGCCCTCTATCATCTCCTTTGAGGATTATTCTTAGATTTAAGAAGAGGTAAGAAGCTATCATCATTAAATGATACTTTAAAAATATGCTGTTGGGTACCTGATATATAAAAACATTAAGTATAAAGAATTTCCATATTTAGTGTGATCAAATGTTCCACAGCAAGTCAATGATAATAGAGAATGCTTTGTGGATAGAATGACTGCATTCTTGCATAATAACAGGAAAAAAACTCTAAAAATATATACCTAATGATTCCTTATTGACACAAACATTCCTAGCACTTATTTATACTTTTGACCTCTGTCAGTTGATGGTGTTAAGACTTGACAAACTTTAAATTTTCCGAATAACTTAGTAGAATTTGAGGAAATACCCAAGAGATGTTCAGAACAAAGAATTCAACATAATGGAAACCTGTGTGGGTCTGTATTTAAAGGCTGAAAACATAAAATAACCCCAGTATAAAATGATTACATTTGTAAGGCAGCCCCACAGTAAGTACCTGAACATTGTAACCAGTTAGTCCAGAATCCCATACTTGTAATATTTTGGATTTTGGTGAGTTGGGTCATTGTTAATCGATTAAAGGATAAATAGGTTCTTATATTTATTTATTTATTTATTTTTGGACAGACAGAGATCACAAGTAGGCAGAGAGGCAGGCAGAGAGAGAGGGGGAAGCAGGCTCCCCGCTGAGCAGAAAGCCCCATGCGCTGGATCCCAGGACCCTGAGATCATGACCTAAGCCGAAGGCAGAGGCTTTAAACCACTGAGCCACCCAGGTGCTCCACATTTATTTTTTATCAGTCTCTTCTACTCAGGCTCCTGGAAGAAAGCACTAATATTCCTAAACCTGACATCTGCCTTTCATAATTGCTTAATTTTATCTCTTTCAACTCAGGGAGACCTATCTTTTTCACATATGCTGTCATAAAATACTAATTCCTTGATCACTTTATCTGCCCTGAAACTCTTTTAAGACTTTCTACCTCTTTTTTTAGGTTGCTTACCAGAATTGGATATTTCATGGAGAAAAGCACTATGATTTCAAGCAAAGATTGGAAAATAAATTCCCTCCTTCCTTCCTTCCTTCCTTCCTTTCTTTCTTTCTCTTTCTCTCTTTCTTTCTCTCTCTCTCTCTCTCTCTCCTCCTTCCTCCTTCCTCTCTTCCTTCCTTTCTCTTTCTTCCTTTTTTCCTTGCAGGTAAATGTCGTCCCACACTTTTTTGGTCTTTTAGGTAAAAACATTCCACTAAAGTACTGCCTCCAAAGAATAGACTTAATGACTCTCAGCCTTGTTATCTAGTAACCACAATTTGAGTTAGTTTTCCCCAAATGCATTACTCTACATGTGCCAACTCTAAGCTTGATATTAGATATAATGATTTTTCAATGTGTAAATACAGAGGGTGTGGCATTTATAAAACCATGTAATTTTCTTAGTCTCGGAATAGTGCTGCCCAATAGAAGTATAACGTAAGCCATAAATGTGAGCTGCCTATGTAATTTTTAGTTTTCTAGTGGCCAAATTTAAAAAGTTTTTAAAAAGATGAAATTAATTTCTGTGTTTTATACATAAGCAAAATAATGTATTTTCAACATTTAATCAACATAGACAGTATTAATAGAGTGTTGTACAGTCTGGTTTTTGTACCAAGTTTTCAAATGTGGTGTATATTTTACAATTACACCACAATTCAATTCTGGCTAGCCATGTGGAGCTAATGGCTACCATCCTGGAAGGCACAGTTCTAGATCCAAGCTGTCAGGCCATATGTTGGCAGAAAGTTTAGAGATAGTACAGTTTACATCTCAACTTACTATACTACCAAGACTCTCTACTCTTTAAACACTGAATATAAATTAATCAATTAAAATGTCCCCATAACCATAGATTTACAACAACTTAGGCTAGTTTTTGTTTTAAAATTATGGAGGGAGAAAAATATTTGGTTTCCTACCAATTTGTTCGCTCCAACAACCATTACCATAATGAAGTAAATTCCTAATGTTTTCAATAAGTTTAATTAAAACGTGCCATTTTAAAAGTAATATGGGTGACTCCAGGACTGCCAATGTGTTTGTTTCACTAGTAACAGAAGGCCTTTCCCCACTCATATGAAGCTGAAACAATATAATTCAAATGATTTAATACTTTTGAAAGAACAACGTATGAAAATATTTACATAACACAACACCATAGGTAGAATATCCATCTTAACCTAATGCTAAGAATGACAAAGGGGAGATAAACCAGCATAATACATCTTATTTATTTTCCAATAATACAGCTGGGACATTCCATACAGCTAACTTCTTCAACCTGTCAGGAAGAGTAACCTGTCTGTATTTAATTTCCCCCTGCACATATTGAATGAATAAATTGTAAGAATATGTTTGAGCACTTCTTTTAGAAACAACCATACTTCTTTAGGTTCATTTTTAGTAAGAAAACACCAAGTCCCATTTCAACCAAAAAAAGGTAACTAATTAAAGAAAAAAAAAAAAATGAAGACTGGGGGGACATACTTACTAGTATGTTATAAACATGATCTCCAAGCCTCCAAGTATAAACTCACAGCTTTCCAGGAAAATCACAGGAAAGTCAATCTAAAAGGTATTGTATTTTTTTTGGCCAATAAATCCCATTTGTTTTTAAATATTCTATCAAATCTAAATGTTCAGAGTAGTATTAATAACAGAAGGCTATGTTCAAAGAAAGTTTTCAGGGCAAACAAAAAACATACTATTCCAGGAGTGACATTACAAGATCCAAAGATTAGAAGCTGCTAGATTGAGGATGTGATGACTGATATCATGAAACAGGCTGACCAGGGTGAAGTCCAAGAGATCAGTTACGGCAGGAAGGACGAGACAGCTTCCAGATGTGTCCAGTGAAGGGGCCTGGGCAAGAGGGTTCAAGAGCAGGTTCTGAAGAGATGGTCTGATGGTGATGGTTAGAAACTCAACATCGGGAGATCAGGAACCAAGAGAGGAGTGAGGCACCAGGGTCAGGGGATTTCCTGTGTTGGGACAGAGCTGGGCTTCAGGGTGTGGGCAGACCGGATACCACAGTCCCAACATAGCAAAAGGGACAAGAGGAAGGATGAAGGGCAAAGAAGGTTCTGAGACTGTCGCCATTAAAAGAGACTGTCAAAATAGAATCAAAATGAAGTCGACTTTTAATCACAACAACTCTTCTAAGAACCCTTCATTCCCCCCTAGTAAAAAGTAAGTGTAAGATAAAGAATCCTATTTACCTTATGTTATCCATACTATGTGACACTTTTTATCAACCACATTATAAACCATTATCTGAGGTGTAGCCTTCACTCCAGATTCCATAAGAGCAGGCCAAAGAAATTAAAACAAAAACTCCTCACTGTTTAAAAAAAAAAAAAAAAAAAAAAAAAAAGTCTCTGAAAATGCACAGATGATCTTGGTCCGCAATGCTAAGGCACTGATCTGCTCAGTGTTTTACTGGGGGCTTCCCGTGCGAGCACACCTAGGGATTACTACTGAAGTCTAGTGCGCTGGGTTAAGAGCAAATTAAGTAGAAGAGAAATGTAACTTCAAAGTCTAGCCTAGTAACTCCAAGGTGGAGGCAAATGGGAGAAGTAACAGAGGAAGAGGAAATAAACAGGGAAATGAAGCAGGGAGGGGTCAAAGCGGAACCGGAAGGAGCCTGCCGCAGATGCACTGGGGGTGGTCAGGACTGGAAGGGCAGAGCGGAGACGGAGACACAGTGTGTGCAGTTGTGTGTGTACGTGTGTGCGCACGCACACGCCCTCGTGTATGTGAAGGGGTAGGCACGGTGCTGCCTGCATCGTGTTTCTGAAAGTGTCAGACATCACTCTTTCTAGGGGTAGAGTTCGCAACCATATTCGTGTAAAATTCTTAGCCTGGAGATTCTCTAAAGTGGCAAATAATAATACTGCAGACTTAAAAATCATGTAAGCTCGCACAAAAGTTAGTAAATCTTATTAAGCACGTTATGAACAGGCTATCTTCCTCAAGCAAAACAAATGGGTGAAATAAAAAATAAGCTTGTGAATTATAAGAGAAAACAGGCAGTGCAAAACACAGAGAAGCCAAGCACAGGCAAACTTGAGGGGTCAGAATGATGTCCAGTATCAGAAGAGGCGGCTCTTCAAATTCTCCCCAGATAAACACCCTAAACAGGGCTAATCTAGCACACATGATCACCCTGGCCATAAGAATAATGATGACGAAGATGATTATGATTCTATTCTTATATTGATGTGTGAGCCCCATGCCAGGTGCTTTCGAATCATTACCCACAAGAAACCTGCAAACCTGGGTTTGCCATCCTCACTGTGAACGTTAAGCAAAGAGAAGGTACAGAGACTCCCTCATATGCCCGTGATTAAGCTACAGCAATAGAAGTGAGAGATAAGGATTAAGTCCAGATGTGCCTGCTTCCAAAACTGGGTCTCACCACTTTCGCTGGACTCTAACCTGGGACAGAAATTGCAACAGCTCTGAGCAAAAGACAGGTGGTGAGTCCATCTCCAGCCCAAGATTCAGTGAAGAGGCAAAGTGCATTTAACTCTCTAAGGGAGTTAAAGAAATTAAAATAAAACAAAGCCAGAATCTACACTGAAAAAAATATGATGTCTATCTCTTAAAATTTAACTCATTCATGAGCACAATCTCTCTCCTTACTGTTCTTATAATGCTGCTCTGCGGTATTTCATTAAGTTCTACTAACAGCCGGTAGGTACCCAACACCTACTAGTGAGTCCCTCAGGCTTCAAACAAAACTGTTCCTGAAGTTATGAAGTAAAGCCTCTGATGAATATGTCACCTCCTAGGACTTCCAAGCATGTGCTATACAGACAAATGCGTGGGCATTTTGCAACTGTCGTCCTACACTCCTATCCACGGAACGTTTCCAGAACACTGGCTTACTAAAGTCACTACGCAGATCAGCCAGGCAGACCTCACCAGGACACTTCTGTTGACCACCACCTGCAGCAACCCTGTTCTTTGAGAATGACACTCTAAGCCCTTTGTTAGGGATCGAGAGCCCTTCACAATTTCCTTCCTCAACCGATTTCCTACTGTACTTTCCCTCCTAGTGTCCACTCTCCTCCTCCTCCTCCTCTTGGCCGTGGCCTCCCTCTATACCCCAACACCAGCCACAGTGAGCTTCCTGCGTCTAGCTTGTGCTTTCTATTTTCCTGCCAGGAAGATTTCTTCTTTTCAAACTGTGCATTTTCTCTGGAATAACCTCCCCACCACCGTTTCTCTAACAATGAAGAAGCTAACTCTTTGGACTTTCTTTCCAAACTGCACCTTCTCACCAGCCCTTCTATGTCTTCCTCTGCTCGTGGGAAACACCAAGAACATTTCCTGCACCCCACGCAGCCTTGCCTCACGTTTGTGAGCTTCTGTATCACCTGTGTTCTCTCCCTAGCGTGCAGACTCCTAGCACACCCTGCAGGGCAAAGATGTTTACTCACTGGTAGATCCTCTTCCCACACTACCTACCACTGTCTCTATACAGAGGGACTAACACAGACTTATTTAATTTTATGAATGACTGCAGAGCTTACTCTGAGAAAATGGGTTTAATATTGACTCATAACTGGATATCATCTTTCTGCCACTGAACATCACCTTCCTGATTCAGTCTGTGGATCGGGATCCTCTAAAGAAGAAGTAAAATTAATTCGTGTTGGAAATGATGGACGATAATGTCCAAGATGTGATTTCTAATGTTGCTAGTGCCTGAAATTCTACTCGAAGCCAAATATTGAGGAGAACATCTAGCGTGAAGAAGGCCTGTATCTGTTCTTTCAAACACAAAGATATCTGAAATAAGCCCGTCACAAAGCATCCCGACGCATAGCTTGGAACGGTGAGGCACACACCCCTTGCACACTCCAGCAACAAACTGAGAGTTGTGGAGGAAAGGTAAGAACACGCGAATACAGAGACTCCTGTGACTGCTGAGCAACCAACCATGAGACCACGAGTTATGCAGTTACCTGATCCAGGATCGTTACTGACCAAAGAGGGAGAAGATGGCAACACTGAACAAGAGAGCACGATGCGAACACTGTTTCCGAAGAAGAAAAAAGTGCTGGGGGAAGACTGGGCTGTGGAATCTCAAATTAACATGGCTGAGACGTAGGCCCCCAGCAATGACCAGGACAAAAGCACCGTGGTAGAAGCCACAAGAGACCATGGGTGAGCTGCCAGGGAGAGTGAGGTGGGGCCAACCGGATGAGAACACGTATAGGCCCCCCACCCCCCACCCCACCCTGTGGAAGGCCTTCCTTGACTCTAGCACATAACAATAACCAAAACACCTAAAAGGGTGCCACAGAGTCACCATGAAAAGACTAAATTGTATCTAGCACTCTAGGGTAAGATGGTTGGAATAATACAGTACATATAAAGGGATTTCTGGCCTACTGGAAATAAAATTTAAAGTTCTAATTTAAAGGATTAAACAGCTGTATTCAAAAAAATCAATTTTTCTTGATTAGCCAGCTTCGGATTTACAATAGCAAATGAGTTACCAAATTATACTGAGACCACAAATTCCTGTCTACCGGTGTCCTGTGTATACCAGGAGCTACACTGTTCTAATACCAAAGGAGAGCTAAACTTACCTCTCCTCAAAATCTGTAAATATGATTAACTAATTTTTCTGAAAATGGTCTTGATATACTTTAAGGCTTTCCTTTTGACACCCTAACACTATTAATAAAAAAAAATTATCTGTAATTTTTTCACTGAGTAGAAAACCAAAAATAGGCAGACTTTGAAGGTGTGTGTTTCATATTCAAAATAACTAGCATGGTTTTTGGCATCTCACAGGGACTCAAAAGGGGACATTATTTGCTGCTGTGCACTATTAATGCCAGCAACAGTTTTTTTTATAAAACAAAGAGAGCAGCTCCATTAACCTATTATTTCCTAAGCCCTTTTAGCTCATACCTTTGATTAACTACTGTATTTTTTTTTCCAAATGAGGGAGGGCACGATAGGCTAATGTCTAGTACACTACCTTTAAAAGTTAAAGAAATCTGACTTATAGACTAATCAGGTCATGGTTTTCTATGAAAAAAAAAAATACATTCTTGTGTGTGTGTGTGTGTGTGTGTGTCCTTCAAATGAGTCAATATACACTGTTTCTGGTATTTCTAGAAGTATCTGAATTTTCCAGCATACATTAAATCCTCGGACTAAAATTATGAAAACATGCATTTCGGGCTGAAGAAATGTAAAAGAAGTAATCATCAGTGATGTGGCACTTTATGACACCCTCTGCATAGTCTTCGCTCTTCTTCTTGATTAGGTCCTACCTTTTCATCATGTTTAACCTGCTAGTTATAGAAACCCATGGCAACACTCACTGCCCTGGGCAGCTATGTTTACTCCAATGGTAAAAAGCAGTGTGATAATCTTCTCTCTTAAGACAATGAGGTTAAACCCCAAAAGCTACATGCCTTAAAGATCCTTTTTGAGGATCTCAACATTTTTACACAAGGCCCCGATTTTAGTACAAAACTATTTAAGAGATTGTGTGCACCAGCTTCTTGCGACTTCGTATGCTGTCCTTTTTATGTTTATCGAGTACCCCAAAAGTTTATTAACAGTATTCTGACCAGTACGCCGTCACATAAATATTCCATCTTCCAACCAAGGGAGTGCCCTTGAAGGAAATCCAGCTGGAAGCATAAAAGCACGGCTGTGGTTACCCTGGAAACCTATGAGGACGAGTTCCGTATATGTCAAAGCACATGAGCGTCCGGCTTCATAAAGCACGTGGCTCAGTGCACCCGGGAGCCTGCACCACAAAAAGCCACCAGAGCTGCCACAGTGACGTTCCCAGTGGGGGATCCCAATTAACTCTTTCTGGCATCCAGTGCTCATTGGCTACCTGTCATTTTTAAAGTGCTGCATATTAAATACAATTAAAAATGGGTATGACTGGGTACACTATGTAAAATGAAGAAATGAAGGCAGAGAAGACAACCATTTCCTGGGGATAAAAATCTACTCCAAAACGCAATGCTAGGAGGAGACGGACCTGCTCTTAGAATCACAGCTGGACAGATCCTTAGAGACCAACTTGTCTGATCCATATTCCAATGTAGCGAGTTTTTATGCGTCACTCCAGACACCAAGTTCATCCAGTTCTGGCTGAAGCACTCTCGGGATGAGAACATTCACAGATTTCACATTGTTGGACAACTCCATTTGTTAGATCAACCTTCAACTGATGCTTGAGACGTGAAGACATTAAGACCCAGAAATGAATGACTGTAACTCATTATAAACATTCTCCCCTCCACAAATATCATGCTCCTCAAAATGAGAAAAGTCACATCACCAGAAGACAAACAGTTTCATTTCCTATCTCAAAGACATTTCACCTCCCATGTACATTAAACCCAGTTTCATGACGTCTTAGTCTGGGTCCTCTGAGAAACACACCAATGTCTGATTAGGTCTACAGGGAATTTATTGGGGGGGCAATACTTGTGAAGGAAAACAATGGGTTCACTGGGGAGTTTGAAGTGTTCCATATTCCATGTGTGGTAGAAGTAAACAGAATGTACACACGTATAAAAACTCACAGAACTGTGCACCAAAAAAGCAAATTTAACTGCATGTAAACTTCAGAAATTAAAAAAAAATATATATTTTAAGGGCACTTGGGTGACTCAGTTGGTTAAGGCATCCAACTCTTGATTTCAGCTCAGGTCCTGATCTTGGGGACATGGGATACAGCCCTGCATCTGCTTGAGATTCTCTCTCTCTCCCTCACCCTCTGCACCTCCCTCCACTCATTCACATGTGCACTCTCTGTCTTAAATAAATCAATAATATATATATATATATATATATATATTTAAAAATTAGAAGAGAGATATAAATGTCTGGGAGTCATCTGAGTAGAATGCAGGTCCAACCCTGTGAAGAAGGAAGGAAGGAAGAAAGAAAAGAAGGAAGGAAGGAAGCCCATCTTAGACTTCTATGTGGTTCTAAGAATGTTTGGCAAGGCCAGTGGACAGCACCTGAGCCACAGTCAGCTGTCAGAAATGTCCTGAATCTCCCTGGAATGCGCCTGCCTGAGAATCCTTACTGTGCCCAGACATTGGCTGGGAAGAACCCTGAGGAAGCTCAGCCTCGGTGTGCACACAGATCTCCCTTTACCTCTTACCTCGGTATTTACATATGGGAAGGCTATTGAATTTCTACAAATTATCTCCTGCCCAGCATTCACACTGAACTCTCTTATTGTTTGTAATAGTTTCTGGGCTTTTCGAAGCTAAAATCATGCCATCTGCAAATAACAAAAATTTCACCTAATTGTTTTGAATTTTTACACCTCTAGTTACTTTCTTTTATCTAATTGCATTGGCTAGTATTTTCAGAACAATGTCAAAAATACTCTGATGATGGAGGGTCTCACCTATGACTTGTACTTTTTCCACATTAAACTTTAAATATAATGGACAATAGGTGGGAAAATCTTGTTACATGATACTCAAAAACAGAGAACTTTGGGGCCAAGGGAGCAAGAATGATTTGACTGCAGCCATGAGAAGCTAGAATGTCACCACATCTCCAGCGATGAAAGGGCTGGGGGCAGAAAAGATGTATTCTCACATGGGGTCATCAGGGAGCAAGCTTTCAGTTAGAGCAGGTAAGGTTATTTATTTATTTATTTATTTTACCCATCAAATTGTTAAAAGATCAAAAAGTTTGATGACATACTGTATGGGAAAAGGTGTAGGGAAACCATCTCGTAGATTGCTGGAGGGATGACATAACTGCCAAGGAGGATATGGACAGTTCTATCAAAATCACAAAGGTATACAGTCTTGACCCACTAATTGTGATGCTAGGTATTAACACTACAGAAACACTTAGATATATGCAAGATGAAGCATACATAAGGCTTTTCGTTAAAAGAGTGAAAAGTGGAAAAATCCACATAAATGTCAATAATGGGGAATTATTTAACTTAATTACCTTATGTTCCACCCTTGTAAAAGAATACTATACAGTCCTGAAAAATAGGCATTTCATATGCCCTGATACAGGGATACCTCCACTGATTGAAATGCCGTTTAGATATGCTATTTTTTGTATTAAAGAGAGAAGTAAAATGTATATCTGCAAATATGTATTTTTGTTGAATATGCATAAAATATAACTGAAAAATATACCAAAACATGTGATGATACTGGATGCCTCTTAAGAGAGGAGCTCTCTGGGTAAGAAGGGAGGCAGGAAGTATTTCACTGTATATCTTTCTGCAATCTGGAATTTTGAATAATGTTAAAGATGTTACCTATTTTTAAAAATAAGACTAAATTTTAATTAAGCTAAAAAAAATCTCATATATGTTAGGTGAAGAATATGGCTTATTGGAAGATGAGAGTAAACAGAGAGAGACCTCTTCTGGGATGCTGGCAGATGAGACAGGATGGTATTAGCGGGGCTGACATACCCAGAGTATGTGCTGAAAATACACCTGACCAACCTTGACGGTAACTGGATATAAAGCATGGGGTGGGACAGGGGACCCACAAATGACATCTTGTACCTTTGGCTTGACTCGCTGGGTAAACATGTGAACACTGTTTGGGAAGAATATCACTGGGTACCAAGTAGGTGAACAGGGGTAAGAAGACATAAAAAGAATTCTGTTTTGGTCCCACTGAAGCAGAGCATGTGTTCGATATGCTAACATCAAAGCTTCTTAAGGTGTCTATTAACATCTACTTTTTAAGGTGTGGTTCTTCAACTGTCTGTAGCACTGAGCATTCTTAGGATTATTGGTCATTTAGTTTATTTTACTGTGACTATCTGTTTGCAGTTTTTTGTTATCTGCCTGTTGGACATATTTTTCTTATTAATTTGTCAAAACTGTATAGTAAAGGAAATTAGCCCCTTTATCATATATATTGTTTTTTTTTAACTTTTTAAACTGTTTTTTTTTTTAAAGTACATCACATTCACATTGTTTAGAATATTTTTCTTAGAGGGATTCTTAATTTTTATGTAGTTATATTTCCCAGTTTTTCTATCTTCTGGCATATATTCCTTTCACAATTAGAAAAAAAAAACTTAAAGAGAAATCTCATTACTAGTTATTAATATTAATGTAAATTCCAAAACAGAGAAGATATATTTTATATGATATCAGAGGGCTTCAAAAACTAGGCAGGGGTTAAAGCATAAATTTGTCCTTTTTATGTTAAACCACTGAAATACTTTTTATAAAGTTACAGGTAGCCTTGCTTTGTTCCTCAAGAAAAATGGTATATTTAGGGACATTCTCCAACTCAAAGCCCATAATGAACAAAGTATTCCTTGGAGGAATCCTAGGTATTATTCTTTGTCACAGCATTAAAACTCAACCAGAGATAACAACAGTTTGCTTAGCATATTTTTAAAGCATGTTGGCACAGCGACTTTCTTCAATTATTTTTAAAAGCACCAGAGGACTTGGAGAGATATTGCTATTTTTTAAATGCTACTCAGTACAACTAATGATTTTACGAAATAGGCAATTATTTCCTTTGAGGTCAAAAGTAGATTTAATGTTAGAGTAAAACACCAAAATATGTGCGATTGCCTTTTCTCAAAATAGTAAATTAGCCCTTGACTCCCACCTGCACATCGGTATTTGTCTTCGTCTCTGGAACTAGCAATTAATTTGTTGCAGCAGCAGAGTCCAGAGATGCCACTCATTGTTTAACTCACCCAGGAAACAGCTGCTTGGTATTGACAGCCATGACACTTGTCTTTAAACCCAACAACCGTTCCCATTAATGTGGGCTGACGACTTGCTGAAGCAACCCGATCAACCTCGGTTCGTTCCCTCGGTTAGTGGGCACTGCGTGCGAGCAGCGACAGGATGACTGGGGTCTGAGGAAGCCACAGCCACGGGCCAACAGAATGGAACCTCACACGCTAGGTCTACAGACTTGCTGGAGAATCCAAAAGAACTACAGGCTTGCGAGGAGACCCAAAAGAACCATCATCTTCTATTGTATCTGCAAAGCATGTCTTACTTCAGATGATCTTTGGTAGCTATTAAGGTGCGTTCACACAATCTCTAACAAATGAATATCTGGCATCAGTCTTTTGTTTAATGTGTGTTTTTCTTAAATTACGATTGAATTGCCTTACATTTTTGTAAGTGCAGAAATTTTAAAAATGGAAGGACCTCCCCTCTGTGCCAACACCTTCCTAATTCCACTATCTGGAAGTTAGCTCTATTAACATTCTGGTGTGCATTTGTCCAGACCCTTTTAATGTGGCATTATTATGTACACAAAAATACCATTCCTGTGTAGGTTTCAGTGATGTATATATGTATAAATACAAACATGTCAATCTATACTTCTGTTTAAACAAAAACAGTATCATACTGAAAGTTCCACGATTCCACATTGTACTCAGTAACACATCACAAAATACCTACCATTCAGGTAACTACAGATCTGCTTCATTCTTTCTGCTGGTGTGATGGTGTGCCATATGACACGCGCATCATAACTTACGCAAACATTCTTCCTTTAGGGGGTATTGAAACTGCCTCCAGGTTCCATGATTAAAAATAATTCTGTAATAAAGATAGACCATGGCATTCTTCCTTGCAGATTTCTGTGAGACAGACCACTAGAAGCGGAACTTCCGGGTCAGAGGACATGCGCATTTCAATTTTTGAGAGGAATTATCAAAACTCCTTTCCAAATGGTTGCTGTACTTTACACTTTCATCAATGTGAAAAAATATTTTAAAAGACTATATATTCAAAAGGTATTTTAAAAACTAGTTATGCATACCACACCATCTGCAGCATGTCACAGGATAAGTATGCTAGCACCCATGTAACTACCTTTCAAGGAGAACCACACAATGACCTACTAGGGACATTTAGAAAATGGGATCCACTTAGAGGGATGTGAAGGGGAAGAAATGTCTACAGCCAAGGAATGCCACAAACTCTCATGCCGCCACCACTCAGCCCTCAGTAGTTACGGCAGTCACCCAATTTTTAAAGACCTCGTGAGATATGAATGCTCATCTCTTGACCACCAGCATGTAAAGCTTTATTCCACCAGGTCAACTCTGTTTTGCCAAAGGACTCTTCCCTGGGGAATGGTTGTTAGTTACCTTTGCCAGATGGCCTTTGCTGATGCTGCCATGCTCTCATAAGGCTGATAGGACTGTTTGCAGAAAGAATAGAAGTAAGTGGTGTTTCCATTTGTTCTTCAGAAAGGCTAAGCATTTTTGATGCTTTTATTTTCCAAGAAAGGAAAGAAGAAAGACACAGAAAGGGTGGGAGTGGGGCCCAGAACAGAGCCCACGCGTGCAGAAGCACACAGCCCGGGGAAGCCGGCCACTGGGCACTCTGTCCCTGCTTCTCCTGATGCTTCCACACTTTCTCACTGATTCCTTTTCTTTATCAGGGAAAGTAGCACATAGAGAGTAGGAAAAACAAACAAAATAACTATATAAGTCTATAAAAAAAACTTTCTGAAAAGAAAAAAATCTCACTGACTTGAAATTCGTAGGCTCAGTGGTTCCCAGGTTTTGGAATTTCAGGAAGCAGGAAATGAGAAGGAAAGTGGGGAATTCAACACAGGATCACTGAATACTCTTTCAAGCATATACGTTAAAAACCAAAACAAAAAACAAACCTCAGCCAAACAACCTAGAATCTACCAGCAAAACCGTTTTATAAAGTAAAGGCTATTTCAACACCAAAAAGAGAGTTTTCCCTAGACAACCTCCCAGGACATAAGTACAGACACGACCTATCATTTCCTTTTCTCATTTTTAGGCAGAGGATAAATACCCAGCGACACATCTTGGAACCAGTACTCTATAGCTTACACCTGCCAGTAAATCCCAGATTGCCAAAGTTTAAGTATTTCAAAAATCACAGTGCTGCTCTATAAAAACAAAACAAAAAAAAGGGAACTACAGGCCAATATCTCTGATGAACATACATGCAAAAATCCTCAACAAAATATCAGCAAACGGAATCCAATAATGCATTAAAAATGCCATTCACCACAAGCAAGTGGGATTTATTCCTGGGATGCAAGTGGTTCAGTATTCACAAATCAATCAACATGATAATCATATTAACAAGAGAAAGGATACAAACTGTATGATCATTTCAAAAGATTCAAGAACAGCATCTGACAAAGTACAACACTCACTCATAATGAAAATCCTCAACAAAGTAGGCTTAGAGGGAACATACACCTCAACATAATAAAGGCCGTATATGAAAAACCCACAGCTAATATTATCCTCAATGGGGAAACACTGAGAGCTTTTCTACTAAGGTCAGAAACAAGATAAGGTTGTCCACTCCCACCTCTTTTATTCAACATAGTACTAGCCATAACAATCAGAAAACACAAAGAAATAAAAGGCATCTAGATCAGTAAAGAAGTAGTAAAACTTCCACTATTTGCAGATGACAGGCTACTCTATATAGAAAACCCAAAAGACTATACCAAAAAAACTATTAGAACTGATAAATTAATAAATTAATGGTTACAGGGTATAAAATTAATGTATAGAAACCCTTTTCATGCACATACACTAATAATCAAGTAGCAGACAGAGAAATTAAGAAAATAGTCCCCTTTACAATTGCACCAAAAACAATAAAATATCTAGGAGTAAACTGAACTATGGAGATAAAAGACCTATACTCTGAAAACTATAAAATATTGATGAAAGAAATGAAAAACAACACAAATGGAATGACATTCAAGGCCCGTGGATTAGGAGAACAAATTTTGTTTAAATGTCCATATTACCCAAAACAATCTACAGATTTAATACAACCCCTATCAAAACACTAGCAGCAATTTTTTCATACAACTAGACAAAAAATCTTAGAATTTGTATGGAACCACAAAAGACCTTCAGCAGCCAAAACAATCTCGAAAAAGAAGACTAAATCTGGAGGTGTCACAATCCCAGTTATCAAGATATACCACAAAGCGGTAGCAATCAAAACAGTATGGTACAAAAACAGACACATAAATCAACTGAACAGAATACAGGGCCTGGAAATAAACTCACAATTATATGGTCAGTTAATCTTCGACAAAGGAGGCAAGAATACGCAATGGGAAAAAGACTCTTCAACAAATTGTTGGGAAAACTGGACATCTACACACAGAGGATGAAACTGGACCACTTTCTTACACCACACACAAAAATAAACGCAAAATGGCTAAGGACCTAAACGTGAGGCCCGAAACCGTAAAAATCCTAGAAGAGAGCACAGGTGGTAATCTCTCTGGCGATGAACACTTTTCTAAACATGTCTCCCAAGTCAAGGGAAGAAAAAGCAAAAATTGCCTGTTGGGACTATATCAAAATAAAAAGCTTCTACATAACAAAGTGAACAATCAACAAAACTAAAAGGTAACCTACTGAATGAGAGAAGATATTTACAAATGACAGAGCTGATAAAGGGTAGTATCTAAAATATAGAATACAGAAAAGACAAAATGTATATAACTCAACATCTGAAAAACAAACAATGTAATTTAAAAATGGGCAGAGGACACGAACGGGCATTTCTCCAAAGAAGACATACATATGGCCAACGGACATATGAAAAGACGTTCGATATCACTCATCAGGGAAATGCAAATCAAAACTAGATTGCAATATCACCTCTTCCCTGTCAAAATGGCTAAATCAAAAACCCAAGAAATAGTAAGTTGTTGGTAAGAATGTGGAGAAAAAAGAACTTTCTCTCTTTTTTTTTTGAAAGGTTTTGTTTATTCATGAGAGACAGAGAGGCAGAGAGACAGAGAGGCAGAGGGAGAAGCAGGCTCTTGGCAGAACAGGGAGCCCGATGCAGGACTCGATCCCAGGACTCTGGGATCATGACCTGAGCAGAAGGCAGACGTTTAACTGACTGAGCCACCAGATACCGTAAAAAGAACCCTTTTGCACTTTTGGTAGGGTTGCAAACTGGTATAGGCACTCTGGAAAACAGTATAGCGTTTCCTCAAAAAATTAAAAAGGGCACGTATGGCATGGAGCGCTGGGTGTGGTTACATAAACAATGGATCTTTGAACACTGAAAAAATAAAATAAAATTTAAAAAATTTTAAAAAGAGCTACTCTACAATACAGTAATCACACTACTAACCATTTATCTAAAGATATGAGAACACTGATTCAAAAAGAGATGTATACTGCTACGTTTATTGCAGCTTTATTTACAACAGCCAAATTATGAAAGCAGCCCAAGTGTCCATAGATTAATGAATGCATGAAGAAGACAGAAAAATGGAATGTTACTCAGACATAAGAAGGAATGAAATTCTGGCATTTGCAACAATATGGATGGAGCTAGAGTGAAATTAATCAGTCTGAGAAAGAAAAACATGATAATATTTCACTCATATGTGGAACTTCAGAACTAAAACAAAGAAAAGGAGAAAAAAAAAAAAGACAAACCAAAAAATAGACTCCAAGAGACCAGAGGAGAGTTGGGGGTGGGGATGGGGAAATAGGTGGTAAGATTAAAACTATGCTTATCCAGCTGAGCACTGAGAAATGTATAGAATTGTTGAATCACTGTATTATACAAATGAAACTCATATGACATTGTATATTAACTATATTAGAATAAAAATATAAATAATATAGAACTAGCAGAGAAAAAATTCACAGTGCTACTTAAATAATGAAGAATATATCCAATGATTATTTGCCTTTCATTCTTTGTCTTACTTTTTTAAGATTTTGTTTGTTTTTTGAGAGGAGGGAGGGGCAGATGGAGAGACTCTTCAAGCACACACCCCCCTGAGTCCAGAGCCTGACATGACTCAATCTCAGGACTCTGAGATCATGACCTGAGCCAAAATCAAGAGTCGGATGCTTAATCGACTGAGCCACCCAGGTGCCCCATCAATCTTTGCCTTCTTAAACCAATGAGAATCTCCAGGTGTACATGTTCTGCATCCAATTCACAAAACATCCCTATGCCTCATTTGGAATTTCCATCTTACCCACATTTGTCCCGAAGAGATGAAACTATTGAAAAGCAAGTGCCAACAGTATGGGTGGATGGGCTCCCTGAACCAGTCTTCACTATAGCCACTAAGTATGGGCCATCTTCCACGCCAGCCCACATGCCAGCAAATCACCAGAGGTCAGGCTGAATATTTTTACTATACCTTTCCTCCCTTCTACAAATATTGACTCACAATCTAATGTAATATTCAGGAGCAGAGGTTGTGGACCTGGGGAGCCAGCATGAATGCCAGGCCTGCCATTTATTAAGTCCGTCGCCCTGGACAGGTGACCTACCTCTCTAAGCCTCATTTTCTTCTTCTGGAAGTGGGAACAGTCACACCTGGCGTAGAAGGTTCTTGTGATGATTACACGAGTCCACATAGAGTGACAGGCACTGCCCCACAGTAAGCACACAATATGATGGCAATTATGACCAGCCCCTGCCATGTTGCTAGGCATTGTGAATTCCTAAGCAATCAAAGAGTCCTGCCCTGGGTGCCTCGGTGGCTCAGTCATTAAGCCTCTGCCTTCGGCTCAGGTCTTGACCCTGGGTCCTAGGGTCGAGCCCCCCAGTGGGCTCCCTGCTCTTCCCCGGCTCCCACTCCCCCTGCTTGTATTCCCTCCCTCACTGTCAAATATATTTTTAAAATATATTGCTTCCACACTTTCTCACTGATTCCTTTTCTTTATCAGGGAAAGTAGCACATAGAGAATTTTTAAAAATTAAAAAGAAAAATCCTGCTCTGATGGTGTTGACATGCTAATAGGAAAGACAGGTATGGAATAGTCATGGAAACCGAAAATAAATATACAATACTAAGAGGCGGGTGAGGGGGCTACTGAGGTCTGTGGTGTTTGGTGTCCTCATGACTCAACCCTCTCTGAGATTTGAAGGAGTAGGAACTAACAATCAGGCACAGAAGAAAAGGAACAGAGTTCTAAGGAGAAAAAATTCACCTTTCCTCCCCGCCCCCATATAATAAATGTCACCAATTCTAAACAAGGCAGTGTCTTCAAGAACGACTAGTAATCTATGCATTGGTATAAGCCTTAAACAAGTTAGAATTTACTCCAATGCACATAAATCCCATTAATCTCTATGAAACAATCAATGATGGCGTTATATTCTAGAATCTTTCTGCTGGCGTTCCTCCAAAGCCACAGAAGAGCTGAAACAGCACTCGTTCAGCTCGTCTCACAGAAGAATGCTTATTTTCTAAAGTGCACCTAAAGTAAGACATTAGAAAGACATTCAGTACAGAATATTAAAACTCTACATTTTTCAACTGCTGCATTGAGGAAAGATAGAAATTTCACCCCATAAAAAATTGTGAGTTTGGACCAGATCACTTTTTAACCCATAGCTGATGAATCAATCTTTGTTTTGAGTCCATATTTTTAGGCAGAGCCATATTTTGTCCTACAGGATGGCCTAACTCGTGAAATAAACACACCAAGCCCCGAATTTCAAAAGACCCATAAGTATGTCTGGGGCAGCTATCTTGGAATTACTTCCCCAAGCTCTGTCACTCCCTATTTGTAGGAAAACTATTTCCAATTTGCTTTCTTCTGTGGACCCCTGTGGCAGCTCACATGTCACAGCTCAGGTTCTGTGGCCGCCTGCACCCACTCCCAACACTGCAGGCTGGCCACCTGCAGACAGACAACCGTCTCTCGGCCTTAACTCTTCTCCATACGTGAGAGCCACGGCCCTCCCTCAGGAACCCCCTCCGAATCCCTGAAGCAAATTTCCAAGTTTATAACTGAAATCTCTATTTATTTCTAAGGCAATAAAATACTGGCATGAAAATAGATGCAAATACACCAAAACAATTACACATCATTCCTTTATAAATGGGGATGAATGTCTTTGTCACCATGACCGTATCCTCCAGGCTCCCTGCAGAACACTGGTTCCTCTGCTTGTCCCTGCGGGCAGCGATCGTGTATCGTATCATTACATGTGGGAAAGAGAGAGCAAGAAAGAGGAGAGGGAGAAAGAAAGCTGTTTTCAGAGAAGCAGAGAATGGAGTGGTGATACCAAGGGGCTGCCAAGAGGGGAAAATGGGGAGACTGGGGAGATGTCGGTCAAAGGGTACACACTTCCACTTGTAAGTAGTTCTGAGGATCTAACATACAGCACGGTGACCACGGCTAATAACACCGTGTCGTATACTTGAAAGTTGCTAACAGTAGACCACAAATAGCCTCACCACACACACACACACACACACACACACGCACACGCACACACGCTGGCGCACGCAGAGTGAATACGTGAGGTGTGGAGGTGTTGATGATTTCGATCTTGGTATCACACCACAATGTACATGTGTATTGTATCAGCATGGCAGTCACTTCTTCTTAAAGATTTATTTATTCATTTTGAGAGACAGAAGGAGAGAGAGAGTGAGGGAGGTACAAAGGGAGAGAGAGAGAGAGAGAATCTCCAGCAGACTCTGCCATGAGCACGGAGCCCCATGCAGGGCTTGGACTCGTGACCCCGAGATCATGACTTGAGAGGAAACGAGGGGCTGCACACTCACTGACTGAGCCGTCCACGTGCCCCAGCACAGTGTACACTTAAACATATACACTAATGTTTGTCAATTGTTCCTCAATAAAGATGGGGATTTTTTTTTTTTTAATACAAGAAAGGAGGAAGAGCAAAGGGTGGGAAACAGTACGTGCAGGGTCTCTACACCTTAGTTCTTCATGATGAGCAAGAAATTAATGTGCTTTTGTTTTTAAAGTGTACCACTTTATGACATAATAAGCAAAATGTATTACTCCCAAACTACCAGGAGAAGAGAGGAAAACAGCTAACACTGAACTTTATAGAGAAAACAGACATTTCACTAGGTGTTATAGCTTTGCTTTGATATCTGTAAGATCATAAATACAGTCATCTATATTTTTCCTAGTCAGTGCAATAAAAAATGCTGCTTGCTAATAACTCAGAACACCACAATAGCAACAACTAATTTCTAAGCCCAGGCTTTCGTGTCTCACATTTTTCTGTAACCCGTGAAAATCTCCAGAGATGTTCCACCAATTTTTCTTTAACAAAACAAAGCTAACTTAATCATTTCACTGATATTTCTTTTTTTTTTAAGATTTTATTTATTTATTTGACACAGCGAGCAACAGAGCACAGGCAGGGGAAATAGCAGTGAAAGAGGGAGAAGAAGGGTCCCTGACGAGCAGAGAACCCAGAGGTGGGGCTCGATCCATCATGACCTATGCCCAAGGCAGACACTTCACCATCTGAGCCACCCAGGCGCCTCTTCTCCGATAGATTCTAAAATGCCAGGGGCAGCCAAAAAGGAAGCTAGCCTACTTTAACTTAAAAAAAAAAAAAAAATGAAGCCAAGACCCTATTTTTTGAATGGCCAACGTTCACTTATCTACTCTCTCCCTCAGTACCAACCTCAAGTGCAAAGGCACAAGATCCAGCTGTGAAAGCTTTCACAGTTCCATGCAAGCCTTAAAGTTTCCCTCACTTGCATTTAAAAGGTCCCAGAAGATGACACCGGGGGCCAGTTTGATGGAGACTATAAAGAGCCAATTGTTTGGCATAAGAAGCATTTCAAGAACACAATAAAGGAAAACCTGAGGCCAAGAATCATGGGCCAAGATGTCAGCTTACAGCCTTGACCAACTCACTCCGGCCACAGGGACGGCAGCTGGTCCCGCAACCGCCACCGCATAGCACCACTCAGCATGGCCCCTTCCTTCCCACTGAGCCTCACCCCCTGCCAGCTCCTGCGACATACATGGGGACCCACTGAACCGTGTGGCCCGTGCACAAACATGGACAGGCAGGCAGCTGACCCCGCAGTGTCTCCCTGACCCGGGAGAATCAGAACCAGTCACCCAGGGGTCACATCTCAGGTTCACGTGGCACAGCTCCTCAGAGGGTCCCAGTGGGGACTGCTGATCGCGGCGACCAGCCTCACAGTGGGTCAGGGACGGGGTCAGAGTGCAGGGCTGGACTGACTCCCTCCTCCCCTGGGTCCGTCTCCCAGCAGTTTCTCCTGTCCTGGGAGGACATGAATGAATGAAACACCTGCTAGGAAGCCCTGGCCCTGCTTCTGGGGGGAGAATCCAGCCTGAGGAAAACATGAAAACAAAACGGGTGTAGAAGATCAATCCTGCCAGACCTCATCTGCTCAGGCAGAGGGAGGGCACACTTCCATTCTCGTCACTTACCCCACACTTTCTACCCCTTCCGGGGATCCTTGCCACTATATCCCAAAAGGCGCATTCTTTATCATTTCAGTCACTTTGGTTTCTGGTCTTGGTTAGTTCAGGCTAACTACAGGAGGTTCCAGAAGCTCAGAAGACAGCGGGAGAATGACAGACAGCACACAGGGGCCGCGGGGTAGAGTTCTGAAGACCTGGGCAGGGCGGGGTCGGGAAGAAGCAGCACCGTCATTTCCTCTGTAAGGCATGGCAGCAAAAGTCATGCTTTGAAACCTAGATGATCAGAGACAGACCTGGGGTAGCAAGGCATTCGTTCTGCGGCTTTGGGCAAATACTTGACCGTCCTCCACGCTTTTACCCAGAGCGGTTTCTCCCCAGCAGTTAGTTTCCCAAGAACTCAAGTTCTGACAACTGGATCCTTTGGTTCAGAAGTGTTCTAGTAACCGACATATTAGCAGGTGGAAAACCAGCCAAGCCCTCCAGTCCCTAGTTCCTCTCGCCTTGGCTCACGCAAGAAGCAGAGAAGAGCTCAAACAGCATGAAGTTTCCAGCGATCACTGCAGGCCCAGCTCAGGAGCGGAGCCTCCAGGAGCCGAACTTGGAACATGCTGAGCTCTACCTCTGCCTCTTCTCCAGTGTCCCTTCTCCAGGCTGCGGATCTCTCCTGCAGGAAGAGATGCTCTCTAGATACTTGAGAAGTCAGGAAGCAGACCAGGTTCCCATCAAACACTATTATTTTGAATTTTCTTGTCCTCCACCCACACCCCTGCGAAGGGAAAGGGGGTTAGGAGGACAAAGGAAACGTCGTTTCTACGCCATCCTATCTCCGACCCCTCGTGCTCAGCCAGCAACATCACGTGCTGGTCAATGACATGCTTCTCTCCAACCCGCTGCTACTTGGAACCACCAACCCCGACCAACCCCGTCTGGAGAGGGAGAAGGGCAATTTGCAGTGGGAAGCAGGGGTGTGTGAAGAGGTAGAGTCAAAGACTGACGTTTCCCTTTGTCCTTCCCAGATGGCTGGAAGCCGAAGAAAGTAAAACATTTGCCACATTTGTGGGAAGAGAAGAATACAATATACTTGGGGAAAATTTTCAGATGGACTTGGTTAAGAGATGAATGAAAATCAGGCAGGGGTGTGCCAAGGGCATTTAGAAATGACATAAATAGTACTTAATGCCACAAAAAGGGATCAGGTGACTGTAAGGTACTCAAGAGGTTTGTACTTTCGATATGAAAGATTTATCTCTTGGGTCTAAGAAACTGCAAATATCAAAGGGAAAAAAGAATAAGCAGCTTACGACTGAGAAGACAGACTCTAAGGAATATTAGGAGATAAATGGGGAGTACTGCAAGTCATTCGGAATTTGAAATTTAAGGCAGTGTTAAGCAAATAATGGAAGAATTACCTTAATTCACCCTCTGATTCAAGAGTCCATGCATGAGGCCACCTTTCCTTCAGGAATCAAACTGCATCACACCAGGTCCAGAGGACCCACTGAGCACTCCGCGCCACCCAAGCCTGGGACCAGGGTGAAAAATGAGGAAGGAGAGCCTCCTGACCTCGCACCGGCTTGTCTCACTCAGGGTGTCTGGGAAAATTACCTCCCCTCTTGCTTTCTCTATTTGGGCTTTATACCACAGACCAAGGGTGCCTATAAACCACAGACATGTATTTCTGACAGTTCTGGAGGCTGGGAAGTCCACGATCAAGGCCCTAGGAGGCCTGGTCTCTGGCGAGGGCCTGCTCCCTGGTTTAGAGACGGCCTTCTACTTGCTGGTCCGCACACAGCAGAAGCGATGAGGAGCTCCCTGGGGTCTCTTCTGTAAGGCACTAAGGGCTCTGCTCTCATGACCTGATCACCTCCCAAAGGTCCTCCTCTTCCACTTCCAAATACCATCCCATTGGCGGTTAAGACTATACATCTTGCGGGGCACAAACATTCAGTCCAAAACATCTCTTCAGTTTTGACTAGGCTTTCACATTACTAATGAGGAAGAAGATTTTGTGACATTGATGACCTCTTCCACTCTGAAATATGGCCAACGAAATGGATGATGAACTGCCCGTATTTAAAGACTTCCCATTAAACCCTTCTTCTTCTTCCTCATTGTGGAGATCTTGCAAATGGCTGGTTGTACAACAATGTGCCAGAATTCCGTTCCCCAATGTCTCTGGGTGGGGTGGGCCACTGGCTGATCCTTAGGTGGGAGGGAAGCAGTAGCCACCCTGCTGCTCACCCACCAGCTCCTGTGCTGGCATGAGGAATCAGGTGGGTCTGCCACTCTTCTGCCTTCCCCGGGTGCTTCTTCAGCATCTCGGACTCGTGAGTCGGGTGTGCTTGCCCACCTGGAAGTACTAGTCCGCCAGTGGAGCGGTCCTGGCTTCTGCAGGACATCATCAAGATCAGAGGAATGAAAAGGGTTTCCGTATCATGTTTGTGATGACCAGCTCGTTCTTACGCTCTCTCACTTTATTTCTATCTCCTTCCCCAGCACATGCCCAATGAACTCAGAGCTCCAGCACGGCATGTGAAGACAACGGCCTCGCAAAGACTGTTTGTCTAGCCCCCTAAGGTCAAATCTCTATAACAGATCTATGTATTTAAATATATATGTAGTAAATATTATGTATATATTAATATACAATGATATATCATATATAAATATGATATATTATTATACATAATAATATATAATAAATATATATTATATATATATATTCAAATACTCATGGAGTCTCAAATCTACCATTTATTAGCTATATGACCTTGTGCAAGTAACTCACCTTTTCTAAATCTCTTATTTAGGGATTCTAATTATGACCCTGTCATAGAATCACAAGTAAGATAGTGAATATAAAGTTGGTACAGAATGCCCAACAAATATTATTTTGAGTAACTAAAAATCTCAATTACATTGCAGAGGAAATCCTCGCATGATTTGAAATGCTACAGTCCAACAGAAGAGTGCCTCTTCCTCCTGCCCTATCAGAGACCAAGCTAATAGGGCTTTGGCTCTACTGAAAAGTCCAAACGCATGTTATCCTGTTTTTATGAGAGAACAGAACAGACTAGCTAACATAGGCAAGCAGTAACTTCTACCTCCAAGGAAATGATGACAAAGCCAGAAAGAATTGATTCCGTTAAGATATCTGAATAGCATTTAATGAAAATATAATTTTAATGGAGGAGTTTGATATCTATATTAAAAGATAGTTAATTTTAAGACATCATACAATGGGACTGTTCTGGTGAATGGAATGCTCTGGTTGAAAGCCTAAGGAAATGATCTTTCCTTTTTCAGCTCTTCATAATGAAAAAAAAACATAATTCGAAGAACTATTTGAGATGGACTTAAATAAAAAAACTGTACTTCTTACCTATCTGAATCACTTATACCATATCTTGTTCTAGAAAGATCCAAGTATATGAAAGTTTTTCTTCAGCGAATTAGGATTTAACCCTTCAAAGAATCTCAATATTTCTTACATGTAAGGTAGCTTTTCATCTTTATCTCAGCATCACACATTTAAAAATGAGGCTGAACAGTTAACTGCCCACAGTTACAGAGTGAGCCAGTAATGCATGTGGTGGGGGCTGGGGGGTTGTACTTCAAGGGCCAGGGAATCATTGTCTCCGCTCTACTATGACTTCCAAACTGATGCCCAAACCTTGTTTCATAATGCTGACCGTCTTTGGACATATACATTTCAACGAGATAACATCACTGTCCTCAGAGCCACAAGCCTTTCCCAAAGTCTCTGCCAAAGTCACCTTTCTCACAGCCAAGGATAAAACACTAGTGCCAAGATTTCTTCTTTCCTTTACAACCTGTGCTTACAGTTACTCGCCAACTCCCGAGGGTCCTTAGAACCATGTCCACTATGTGGCTGCCCTCCGCACTGAGGTAGCCACCGTCCCTCCCCTAAACACCCGCTCTGCCCTCCAGGAGCCCCGCGACTCCCGCCCTCCCATCCACACACTCACGTACTGCTTACTTCCACCGCAATCTCCTCCTCCGTCACTGTGATGATGCCATTTTTTTCTATAGGACCCTCTCATGCTTCCCAGTTCCTGTATGTGATCTAAACATACCAACGAAGACAAAATATTTCAACTACAACTACTTTTGGGTCCTAAGGCAGCCACCCAGTTTGGACGGCCACCATGGCTGGAAGACGTCATAACTGCTTAAATGTCTAGATCTAGACAGATGTTAGTCTGATTTTTGGCTGTGCCACTGAATAACTATATGACCTCATTCAACTTTATTTTCCTGATATGACAAACTGGGTTAACTGAGTGCCTCAGAAAGTCGTTACAGTTAAATGACATAATGCATGGGAAACGCTTAGCAGGAGAAATGCTGAGGGAAGGGCAGCTGCTGCGAAAATCCAGAGCAGCTCCTTCGGGCTCTCTCACCCCTGGTCCCCTGACACGGGGCTGAGCACGGCTCCCCCAACCACACCAACGCACTTCCACATCGAGACATAATCCTGAATATACATTTCAAACCAATCTCTCCTATCAACTTATTTTCTCAGAAAAAAAAAAAAAAAAAGTAAAAAAAATGCATCCTAGTTAATTAAGGGTACTACCTACTTAGGTCAGAGTTAACCAGGCTCTTAATTCATATGATATTTTTTCCCAAAGGATTACTAATAACAACAACAACAACAGAAAGAAATAGGTATAAATTAAGGAGTTTTCTTAAAACATCCTTAACTGGTTCAAATTCTCCTAATGTGGGTAAAGGCCCCTTAAAAAAAAATCTAGTTCTCAACAATATAGATTAAAATGATAAATTGTAGAGAATTCTGCTGGTGGAAAAGTAAATTTATACTTGCTTGCATGAGTAACTTCTACATTCTTTGTAATGGATTTTACATAAGAGGAGCATGTATTTTGTGACAATAATAGGCCCACTCAAGCAGCTGGATATACAGCTAACTCTTTATCATTGTCAGGGTTGAAATAAAACTCAGTTTACTTCTTACATGGAAAAAAGTCCTCCCTTTCCAAAACACCAAATACATAAACCTAGATTCATTCAGAAGAGTTTACTCCTCCAGTAGACAACAAATGTCTCACATAGACCAAATCTCTCTCTCCAAACACAAATACACACACACACACACACACACACACAGGGAAAGAATCAGACACACACAGGTTCAAATGCTAGGTTGGCTCAGTGATCTGGTACATAACTTTCACTTCCTTCTCAGGTTTTCTTTTGAAAAACAGGAATAATATCTATCTGGTAGGACAGTCATGAAGATTAAATTAAATACTATGGGGCACCCGGGTGGCTCAGTGCGTTAAGCCTCTGCCTTCGGCTCACATTGCTCAGCAGGGAGCCTGCTTCCCCCTCTCTCTGCCTGCTTCTCTGCCTACTTGTGATCTCTTTCTCTGTCAAATAAATAAATAAAATCTTTTAAAAAACACAAAAAATTAATTAATTAATTAAATACTATATCTAAAAGTGCCTCAGGGCCCCTGGGTGGCTCAGTCAATTAAGCGTCCAAGTCTTGATCTCAGCTCAGGTCTTTGTCTCAGGGTCGTGACTTCAAGCCCTGTGTTGTACTCCACACTGGGCATGGAGCCTACTTAAAAAATACATTAATAAGTAAATAAGTAAATGAATGAATGAATGAATGAATGAATGTGCCCCTTATGTAGAATGTGTGGCACTATGGAAGTAATTGATTGACTTTATTAATGCTATAACAGCTGACTTGGATAAATTCCAAATCACCCTTGCTTTTCCTTTAACTCACTTAATGTATCAGCTCTTCAGCAAATGGAGATCACAATTATACAACTGTGGCATTACCATGAACCTCCCTTTATGCTCACGTAATCTGACTACAATAAACGTTGCAATACTGTTACTGCTTTATACATAGTAGAGGCTCATTAACTATTCAACAAAGGTAAATCTGGAAAGTTATCAAAGAGAAAAAAGTTATTTTAGATAAATAAAAACCTAACTACACTTCCAGAAATAGGTAAAAGAGCAAAAGATGACAAAGAGTTTCCAGTATTGTAACTCTAGAAATAATCCCCCTCGCTCTCGATTGTCAAACTCTGAGTACAAAAATAGTGCGCATGACTTTTCACATTAACAAATTGGCTACACGATTTTTAAGAAATAACTGTGGTTCTGCACTGTCACACTCCAATGGCCTTTACACTGTACTTTCATTAATACAAAACACTCGCAACCATTTTGTAGAGCGGGGCATTCTGCAAAGCGTAGGGATGCCATAAACATCTCACACGCCGAAAAAGGCCTTACAACGTTTAGCCTCCTATTAACTAATTGGATTTGAATGACTCTGTTTCTTACAAACCATGTAAATTCCCCAATTTAAAAATCACATCCAAATGCATATCATATTCCATTATTTATAAGCAAACCATAGAAAGAATACATATGTTCTTTTATATTGCCAGGATCCTTTAAATCAGTTGTGATCATTTCCTTCTTTGAACCCTGGCAGCACGGAATCTGTGCTTACTGACACTTCTTCCCCTCTGTCTGGGATTCAGAACAACTGTGTATGGTTACTTATGTGCACATCCCATCCTCACGCCCTGCCCTACAAGCTATAAACTCCCTGAAGATGGTACTTTCTGTGTCCTTCCTGGGCCAGGTGGCACTCAACACGTGCTATCCAATGTGTGCCTATCTCTTCCAGCACAATCTCTCTAGCACAGTTCACAACTACTACCTTTAAATGACCACATTCTAGAAAAAAGTGCCAAGAAGTCCAACAGATATCTATGAAAGTATTATAGAAAATGACATGTAATACGAATATAAGAAATAAATTACTCACTTTGTAAAAGAAAAATAATGTTTACAAAGTCTGGGTTGTTTTTTACAACAGTGACCTTTAACTGGGGTGGTATGACTTACCACCATCCATCAGGCATAGGCATGATACTACTTACAACGCTCATTGCCTGGGTCTGACTGAAAAAAATAACTGTTCATTCATTCATTCATTCATTCACTCATTCATTTATTAAATATCTTAATCATTTCAACAGTTTATATTTATTACTTCCATAGAGAAATTTGATTTGAACATGCCCAACTTAGAAGACTTCAATGGCCACATGATGTCCCCGGGAACAAGTCAAGTCTTGTGCACGTACAGGAGCCCCTTTATGACCTGGCCCCTCCCTGTCTTCTAGGCTCATTTCACTCTCCCCCTGCTTACACCCTTTACTCTTGTCACACTGATTCCCACCCTCCATGCTGCTGTGGATCTTTTCTCTGCAGGGAAGATGCCTCTCCCCCCTCCTTATGCCTGTGTGACCTTAGTGACCTCGCGGAGGCAACTCCTTGCCCTGGCAAGTCCTCCGTATTATCCCGTACTGGAAGGTAAGCTCGAGATGAGTTGTTCCTCCTACGGGTACCCTCAGCATTCTGTGCTTGTCTTTTGTCATATCATTTTTCACATCCCTCCCAATCTGTTTCTTTGTCTGTCTCGTGCACTAGACTATGACAGGCAGTATGACACCAGGCTTAGCATGATGTCTGACAAAGGGCAGGCCCCCAATACATGTTTATTGATGTTTATTGATGTAATACATGTTATTAATTATGAAAAAAATGTAAAGACTGGTGCAACCATGACAAAGAGAAGAGAAAACTAACTAGAATTCAAGAGACCCAGACCCTGTTGTCAAGACTGAAAGACCTCTGGAAAATTATTTCATCTTTTCTACAACTCTTGCAGTAAGCGAAGGTGGTCTCCAACGTCCTCCTTAGTTCCGTGGCTGTGTGACATTTTTTTGAAAGTGACGAAGTTCTAGTGTGCCTCTAGCCTAGGGGAACAGTTGGCAACTTAAAAGAAGATTATGTGTTTGCTTAAGGAGACATTCTCTGTCTTAATTCCAGATTGCTTATGACAGGTCTTTGATAAAATGTGTAAGGTGTCAAATGCATCATCTTTTCCAAAAGATTTTAATCAAAATGAAATCTTACAAAAAAGATTGCCCTTGACAATATATCTATAAACAGTATCTTATTTTCTCTCCCAGTTGAAGATGTTATCTAGTACGAGGCTTCGCCACTGAAATATCAAAGCCTATCCGGTGGTTTACGTTCCTAATATTTGCAGAGACAGGCAGCGTTCCATTCTGGTCCTGCCTGTTCCGCCCTCTTCATTTCAGATTTAGATCTCCTCCCTGTCAGACCAAACAGTTATCCATATGACACTTCTGGGGTTCAAGCACTGCTAAACGCCATCTCGCAGAAAGACGTAAGGAATGAGGATTCTCAACAGATTTTCCCATACTGTGAAACCTTAGCGATCTGAATTATACAAGAAGAATTACTGAAGTCAGTCCATCGTCTGTTTTCTTAAAATGGTGTAAATGCTTTCAAACGCAAAGAATTAAATAAGGCATGCTAACAGGTAAATTTTCCATTGAAGTCTTATCTTTTTTCTTAGTTAACAATGTACAATTAATAAACTGTTTATAATTTGAACATATTGAAATAGAGGCCTTATAAGTACTTAAAAATGATGCTTCCCTGGGTATATTTAATATTATGTTTTTTTTCAATATTGTTCATATTCTTACCTTACTTAGTAAAGATTTTTTAAATACTTTTCCCCCAAACTCCAAAGGATAGATTCTGAATTAGCGGAAACAGAATTGGTGAGGTTTTAATGGAATAAAAAAAAAAAAAAAACATAGTACCACAGAACACCTGCATCCAGCCACTTCACTTCAAGTCAGACCTCATGAACTCAGCAGCTTTAATCTTAAAAGTCCTAAAATTCTTACCTATGCATTAGGAAATATGTTTACATGGAAATGCAAGAGGGAAGACCCGTAGTTCCATCTCCAAATGATGCCAGGAGGCAGAACCAAGACTTATATTAATAAAATTGCTGGGGGGGCGCCTGGGTGGCTCAGTGGGTTAAGCCTCTGCCTTCGGCCCGGGTCGTGATCTCAGGGTCCTGGGATCGAGCCCCACATCGGGCTCCCTGCTCGGCAGGGAGCCTGCTTCCCCCTCTCTCTCTGCCTGCCTCTCTGCCTACTTGTCATCTCTCTCTCTCAAATAAATAAATAAAATTAAAAAAAAAAAATAAAATAAAATTGCTGGGGCACCAATTGTCTTGTCCAAGTGATGCCCTTTGAGGACAAAGGGCACAGAGAACTCGCCCTTAGGCATCGCAGATAAATGTTCAACAGCCCTCTCTCTCTCCAAGACCCACTTGTGTGGGGACTGAGATACACAATATATTGTTGGGAACAGAGGAAATATATTACAGGGAAGGGAGGACTAGAATAGTTTTAGAAATTCTTTAACAGACCACCTAGCTGGAAAGAATAGTAAGGAGAGAGACCATGGGGAAGAACGTACCATTTTGTTTTTCAAAAGCAATGGGTTCACTGGGTCCCTCAAAATTTACGGACCGTTGTCCAAATTAAGCAAATATCATCACGAGGGTATTTGAGATAGTCGAAACTGATGCGATACCCCTTGAGATGAAGTCATGTGTGGGCTTCACTAAAGTGTAGCATTCCGAGAAGAAATATCCACATAATAATTCTACAGCAAATTAGCATGTCCGATCATTTTTCTTTTTGCTGACTAATTATAATTCAATTGTGGCATATTTCTTTTCATTAATATTTATATCTAAAATGTAAATAAAATGTTTTAAATAAAATTTTAAAACTGACATCTAAGTGAAAATAACATACCTTTCAGGAAAGGAATGATCACAGCATTTTATAGAACTGGAAAATACCAGGGCAATGAGAAAATCCAATTTCCTCAGTTCACAAATACATACAATACTCAAGGAGTTAAATAATTATTCCATTTTATCCAACTTGCTTGTTTCTGGACACCCAGCCCACTGCTCTTTCCAGCATAATATTCAGTATTATGTAATTGTATATTTATTTAGTAAGCCATTTCTTAACATTAAAGAGTTCTGTATAGAGAAATATAGATTTGTATATTATCTTTCCTGATAGAAAAATAAAAAATAAAATAATCTTTAATAATAATAGAAAATGTTCCTGAGATATAAAATTAATGTATTCATTATTACTTCTCAGTGCAGAATTTTATCTTACAGAGACTACATATTCTTCTTTTATTTCAATGAAACTTTTATAATAATCAAATGTGTATTTGACCACATAGAAAAGTTTAATAAATTCCAAGATGTCGGAAAATTACAGATCACAATATTTAAATATAATCAAAGTATAACTAAACAATAAGAAAGATTTTTTACCCCTTAAATATAAAATAAATCTTTTAACCTTTGAACAAATGAGAATATCAAAATTAAGCTTACAATTATCAAAAGTAATTTATGTTAAAAAAAAAAAACAACCTAAAATATACATATATGTAAAGCCGGGCTTGGAGGAACTGAACGACTTCTGTATCCTAAGAGAAGGTACAACCTCAACAAAGCTAATGTGGGTGGAAAGAGGGTGATGGGGAAAGTGGGCAAACACAAGGCGAGAATGCTGAGCTAAGTCAGAGTAAGAAGAACTGCCAATGCCACGCGCCAAAAAAAAAAAAAAAAAAGTGAGAAATAAAAGAAAAAACCTGAATTACCTTCAGATTAAAATAGAACACATCAAAATTTTCTTTTAAGAACTACAAAAAATGACTTTTCAGCAACACAGCCGATTGCACTGTCTTCTCCATCAATCACGTGGAATTGCTTGAGAGACACAAAAGGGCACGGAAGGCTGGGAGACCGACCAGAAAGGGGCAGGGAAGATCAGGGAGGGCAGAAGGGAAGGAGGAGGGAGGGAGGGAGGGAGGGAAACCTGCAGGTGTCAGAAATAAAGAGGACAGGTCAGTCCAGAGTGGGAAGAAAACCAGGTGACTTAGCCCCGAATCCTGGGCACAGACCCTGCTGTCAGGAATGAAGGGATCGAGCTGAGCACACCCACAGATACTAAAGATGATTTTAGGGCCCACAAGAGCCAGAAAGCTAGATCTGAGACTGTGCTTAATTCAGGACCCTACAAGCGACCCCACAGAAAGAGGGGTCTACAACCCTTCGCTTACAGAAGAGGCAAGGAAGCCCGGGGCTCTGGAAGATAGGAAGAGAAAAGCACAAAACTATAGCAACACTAAGTCAGTAAAACAGCAAAATATTAGCATAGGGGATAGATATTAGATCAGTGGAGGGGAACTGTAAATCCTATATAGATAGGACAGTCTGATGTATGACAGATAGAGCATTGAATATTAGGAGGGAAGGAGAGACTTTTCTATGAGACCTAAATGTGAAAGCAAAACGCCAACATTTTAGAGAGAAATATAGAAGAGCCCCTTCATAAAGTTAGTTAGCATGGGGAAGGTTTTCTGTAAAAAGGCCATGAAAGAGAAGACTGAAATATTTGTCTTCGCTAAATTTAAAACATCTGTATGTTCGAGTAAACAAACTATCATCCCAGTGAAGGCAACCACACACTTGAAGAAGACACCACTGAGAAAGCATTAGCGACCCATAATACATAAAAGGCAGTCCTATAATCAATTGGGGGAAAAAGCCCAGTGGAAAAATTAAGGACAGCCAGACCCAGGCAATGCACAAAGGGTGTAAGGAAAATAATTCCCGGACATGAAGAAAATGTGCCGCCTCACTAGGGATCCGGAAAACAGATTACACACCCACCTTACAGGTGAAAAATTTAAAAATCAGGTAATACGGAGTAAAGGTGAAAATGAGGAGCAGTGAGAACATTTATAAACTATGGGGGGAATGTGGGGCTAGAGATGTACAAGTAGCTTGGAGAGACATTGTTAAATACCCATGAAGCTGAGCATCCACATCCCATCAGATCCAGCACTTTCACACCTAGGAATGTTCTTTTCAAGTGTGCAAGTACCCAAGAGTGTTTACTGCACTGCGGGGTGGGTGTGTGTGTGTATAGCATTATTGCAAAACTCTGGCAACACACAAAATGTTTACCAGCAGGACAGTAATTACGTAAATTGTGGCCATCTCGTAAAATGGTATGCCATGCCACTGTTAAGATGAGTTTACTAGAGCGATGTTTCTGAAACTGTGGTCTAGGACAAGCAGCAACAGCATCAGCTGGAAACTTGGTAAAATGCAGCCCCTTGGGACCCATCCCACATCTATGGAGTCAGAAACCCCAGGGAGGGAGCGCCTGTGCCTGTTCCAACAGACCCTCTTGGTTCCAGCTGGAAAACTGCTTTCCAGAAGTTACATGTGTCCACACAGGTGTCAAAGCTGAAATCTGAGCCAAAAAAGGGAAGCAAGGGTACAATACAGTTAATATAAATCTCAAGGACCTAAATCTTCAAGATACACACTGCCATGAGGGGGGAGGAAGGGTGCCAGAAATGGAAAGGAGAGGATTTCAAACGTACCTGTGCTATTTTCCTTGACAGAAGGATTTGAAGTAAATTTGGAAAAAATACGTTAATATTTGCCAAACCTGGGTGATAGAGGGATATTTGTTAAATGAGTCACAATGCTTTTCAGGTCATTTTGAATATTTCACAAGCATGGTGACATATCAAAGTCTGTGCTTTTACGAGAGGAGCATGGTGTTAAGAAAGGCATAAGAGGGGATACTTGAGGAGCAGGTGGACAAGTACGTTAAGACCCTGCTTCAAGGGCCCTGTCAGGGGAGACAGTGTGAACTATAACAGGGGAGGCAGGAGACGCCCCAGAAAACTATGTCAGGTATCAAACAGATAGACATTGATGCCCTATTACATGCTGGATGAGAAGGGACAGAGATGATCCCAAAATGTATAGCCTTCTTGCATAAGTCCTGCATGGAGATTGACAACAAGGTCTCTGTTTGGAATTGGAAAATAATAAATTCTTTTGATAAAGTATACAACAAGAAATCTGAACCTAGAGAGAAAGGGACTGTCTTTACTATACATAGAGTTAATATATGGTGTCGGTATAGCAAAGTTTGGAAAGCAACATGACAAGAGCACTGAGGATAGAATCTTGGGGAAATAAAGAGAAAGCATAAAAAAAACCCAAAGGCGTGCTATTCAGGTAGGGGTAGAAAGAAAAGCAAAACAACTTCTGGTGAGGTCAAGGGAATTGTACAACTCCGCACAAAGGCAGAGCTGTCTGGAAAGCTTAATATTGAGAAGAGAAATATGATACAGGAAGAGGAGTTTGATCATGAGGAAGTCCCCCCGGCCTGAAACACATAGTTCATTATTAGTCTTGGAAATAAAGTTGTATTATACTGCCTGAAAGATCACATGTGTGATAAGGAACTGGTGACAGCAAGTATGAAGGAGAGAAGCATCTGAGCAAAAAATGTAAGTAAGGAAGGTGACAACTAATGGATTAAAGGGAGAGCGGGGGAAAATGGAATCATGAGCCGGCATGAAAGGGTTTGCTCTGGAAAACATGAGGGATTCCTTCCCTGAGAGAGGGCAGAGAGGAGGAGAAGTTAAGATACAATAAACCTGGGAGGAGGTAGCAACAAGTCAAGAAAAGTTCAGTGGAAACATAGATTCCACCCAGCATGGACTTGGAGGAAAGATCATGTAACAAGTGCTGGAATTGGAATTAAGGGGTTGAGGAGAAGAAGCAAGGTCGAGATAGCTACCATGGAGAATGGAAAGTGGAATTTACCAAGAACAGTGGTCCAAAAATTGCCAACCACCATTTTGAGGGCATCAAGGATGAAAAAAAATATTTTATATAATGAGTCCAATGAGCACAGTTATACGACTCTTTAAAATAGCTTGACAGGAGAACTGCAAAGAGGTTTAAAAAACAAAAAAAGGAGTTTCTGTATGATTGAAGACTGACAAGGCAAGTACTCCAATATCTGTATTACCCAAACATTCAAGGATCTGAAAGATGCGCTAGAACCACCTCCAGAATATACTGAATTCCATCCGTTCTTTTTTCCTCTGCAGTTCAAAACACTGGGATTTCTCACCCCGAAGAGTACAGATCAGTAACTAGTCTCCCCGCTGCTATTCTACTTCCTTCCTATCCTTTCTGACATAATCTCCCCAGTAGTTAAAGTAACCCTTTAAAAATGTAACATGATTTCACTCCCATGCTCAAAACCATTCAATGGCTTCCCATTGTCCTTAGAATTAATCTGAAGATTGACCCTCAGAAGCAGGAAAGGCAGCAGGGTGTCCTCTCCATGCAGGAAGGAAGGAAGGAAGGAGGAGGAAAGGAAGGGATGAAAATTATTAAAACCTAAAAAAATTAAAAAATTATCTAGTTCATTCCTTTTTCTGGTAACATATAGACAGGCTCAAATTCTATTCAATGCTTTTAAAGAGCAAATATTTTATAAAATTTAAATAAGCATAATACCTACTAGGCAAATCACAATTACTGCTAAGTGTAGATTAAATTAATTGAACTAATAACAAGAACACATTCACATAGTAGGTCCAAGATTTATCAAAACATACACTATTTATTTCTAAAGGGCCTACTTTGTAACTATATATTTGAATAATTATTTGATTAATATGTATCTTCCCTGTTATCTTTATTATACATATAATTATGATTAATATCTATATTCCCTGTTAGACTGGCTTCAAGAAGTCAGGGACCATATTTACTTTGCTTTATATTACTTTATATTACTTCGCTATAACCCTAGCATTTCCCACAGATTCAACATGGGGCAGGCACTCAATTAACATTAATTGTATTACTGAATATGCATTGTATAACTGTTGGCTGAAGTGAGGAACTCACTAACCGGTAGAACAGCAAAATTCAGGCTGAGTCCCAGGCACAATAAAGGATTGGAGTTCAAGCTCTGTGATCAAGCAAGTGTACAACTTTCTCTCCCTAAGCCTTCACTGTCACATTTGTCAAGGGACATCATATAATGCGTATTCTAAGCAAATTAAAATACTGTAGTGTCAACAAAGGGCTGATATCCAAGATCTATAAAGAACTTCTCAAACTCAAAACCCAATAAACAGATAATCAAGTAAAAAAATGGGCAGAAGACATGAACAGACACTTCTCCAATGAAGACATACAAACGGCTAGCAGACACATGAAAAAATGTTCATCATTAGCTATCAGGGAAATTCAAATGAAAACCACATTGAGATATCACCTTACAGCAGAGAGAAACGCAAAAATTAACAAGGCAAGAAACACCAAATGTTGGAGGGGATGTGGAGAGAGGGAACCCTCTTATACTGTTGGTGGGAAAGTAAGTTTGTGCAGCCACTTTGGAAAATAGTGCGGAGATTCCTCAAAAAATTAAAAATAGAGCTACCCTATGACCCAGCAATTGCACTACTGGGTATTTACCCCAAAGACACAGATGCAGTGGAGAGAAGGGTCATATGTACCCCAATGTTCAGAGCAGCAATATCCGTGATAGCCAAACTATGGAAAGAGCCAAGATGCCCTTCAACAGACAAATGGATAAGGAAGATGTGGTCCATATATACAATGGAATATTACTCAAACATCAGAAAGGATGAATACCTAACTTTCGCATCAACATGGATAGGACTGGAGTAAAATAAGTCAAGCAGAGAAAGTAAATTATCATACGGTTTCACTTGTGGAACATAAGGAGTAAGATGAAGGACATTCGGAGAAGGAAAGGAAAAGTGAAGGAGGGGGGAGTTGGTGGGGAGATGAACCATGGGAGACTGTGGACTCTGAGAAAACAAGCTGAGGTTTTAGAGGGGAGGTGGGTAGAGTGATGGGTTAGCCTGGTGATGGGTATTAAGGAGGGCACGGATTGCACAGAGCACTGGGTGTTATAGGTAAACAATGAATCTCGGAACACTACATCAAAAACTAATGATGCATAACTAATACAACCAACATAACATAACACAATGGTGTTATGGTGACTAACATAACACAATAAAAAAATAAAAAATAAAATGAAATACTGTAGTGTCCTTTTATCACAAATTGTGATAACTAGCCATCATACTGGATGCTGTGAGAGTCAATTTACTTTGTGACACACTAAAAGTCCCGAAGATTTAAACATGCAACAGTATCTGCCATTCCATTTTCTTTTCCTTTTTTAAGATTTTATTTATTTATATAAGAGAGGCAGGGAGAGAACGTGCATGAGAAAGTCAGAGGAGAAGCAGACTCCCTGCAGAGCTGGGAGCCCAATGCAGGACTCGATCCCTAGGTCTCCAGGATCATGACCTGAGCCAAGGGCAGTTGCTTAACCAACTGAGCCACCCAGGTGCCCTCCATTTTCTGATGGGCACCCTTCATAAGCATCCGACGGCAGCAGGGAGCCATGGCTTCAAAGACCAGAGTGGTGGGAAGTATATGCTGTCAGGGTCAAGATCCCTATATGTCCCACACATTTTCTCCTTAAAGTCCTTCAAGCCTTGGAATTCTCACCTAAAGAATCTCAAAACCCTGCAGCTAGAACCACAAGTCAGAGGGAAGCTGTTGGTTCTTTATTTAAGGAAAAAAAAAAAAAAAAAAAAAAAGAGGCACAGAAGACTTCACAGGGACACCTGGGTACTCCAGTGAGAACTGTCAGAACTTCCATGGCCTCAAAATCACTATTAAAAAATTAAGAAGCAAGAAAAGCCACTAACTTTCAATGATAACTCACTGCTCTTCAAATAAATCCCTACAATGCTTTGCAAATATCACTGTTATGGACAATAATAAATGTATTGTGTATAAAAACAAATAACAGTTTTACCATCATGGTCCTTCTATTTATTTTTTAATGGGCATTTGTAAGAACATATCCATTCAACCTCTTACACACATACAGTTAACCTGTATTAGCTTCAAATTTTAAAATACAATTTTAAAACCTTTATTACCATCATAGACCTATATTCCTTTACAAATAGACACCTAGTTTCCATAAGGGTCCCTTTCAATTTATGTTGGCACAGAGTCCATCCTACTCATACTGGTTAAGTTTTACCGAATATTTCTTAGAGGTATTTCAATATATAGGGCCAAATTTGTTCATGTTATTTTGCCATTTTCCTGAATATTTAAATATAAAGGATCAATGACAATTTGATAAAATGTCTACATACTGAATTTAGTTGATCTTAAAAATAAATTTATCTTAGGACATTCTCTCTGGTAAATCATGTAAAACTCATAATTTTTTTTTCTTGAAACATTTTTATATACATATCCATTTATCTCCAATCATTAAAAATGAATTATTTTGGAAATGTTAATAGTAAAATATGATCCCATGATGGGAAAGTTACTCAAGACAGCAAATGTCTTATATCACAAAGCGCTACCTTTTCTGTCCCTTGGGCAGTATTTTACATAGGCACTGCTGTATTTAAAAAGGCATTAGTTGTCTTATTATGCAGTTCTATTTATTTATTTTTAATAAAAGTGGTGTAAATCATTAGATTATTTTGGATTTGAAAGGCAATTCCTTACTTGAGCAAGAACCCTCCTGGGGACGTGCAGCCTGCTGGAAATGCTTATGGGGACTATTCCTCTCCGTGAGTCATGCAACTCTTTACCCCACAGGAGAAAGCAGGCAACTCCCATTTGGCACGTCACTCTTTTATGCCCAAGACCTCATTTCACACAACCAATCTCTACAGAGGTACAGAAAGGGCATAATGAAGGAACACAACGATTTAGGCCAGCTCCAAAAGGCTTTGATTTCTTCAATGAAGACTGTTTGGATAGAAAGTATTTTCTCCCATGTAACAACTCAAGCTCGGAATCTGCCAAAACAAAGACAGTCAGAGCCAAACCCTGCGCCATCAGATGCTCAATAAACAGACATTTTTGTTGACTCAATCCAAAACAGAGTGGCCCAACCAGTCAGATACATGTGAACATTCCTTTTTTTCTTTTGTAAATTGTAGTTGAAAGTGTGTTGCTTGAATAAAAATTGGAACATGCCTTTCCTAGAAATGGATCCATGCCACAGAACCTGTTTAGGATTTGGAACGCATTTCCCGTATGACGATGGCAGATGCTCTCGCGCAAGGAAGAGGGAGCTCTCGACTCGCAGGCAAGTCTGGTTGCTGTCAAATCTCTTGTCTTTTCTTAAAAGCAGGCACCTGTCTAGACCAAATGCTCCCCAGGCAAGCTGCAATGGGGAAGAAAGGTAGCCGCTCTCTGGAGAGGCAAGTGAAAACATCCAGCGTCTGACTACCTCATTGCTTATGTGACTGAACAGCTAAAGACGCGAAGTCCTTTACCACCTTCTTAAAAAAATATTTACATCAAGTTACTAGAATCTTCCATTATTTTGCAGAAAGAGTAGTTTCACAAAGGGAATTTTAATGTAAGTACCGTTTATGAACACCAATAGCTACACTATTTTCCATTAATAATCTTTTTGATGATTTTACCTTTGAGGATTTTCTACAGAAAGAAACAGTAAATTTTACATTTGGATTACCCTCTCTGTTATGTATTTTCTTTTGGTTTGCCTCATTTAACACTACTCTGTTTTCTATTCAGGCCTGGAAGCTACCACTCTCCTGCATTACTTACTAATTGTGTCTGTAGTGCTCACTGAGACATGCTAGCGCAAATTCAAATGGTAGCACCGAACACAACTGTGCCTAGTGCACACGTTCTAGACACACATGTGCTATCATCCCTGGAAGGGAGGTTTCGTTATTTTATCTGCTAAACGCATTGTGACGCCAGAGTCACAGACACGTGCGTGTGCTGACGGTTTGCCCCACGCCTCAGGAGTTCGAGATACAATCTGTTTCCCTTTTGCAAAGTTTTTGGGTGATTTGACATTTAAGGACGTAAATATAAGTTTTGCAAACGTAGATGATTCAGAGTGAGTAGACAGTCAGGCTCTAAGCCATTGTTTAGGTTTTCTACACTGTTCACGGAGTAACACAGGCACAAGACTGAAGAGGTCATATAAACGAAGCCCATGCTCTGGGCGGTGTGAAAGAACTGTCCTTCAGGGGCACCTGGGTGGCTCAGCTGGATGAGCACCCAACTCCTGATTTCAGCTCAGCTCATGATTTCAGGGTCCTGAGGTTGGGCCCCAGGTGGGGCTTCGTGCTGGGCATGGAACCTGCTTAGGATTCTCTCTCTCCCCCTCTGCCCCTCTGCCCTACCCCATGCCTGCGCATGCTCTCTCTCTCTAAACAAATTGTCATTCACCCCAGACCCCTCTAGAGACCACCGTGCTACCCCTCTGGCGCTGGGAGTCAGCCCCTGAAGGGGCCATACGCGAAGCCAACCAGCCTTTGGTCGGTGCTGTGTCACACCCAGGTTTCTGTGGGAAAACAAAACAGCCCTAGTGAACACTATCTCTTGAAAGCTGCATCTCACAGAAAGAGATGTAATTTGTAGTATTTTTTTTTTAAAGATTTTATTTATTTGACAGAGAGAGTCACAGCGAGAGAGGGAACACAAGCAGGGGGAGTGGGAGAGGGAGAAGCAGGCTTCGCGCTGAGCGGAGAGCCCGAGTGGGGCTCGATCCCAGGACCCTGGGATCACGACCTGAGCCGAAGGCAGATGCTTAATGACGGAGCCACCCAGGCATCCCAGTTTGTAGTAATTTAAAAGTAACGGAGATGACACAGAACACAGTGCTGTCTCAGTGAAAGCAAGCCTCAGCCGATGCGCGTACGTTTGCATGGAGACGCATCTGAAGGCACCACCTTATTTTTATGCGGGGTTAGGGAAACAGCACAGAAAGGCTGAGGAAAGTGCTCGCTTCATGTCAATATGCTAAACATGCCAAGAAGTGTGTAAATGGATTAGGAGTCTTAGAGGAATCCATCTAGCACGGCGGTACGGAACAAATTAAAGTGGGAGAAGGAAAATGTCACTGTCATCATTTTTCTTGCCGCTCCCCTTACTAAAAATGAGTTATGTCGTTTCTTATTATAATCCCAGTTTCCCCACATGAGAATATTGTTAATATGCTCAGGGGAGGGATGGAAATCGTGTGGAAGCCTGAGAGTTTAGTCACACAAAGTATACTTTTACTTAAAAAAAAGAAAATGAGAGCCGTTTCAGCTTGAAGATTTCTTAGTACTTGTGCCACGCTGCTGATTACACGTTCTAAAAATAATTCCTGCCGGTCTCAATGACCAATATGTGCTTCACATTTTCAGCTAACGCAGTCACTGAAATGACAACAGAAAAGAGTTTCCCTTCTAATATTCGGAGGTACTCATACTTGTTGAAGCATCAGAACACGGGGGAGTCACAATGCTCTCTGCAGCCACTGGTCCGTGTAACATCATGACACGTATTAATAATTCTGCTAAGCCTAAGTGGTGACATTAGTACAAAAATTACAAGATGCAAATCTAGAAAACCCATCTAAGTACGGCTGACTGCTTCTTTACTTTCGTGCAGCATTTTTTTGTATTTGTTTGCTTGCTTAGTCCTGGCTAGTTCTCATTAAGATCCAAAGATTAGTTGAAGAACAATAATAGGATAAAGACTTTACATTTAGAGTTTACTCTCCATGTATTTATTTCTTCCTACAAAGTTGGGGAAACACGGCAATTATTCAGTTTCAGGGGTAAAAGACTGGTCCGGCTCACTGTGCTATGCACAGGGGTTTGAAACGTCGGTAAGGCACCATTTTTGGCCGTGATGTACTTATAGGCGGACAAGAGTGACAGAGACAGTAAATTTATAGATACACTTCTTAGTTCGAGCCCCAGTGTCACGATGAGTCTGCAGAGAAAGGTGGAAATGATATTCTCAGCAGAGGAAGCATCAGGACCAAGGCAAGGTGGCAGTAAAGGGCATTCTGTGGGAGGGAAGACATTGATGGTTTCATTACTAACTATTAAAGTTCAAGACTGGGACTGATGAGAAGAAGCAGGACATAAACAGGATGTAGATGACAGGGGAACAGTTATGTAATGAGACATATGGCAAATGCTTACGATTTGGGGCATGAGGTGGTGAGACTGCTCTTATGCTTTGGAAATCTAACCCCCAAATTAAAGAGATCACATTTATAATAATCCTCCAACCCGATTTTAAAAGAATTTGTAAGTGGCACAACAAAATATAAAAATAAGTAAAACACAAAGACTAGATGTTCTCAACAAAGTGGGGGTTGCCAGAGGGGAGGTGGGTGGGGAGACCCGTGAAACAGATGAAGGGGATTAAGAGGACCCTTATCTTGATGAGCACCGAGAAATGTACAGAACTGCTGAATCCTATACTGCACATCTGAAATTAATATAACACTGGTTATTACACTCAAATAATAAAAATTTTAAAAGCTAAAAATGGAACTGACTCAAAATAAATGAGCACAGAATTAAACACCCTATTCAGGAGGCTTTGGCATCTTTTATTTTTTGCTTCTAGTGGTTTGGGAGAACTCCAGTAATCTTAGTGTTACAGGAATTAAAAACCACATAAACTTCCCCAGTCATAAGAATACACTTATAAAGTGGAAAGAAATCTAGTCATGAAAGACATATAAATATCAGTAAAGCAAATTACTAACCTGCGTTGTGAAGAGAAAGCAATATTCTTTGGAGTGAACGGATTATGAGATAAATTATAGGTTTTACTCATCTACATATTTTAAATGATTTAATTTTTTATTACTTTTTTTTTTTACTTTAATCAACTTTCTCATCCTATCCCCATCTTCAGATATAAATCTTCAAACAAACTCTCAGAGAGCCTTGACCTCAGGAGATAAGCGAATATGAGGAGTTCTGTTGTCCACCTAAAAAAGACTCCAAAAACTCCTAAAGGAATTGCCTGTCCCTGCTGAAATGGTGCCGTTAACAAGTTAGGTCTCATGGCTGTCAAGAAGGGTTCTCGGGAGGGGAGGCCCAGTGATATTCTGAATTACTGATTAAAATGGAACCATGTGGGGACATTTGTCCCAACTTGTCCCAACTGGGGTTGAGAGTTATGCCTTTCCTTCCAATCATCGATTCCCTTTATCTGCTCTACAGGGTTCTCTGATCCTTCTCCGCTCTCAACATCTGATTACTGTGTCCGGTCATCAGATTTTGACTCCGGCCGCTTGACTCAGAGTTACTCTCTAGAGATCTCAGCACCTGTAGCTGGGGCAAGTGTCAGTTTATCCTACTGTCCCTCAACTCCCAGCCCCTTCTTCCTTCCTCCTCTGGTGAGCATCTCACTTGTGGCCCCAGATGCTGCCCCCTACACCAGTGCATGTATCCCAAGGTGAAGACCCAGCCGCCTCCCCTGGACACGAGAGTGCTATCTTCCCTCAGCCCCAGCTGGATTCCTACATCATATCCAAAGTTACATTATTTAAAAACAATTCTTACTGGAAACATTCCTCACTCACAGTCCGTGAATTACATTTGTTTGTGCCCACTCTATACCAGGAATTCTACCAAGAACAAGAGCTGAAGAGATTGATCAGATAGAGGAGTAAGACTGAGACACACATGCAAGTAAGCGGATGTAAGAGATTATCAAACAGTGGAAACACATACGAGAGCACAGCGGAGAAAGAAGTCAATTCCTCCTGAGAACCAGCGTAAGGCGAGAGATGCTGACGAAGTCTTTATAGGTATATTTTAATTCCTAGCTACATTAATAGTTTCCAAATGCATGTTAGAATCTTGTGGGAGTTTTAAGAATCCTGATGCTCAGGCTATAGCCCAAAGCAATTAAACAAGACTCTCTGGAGGTACACAACCCAGACATTAATACATTTTTTTAAATTCCCCAAACAATTTCAATGTGCAGCAAAGTCTGGCAACCAGTGAACTAGATCGTTGCTTCCTTGATCAGATAATCTTATACTAATTTTAACTCTACAGAGCCTGGCATAACACAATGCCCACTGCAGACTCTTCATATGGCTTTGGTAGTGGAATAAATAATTGAATGAAGGGATAATTTTACTAAACTAAAAAGGACACTAAGCAGTATTTTATGTTATCTGAGAAATTATATCTTCGGATATTATATATTATCGAATCATCTTTTAGGCTTTAAAATTTGAAGCTGTATTTATGAATAGATATATGTACATCATGGGGAAAATTAACAATAGATAAATCTTACCAAATCCTATGTTGTCTTTTTAAACAAAGCTATTTACTTATTTAACTAGATGCTATAAATGCATACCAATAGTTACAGTTATTACACTAAGGGTATACACAGTCACATAAACTGCTTTTTGGTTGGTTCTAGAACATGTTTTCATATGCCATGAGCCTCCAGTGCAGTCTCAGTGAAAAAACTATCACATGGGGAAGATGAATCAATACATTTATAGAATTATTACATGGTGAGCTAATTAATCAACAGTCTCACTATATAAAAAATTACTAGAATTTTCATTAATAAAACCTAGAAAATTAAAATTTAACATTATTAGTGTGAGTGTTTATGTTTAAATTATATAGATATAATACATCTATTATATAATATATATTTTAATATATACTGATATATATTTGTGTGTGTATGTGTGTATATATATGTATATAACATACATATATATATACTTATAATGCATACAAAGACCTCATTGCAGATTGCTTAGAGTTATTTCACAGTTGTTTAACAAATTAAATAATAAAAAACCTCAGGGCGCCTGGGTACCTTGGTAGGTTAAGCATCGTACTTTTGATTTGGGCTCAGGTCATGATCTCAGGGTCCTGGGACTGAGCCCCATATTGGGCTCCTTGCTCAGCGCAGAGTCTACTTTAGATTCTCTCTCTCCCTCTCCCTCTGTCCCCTCCGTGACCCTGCTGCCTCTCTCTAAAATAATCCTTAAACAAATAAAAATACATATAAATAAAAAAACCCAGTAATTCTCTCTTTGGTGGTTACCTATTGCATTAACATGGGTTCTGTTCTAACTTCAAACTCATTAGCAGATAAAGGTTTAGTAATTAGAAAACACACCACATAATCCGAACAATTCACAACAGTTCATCACAAGCAAAGAGCAACCAATCACTACATTATGTCTGTTACTTTAAATTCATCCTACATACACAGTAGTTCCTTAATACACTACTATTATTGATGTGAATACATATTTTAAGTTCTGCTAACGTATCATAGGCTTTTGGCTACTGCAAATTGAAAACATCCTGGGAATAAGCGAGATGCGGTATTTGCACAGTGGCTCATGTCCAGTACAAAAAAGCGGGAACTGGCATGTAAAAGGCAATGCACCCCAGTGTGGACTCGGGAAAATTAGGTTCAGTGGTGCTGGGTCACCTTCCACATTCCAAGGGTAGCTTCAGCATGTGACCTTAGGCCTTCTCAGCTCCTTACTTTGTAAACTCAATCGGATTTTCATGGTTCTAGAAGAGTCATGACCCTAAATCTGTGTGAGGGACTACCATAGATGTTTCTCTTTGGTATTGTGTGGCCAGAACGTGCTACCCCTCACTGTCTTTATCCCTGCTGCTGAGAAAAAGACCATCTTGCTCACATACCCGAACGACATTTCTTTGTTATGCCGCTGCCTTTCCTCTTCTGATGGACGCTTAGATGCTGTGTGTGTATATAAACGTATGTACACATTTCCTGTCCGGACTGAGAGAACACAAACTTTCTCCTGAGGTGAAAGAATTATAAACTGGCTCACATATTTCAAGTCTGATTTATTTATTCTATTTCCCAGTGAAAAAAATGGACATTTAGCACAAATGTACTTACTTTTACTAGAGCTGTTGCTTACTCCGCTACTAAACAGATTCAAGGAATCCTTGGGTAAGAAGACGAGTCCCTAGTTTTCCATTGTTCCTTACTGTCACCTGATATATGAAGATTTTCTGTACTGTACTTCCTGTGAATGAATAGTTAAAGCTATCAATGCACATTCATTTGTGTTAAAATATATGACCAAGTGCAGAACAAGACATTGTTGAAGTTCCAAATCCATTAAAGGAAGCCATTGAGCATGTGCCTTCCCAAGAAGAATTCAGGCTTGTCTAAGATATTCTGCACTGTGGCATACCTTACTGCTACTATTTTGGTTAAAAAAAAAAAAATGTAAATTCCATTTCATTAGCTTATGTTTTTAGTAAAGACAAGAAGCAATCACTCCAAAAATTAGCAGTTAAAAAACCATAAGCATTATATTAGTGCCAATCACCTCCAAATTAACTTCAATTATAATGCTGAAATTCAGAGATGCCAAGGACTACTGACGTAATTTGGCACTGAGGTCCATCAGGAACATATCTCTCTTCTGCCTTTGTTTTTAATCATCTCAGATCTCCTTCCCACCTCCTTTCCACCAACCAGTTTCTGGGACTTCTCCCCCATGTGCTGGTACTCTCTTCCAGTCACTTGTAGTCATTTAATTGATGAAATCAATTCTCTATATACAACTGGCTTCTTAATGACTACTTTTTATTTTTTTTTACTTCTTGTCTATTACTATAAATTAATACATTTGAACACTTTGTCCAAACAGAAAGAAAAGATAGAGTGTATTGTCTTAAAATTCCTGCTATGTTCCTTGATTTAAAATTTAGTGTATTTTTTTTCTCCTGGGCACAAATTTGCTCTTTCCTGCACTATTTCTAGTAAATTACTTACTCAATTTTGTCATTCAAATTTGTAAATGGAAAGAAAATGTCTGAGGCTCTTAGGAAAAAAGGAAGATTAAAAGTGTCAGAATTATTCTGATCCAATGACTTTAGCTAAGCAAATCTTTTTAAAACAGCTCAAATAGTATGAGTATTTTACAAATGAGCTTTAAACATCCTTAATCTAAATTGCTCTTAACTTCTGAATACCTAGCAAGCTACTATTTGCAGCTTGAATATAAACATTCATGCCAGACTAATACAGAAAAATCTAGGGCAAATCCATGATTAATATTTTTTTTTCCGGTCTGCAATATCCAGCTCTGCTTAAGAAAGAGGTTTAATGAATGCTACTATAATCATTTAAATATGAAGCTGATTTCATTCTTGCATTATCACTGCCATTTCCATTGGAATTGTCCCGATCACTTACATCTTCTATTCATTATTTCCATTTCCATCTACGCTCATTTCACAAAGGAAAAATACATCATTAAACTTATCACATTTTCCAAAACTATAAGTAAGCATATGAGATCCTCTCTTCTTTGCAAAGAATTACCAACATGAGAGGGCAATCTCTGGCAAGCAGAGCAAAGGACAGATGGTTCTTAGCCACCCTTGCAAGTGACAGCTACACTTAAATTTAATTGTCTGTAAACTAAAGGGTACTTTTCTCCCTCTGGATAAACACAAATATTGCAGCATGATTCATTTAAACTATTGTGAAAACTTAAGGGTATATTCTTCATGATTACATACATTTTTTTCATTAGAGGGAATATTAGTAGGGCTTGAACGTATTATAATCACGTCTCAGATCCTATAATATGAAAGCTCAGTTTCTCAGAAAAACAGATATCTCTAATCTGCACACATAAACCCCACATAGCAATTATATATATTTACATTATACTTATATATTTATATTTTGTCAATCAAATACTTTTAGATTAAGGAATATGATTGAAGTATAAAATACAATAGGATTCTAAGTAAAAAATATCACTCCTTAGTTTACAATAGATTAAGAAAATTTAAGCGAATTGATTATAAATGTTAGAGACAGACAAGCACAAGTGGAATTTTAATTTAACATCTCATTGACTCAGTAGTCACTTTCCCCCCAAATCATAGGAGATTTAGTGAAATGGAGCATAAAGCTGTAAATTTATAAGAAACATTGTGTGACATCACTTAGAAAGATGTTTAGCTTTTCCATCTAAAGTTCCAAGTTAATGTTTATTATTCTCAACCTGACACTTTTTTTAAAATAAGAATTATTCAGCACTAGAATAGTAATGCTCATGTAATCAATAACAATTTTATTTTGAAGAGATTAGTCAACAATAAACAAAGCAATGGCTACTCGTCTACGGCATCATGAAAAGCATACTAAGAAGAGTATTTGGCTTTCGTGTTTTTTTTTCTAAACTGCCTCCTAATTAAGCAAGCATGTTTCTCTTAAAGCCACTTGGTCCAAACAGCTCACTCTATGGGCTGCCGGCAGCTTGAAACTCAACGAAGGGAGCAGGTGAAGAACGTGCCCCAAGAGCCTGTGGACAGTCATGTCTGTGTTGCTGGGTTTGTCTCTCGTGATCTGAACAACTTTCTACAACTAACCAGAAATACTGCATCCATAATGCAATAAGCAGTTCTTTCTCCCATAATATTGCCAATCAGAACATCTGAACAGCAAAAATATCATCTTTATACAGTTATAATTTTAGAAAAAAAAAATAAAAACATAGGAAGAACTTTAGTTGGGTCATACTGCCTTAAGAAATGTAAATGATTTCTCTTTCAGCCTTGACCTCTCCAACAAATAAGCCCCCCTCCCTCTCTCCTCAAACTTTCCTTCCTCTTCCACTTTCTGTTCAGTCAGCCACCAGAGTCCAAACCCTGGGGTTGTCTCGCACGCTGTGCTGGGGCACAACAGCCACGTGCCAGAAGCTGCTAAACTCTGCAGTTCAACCAGTCCCTCTTCTCCGATCTGCTGCCACGTGCCTCAGGGGTTAGAATGTGGCCAGGGGGGCAATGTGGAGTTCATCAAGTTAGGAATGGCTCTTGATGATGAAAGCAGAAATGGCAATGGGAATTCACACAAGCATGGGGGTGGAGGGAGACCAAGGAACAAGGGACAAGTTAGAGGCCTGTTGAAGATATTTAGGCATGAGAAGCTCAAGGTCTCAGCGGATGCAATGACAATAGAAGGAAAGGAGCCAAGAAAGGAAAAATCCGTTGGATATAACAGCAACAGATTTGTTTACGGGGTCAAAGGAACTGTGAAGCGAAGCATAGAAGAATAATGGAAGAGAAGAGGCAAGACAGCATCGGTGCGGAATGAGAGCCTGCAGTTAGTTGTATTTCAAAGCAAATTCCAGAATGTCAGCCCTGTAGGCAGATCTGTGACCTTGGTGAAGTTTCTTCCCTTTTCAGTGCCTCAGTTAAGCCCCAGCTGTCCAATGGGGATGTCCACAGGGCCTATGCTCTACATGTCTTTTGAGGATTAAATGACAAACATGCATACATGGAAAGTACCAAATGTAATGAATTACAAAATCCCTTGCAGCTCCAAAAGTTTAATTCTCCACCTAGCTGTTTAATAGCAATCCTGGGTATTTCTAACTTACATATTTTATGCCACAATGTGTCAAAAGCACCATGTTTCTGTATGACCCTATCCAATAAATATTCAACAACCATTTGGGATTTTACTTCTACTAAATATCTCTATGTATGTGAGAGGAAGAGGGGTAGGAAGGAGGCGTTCTTACCATTTAGAGGAGTCATTCATTTATTTTTTGGTCTTAAAGTTTCCTTTGGACTATCGTGAACTCTGAGTTTTGTAATAGTACATCAAATACTTCTTTCTAAATTTTTAGTAGAACAAATTCTTAAAATTTATCTTACTTTAAAAATATGGCCACTGCGTTTGCAGTATTTGGGGGTAACCAAATTTTTCAAGGGTTAATGGTGACCTGTCATGATAAGAACAGTCTGTGAATTCCATAAAATATAATGCTTAGACCTTGGTTTAGAGAAGAGCAATTTACTTTAGGGCATATTATCAATAATTCCCTTCTCTTGAGCTACTTTCATTTTTATGTGAATTCTTTTCAAAGTCAGGAACAACTGATGCATTGTCTTGGCTGCACACAATTCATTTACAAAAGTCCAGACCATGGGCTGAGGTGATTTATAGGGCTGCCTTAGCAAGGTTAACTAGTTTAAGGTGAGTTCACAACCTCAAGTAATAAGAATCTTTTTGTAATATCACATCAAACACTTCTTTCCAAATTTTTAGTAGATTCAATGAATAATATAATCAACTTATGGAGCTGTTTATGTCCCCTAAGTAACTACCATGCTCCAAACTAATACCAAGTCGTAATAAGGCTGAAGTTAAAAATATGTGTGATGTAGACTGGCCCCTGCATTTTCAATTCAAAATAGGACTTATTCTTCAAAAGGGAGGCAAACTAAATTAAAATTAAAATAATTGGCTTTTCCTCAAAGAATTTTCAAAGCAAAGTGAGCAATTAATTGTCAACTACTTCGAGCAAGGAGGCAAATGGAGTCAGAAGATGCAAACCCAGAGCCTGGGCTCCAGCACACAGGAGCTACCCTGGCTCAGCCACACTAGCTGTAAACCACGGAAGGCACAGTCCTGCTGCTTTGTGTGGTCCCTCTGTGAAACAGGAATAATCCCATCCTCATCACCCCATTGCTCTCTGACTTCATCTAACCCCCTTCCCTTTAGCTCCTTCACTCCAGGCACACTGGCCTCTCCACTCCTCAGCCCCCAACCAAGGCTCTTGCCCGAAGCCATTTGTAAGTGCTCTTTCTCCTCCAGAAACACCCTACAATGGCTGCAAGGCTCAGCTTACTGACTCATAAAGGTAAACTTATTCAAACATCACCTGCTCAGTGTAGGCCTCGCCTTATTTAAAATCACAAATCAGGGGTGCCTGGGTGTCAAATGAATAAATACAATCTTTAAAAAAAAATTAAAAAATTAAAAATAAAATTAAAAATTAATTAATTAATTAAAAATAAAAATAATTAAATAATAAATAATAAAATTTAAAAAATAAAATAATAAAATTTAAAAAATTAAAAAATCACAAATCAACCCCACCCGGCTCCAGTCTCTTCCAAGTATCCAAGATCAGTTTTTGCTTTATGTTTCTCCTTAGTACTTATCACGAACACACTGTATATTTAATTTATCTCTTCTGCTCACTTTCTTCCTTTCTTACTTAAATGCAAGCTCCATGTATCAGAGGCCTGAGCCATTTTTATTCAAATCTGTACTTTCTCAGGACTTGAAAAAATGTCTGCAATGTGGCAGGTGCTTAAGGAACAGCCATAGAATCAATGGATGAAGGGGTCTTCCCCAGGAAGTTGCTGTGATGGTCAAACAGTCACAGGTAGAGCCCCAAACTGTAAAACATATGATTCATGACTTTTAAATTCATTTTAACATTCTGTTGAAACAGCAAAATGTATATTACAATTAAAGTATGACAGTCAATACAAAAAATATGTTGTAAGAATCTTAAAATACTTGGTATCATTAGAAGTAAGGAAAATAAAGACAAAAACCAAGAAGAAGAAAAAGAAGAAATGGGGGGGAAAAAAAAGGCAACTACAGGCTTAAACATGTACCAAAAATATAAATGTCCCAGATTTGTGGATTAAACCAGAGCACGACCTCTGGTCTAAAGCAATAAACATGTGACCTATAGCTTGGTACAGAAAAGCCATTTGAGAGGGGAAAAAAAAAAAAGTTCCATAAAAAAACAAGAGGTCTGGAGACAGAGGAAGAAAACAAGGAAAGAGGAAAGAAAGCTCTGGAGAATTAAGTTCCATTCAGCAAACACACTTACAGAAGATTAGATTTTCAGATGCTGTTGACTTAAGCAATAAAAAGTACATCAAAGTGTACCCTGTTGATGAATGGCACATAACTAATAATTCCTAGGTTAGCCTTTCAGGCACATTGAAAGATTGGTCATTCCCTAAGTATGACACAATGAAATGAAACTGTGTGTAAACCATCAAGTCCCAGGAGGAATAACCTGGGTTTTGGACTTAAGCTTCTCCCAAGGAGAAAACAGAACAAAACAAATAAAAAGCAAAACCCAAAATACAAACTGACAAAATTCACCCTCCACAACAAAGTTCATATTTGCATATATTAGAGGCATGATTTTCTCATTAGCTAAAGGTAGGAGGAGTGAGTAACAAATACATAGATAAGAAGACTGGTTTCTCCCTGGGAACCTCAGCTTTGATTCAAAGGGCATAGTTTCCAGTAATGCTGAGCACTATTTTTGATCTGAAAATGGGATAAAATGTAGCTGAAGATCCCACAGCTCAAAAAGATGGCCAAGCAGGATGTAGCTAACTATTTAAATTGGAGCTAATATTTTATAATGAAGCTAATGTTTTCAATTTTTATAGAACTCTGTCTTGGAAGGTATGCAAAATCATTTTTACAAACAGGAAAATCCAAAGTAAGTAAATCATGTGATTTTCTTTTCAAAAATATAATTACGAAAGTCACATGAAAATTATCTAACTGAAAATTACTTCATAGTGGAAATACAAATTTCTGGTTCTTTGGTAAAGAAAATTAACAAGGTTTATGAATATAGAACTACCAGCATCTATAGTTCTGGTTTCTTTTGTTAAAGCCACTTCTAAGATGTACAATACCCTGACATAGCTGAGCTGTGTAGTCGAGGTAAAACCAGTCCCCTGAATACTATCAGTTAAAACTGAACAATTCAAACACAGAACTAATTTGCAATTAGCTCTTAAAGACTAAATTTAACAAAGCAACAAGCCTTACTTATATAGAGTCTATATGTTTGACTTTTTATTTGTTTTTATATATTTATTTGTTTTTATTTATTTACTTACTTATTTAGTTATTTTGAGAGGGAGAGAGAGAGAAGCTAAGGTAGAAGGAGAGAGAATCTTAAGGAGGCGTTACACTCAGCACGGAGCCCAACACAGGGCTCCATCTCGCAACACTGAGATCATGACCTATGCTGAAATCAACATTCAGATGCTTAACCGACTGAGCCACCAGGCGTTACATTAGTTTCAAGTGTACAACACAGCGATTCCACAGTGTTTGTATGTTGTAAAGGATGGAATAACGGGAAAAAGCAACACAACCCTCATGGATATTTCCTTCTTGTCAAGCACACACACATTCACTCCTTTTAGTTGCACAAGCTACCCTGGGAGGTAGAACTGAGGCATTCGAGGAGAGGTAAGCAGCCTGCCCAACGTGCATTAACAAGTGATGACTGCTGCTCCAGCTGAATCCAAATTGGTGCTCCTTCTATCACATCCTGGATGTACAGCCCAGAGAGACAGCTTCTCATCACAAAACAATGGACCGAACTTAGCCAATTCAAACGGGAAGTACAAAGCAGAAGTCAGGACAAGTTATAATAAAAGCAAAATCAGGAAGGAAGAAATTTAAATAGTAGATTCATAATTGACATTTAATACATTTAAATATATAATTTACATTTAATACATTTAAATATATAATTTATATTTAAGGTAGTCATTAGCCCCACCCAAGTCCAGTAGTGGTCAGGTTAATAAATTCTATTCACAGAATATTTAAACTTCTCCTGGAAGGTTTGTGTTATGGTTTGGTGTAAATTTAAGTACTGTGTGAACAACAGAAAATAACATAGAAAATGTGAAGTTTTGAGGCTAAGACATTACCAACTAAATTTTAATGTTTCCATGCAAAGAGCAGTAACATAAGGGAGTAGAATAATCTGGAAGAGAGGAGCATCACTGTACTCAGCTTCAGTGACACTTTTAGACTGACCGGTTTCATTCTCACTTAATGAACATAAAATTGGTAGTTAGAAATACCACTTTGTTCCTAGTCATGGTTATTCATCACACTGAAAATGCCCTTGTGCATTTGGGAACTACAAATGCACGGATACACACTCTAAATGCTCTCTTCCTCCTCTACTCTCTGCAAATCCCACCCAGAAAAGCAGAACATTGATATCACCATGGGAAATCATAAAGGTAGTATGCACCAACAGTTCTTAGTTTTCATTCATTTTGTGAGTTTCTTAAAATCTGTTGAATGATGGCTCAAACACCCAGACAGAAAACAGAAAACAGGATAATCTGGTGGGACATGGCAGTGGGGTCGAGAGAAATCTTCACTGGCCTGCCTGAGGAGAGGGGCACACACGTTTCCCCTGGGCAGCTGGGTGCTCAGGTCAGCCTTGGAAGACAGAGCTGGGCTAGATTCAGAGAACCATGCTAACTGGCTCACAACAATACTCAACACCATGTTGAAATTACACACACCGCCATAGAATGGTGAGGCCTCATGGAAAATGCAAAGAATCTGGAATCCGAGGTTCCAGGTGAAAGTCTCAGACCTGCCACTTATGAGCCATGTCCTTGGGTGACCATTTTAAATCTCCAGTCTCAGGTTCCTCATTGGTGAAATGGAGAAGATACACTGCCTCATCCTACCACTTTAGGTTGCCCTGTGTATGCAATGAGAAAAGCACTGGAAGTGTACGAGAAGCCCAAAGCATGCACGGATAACTGTTATTAGTAGTATCTTTAATGGAGTATATGTTTTATATTCAAAGTACAAAGACATCCTAAAATTTAAAGAAAAATAAATATGCGGGGCACCATGGTGACTCAGTCAGTTAGACGTCCAACTGTTGGTTTCCGCTCAGGTTGGGATATCAGGGTCATGAGATCAAGCCCCACATTGGGCTTTGCACTCAGCACAGAGTCTGCTTGGGGTTCTCTCTCCCCCTCCTGCTCATAATCTCTCTCAAATAAATAAATCTTTAAAAATAAAGAAAAAGAAATATGTAAAAAGGTATGTAATCGGCACTCACAAGCCGTTGAAAGGGAGGAAGTAATAAAAACACAAAAGGACACTGAAAAAGCTTTAAGATTATTGATTTTCTGTCTAATCACTCAAAATTTGCTGGATAAAGTTAATGGTATCCTTTATTTACTTTTTTACCATATTTTTCTAAAACTTATAATACTCTTTATAACAGGATGAGCCAACAAACACTCCTTACAATCAAACACATCTCCACTGGACAGTACAACAGAACATACTTTCCCTGTTTACCCAAACTGGAGATGTCTTCCTGATGCATACTTTTGTTGAGGCCTGTCACCCCAACCTCTCCCTTCCTCCAGACAATACAATGGCTACAATCCCTATGTGAACTTCTATAGCACAAAGACAAGCATGTCTCTAGACTCAACCGCTGTTTTTATAGACATATAAAATAGCAACCCAGCTTTCCACAAACACTTTTACTGCCATTAGTGAAAATATGTGATTATTATACATGCACGCACACAGTATATTTCTGTCATCTTCCAAAGCTGAGCCTATATCATGGAGACCAGAGCACACATTTCACAATGCATATCCCTTACACATCCCCCCAGGGGCTGACAGGCAGGGGCTTGGTTTTATTTTTCCTCCATCCCCTCGCACAGTGAAGAGTCCCTTGGGTAGTATCTTCTGATATTTCTTACTCAGCCTCTATGATTTCTGACCTAAAGCTAGCAGGGTTGTAATCTCCTCAAGAGGGTAATGTCTATGTCTCTGTGTCCTAGCACCCTACCCCACTGTGGCAGGCACTGGGCTCCCTACTGTTGTTGAGATTTAACCTGGTCTGAGTTAACCAGAAATGAAAACCACTTGTGATAAAAGATAACTCTCTCTTGCACACAAAAGGTCAGGGTAAACCTGAATTCAAAACATAAACTGGGTTTAACAGACCTCTTACCTGTATCCGAATTAAAACTCAGTATGGTATTCTGTACACAGAACAGACGACACAGCTCTACCTTTCTACAATACATGTAACTGAGAGAGTCTCTCTCTCTCCTGGAGCCTGAGACACACTGCGAACTCGCAGCCAGTACTCCGCACCATTTCCAGAAGCCAAAATTGTAAGGCATCATTCCAAGTCTCCTTTAATAAAGCAGAAAAAATGCAATAATGTCCTAGGAATGTCAGTCCCCAAACACTGACAACTGAAACAACATCTTCTGGCTCTAGGTGCCTATTAGCTGCAGGGATGCTCTTCACGTTTATATTGTTGATAAAATGTAGGAACAGTCCTCCAGCTTTCAAATTCCATTATTGGGTCAGCCTGCTTGGTATTATTGTAAACAGTCGCAAAGAGCAACAACAGTATCTCACGATGGGACACTCGCATTCTACCCACCTACAAACTAGTTCTCTCTGAATGAATCAAGTTTTGAATAAATATATTTCACAACTCTTTCATTCATTCACTCATTCATTCAACAAATAAGCACTGGCTAGCCATCTTCAATAGATACATCTAATGTATCTAATGTGATACATTGGAAAAAGAGTCTTGGTCAAAACAGACTGGGTGTAAATCCTGGCATTACGCTTGAGTTGCTTAATGATCTTGCACACAATATTGTGTCTGTGTGAGTATGCACTTCCTGTCTTGTAGAAAGGGATGTGGAGGAGGAATAATAGGTAATGCCTCTAAAGCAATGGACACACTGCATGGCACAGTTGTGTTCTTGTTTCCTTTTTCCTCCTTTGAGAGGCAGTGGGCAGAAAGATGAGTAAAATGCATTTCTGTCATTTAAGAACCCCAAGAATAGGGGGACATGTGGACAACCACTGATCAACCAATTAATAATAGCCCAAGATGGCAGGTGATTCAATCCAGGCATGAAGTCCGTACTGCTATTGAGGAGCAGTAAGTACTGACAGTGACCTTGACTAAAAGAGCCTGGGCAAACTTGGGAGGCACTGACCACAATAAAAAGAAGAGAGTTTCAGAGACAAGGCCGTAGAAGTTATAGAAGTCACGGTCTCAGACATATCTGTGTCATAAAATCCCCTGACGCTGGGCATCCATTGTCTGCCCAAACCTCTGAATATCTGGGGTGCTCAAAACAAAGTAAAACAAAACAATGAGCTGCCTAGTGAATAAAAGGCAAACTCCTCGACTCGAAGACGTTATAAGTGTGTATGACTCTTCCCAGCCTGCTGCAGCAGGATTGTTCTCTGCTCTCCCAGCAGCAGGGCTCTAGATAAACCGAAGTCTTGTTCTCGAACAGTCATTTCCCCAGAGCACCTTTCCCCTGCTGGTGCCTCTTCCTCCTTCCCTCAGGACTCCATCTGTCATAAAGCCCTCACGGGTCCACTGGGAAACTGCTTTCCCCTTTCTTGGACCATCCAAAGCATGCTGTGCCTCTTTCATGGCAGATCTTTTCACAACTTGTCATGTTCCTTTCTGATATGATCACTTGATTACAAGTTTCATCTTCTTCATTAGGTCGCACACTCCTTGAAGTCTATTTTATATTATTATTATTATTATCATTATTATTTTGCACAGAGCATTCAATATACACTGACTGAAGATACTTTGAAATTTTAGAACTCTCTATTAATTAAATCAGCCATCTTAGTATACTTTATTAAATGCACCCTTGGCTAAATATACAAGTCTCCAGCCTGGGACAACTGGCACTCCAGTCACCCATTCCCCAAGTCACTTTCCAGGTAACTGCTCAGTAAGTTCCGACCACACTTGCTGCTCCCATAGCCCACGAGCTCTTCCAGGGAGGGCAAGTAGAGACCAGCCATGGAAACCGGATCTGGGCGTGAGAGCCCTCATCGTTCTATCAGTCTCCTAACCAGAAGGAGAGAACAACTCTGCAAGTTACTACGCTTAAGTCAAACTTCTAAACTCTGCCCTGACCTATAGTCCTCATTTTCCCCATGGCCTCCTCCAAGCATTCTGCTAAGGAATCATGGGGAAGCATATGTACTTAAGGATACCACTTGTATTACTATCCTCCCTTCTCCAGTTTGAAGTCTTGCAGATATAAAAACAAAACCCTGATAACAGGTGGTGGGCAAAGAGAAGTCCAGGGTTTCCATTGTCTTTATATCAGAGGATCCCTCCCACCAATGCTAGTCAGAGGGAGGTGATTTCACATGCCCCAAGTGAGCACTTGCTCACCCTTTCTACACCCAAGAAAAACAGCCGGACTCCCAATGTCAAAGCATGGGGATGTTCCTTCAGGGTCCAGTGTCCCCATCTGCCCCCACTATCTGCCTTGATAATGTGTTTCAGGAAACTTTTCTGTTTTGATTGCTCAGCTCCTAAGCTATACTACTACATCTAATATATGAATAATATCTCCATCATATATATATATAAACACACACAAATAATGACCTTGTGCAAAATAATTTATAGTAATCATTTCCTATATAGATAGAAGATAGATTTACACACACACACACACACACACACACACACATATATATATGCAAGCACACACATATATATCATTCTAATCAAATTACTTGCTCCTTTCTATGTGTAATGCACAATAATCCATATCCATGAATACTGTTTCTCTAGCACTGCAGGATCAAAGATAAAAGCTGGCACTGGGCTGAAGTGCTGAAATCCATTCTGTAAACTCGTCTCCACCACAACCTTGATAACACAGACTACAGCAAGACCCATCAGCAAAGATAATGGTATCTGACCCTCCTGTGAAGATGCTAGGACTGTTTTCCAAACATTCTGCTTAGAACGTGAGTCCAAAAAAAGAGCTATGGTTCTCTGACAGGATGGTAAAAAGCTCTCGGGTCATTTCCAGTCATGCCACTTCACTAAAGGACTATAATCAACTCCTATAAAAACTACTTAATATAATTCACTCAACAATACCTCCATGACTATATGTTGAAAATCTGAGTAATTAGATACATAAAATGGACAAACAAAAAGCATTCTCTTCTACTCTGTATTTTCAAAAACGAAAGGATGGACTTCCATTGTGATAAGGAAATGCTCTGCATGGCGCGAGGTAATTGTCAGCTTCCCCATCTTCCAGTTCCCTTGGGTCATTTTGGCCCTCACTTATGTATTTAACTGACATGATTTTTCTTTTCTTAAAGACAATAGATGAACTTAGTATAAAAAGTGACCTTTCGGGGGAGAAGTCAAGATGGCGGAGGATAGCAGGCTGAGATGACATCAGGTAGCAGGAGATCAGCTAGATAGCTTATCAAACCATTGCGAACACCTACAAATCCAACAGGAGATCGAAGAGAAGAAGAGCAGCAATTTTAGAAACAGAAAATCGACCACTTTCTGAAAGGTAGGACTGGCGGAGAAGTGAATCCAAAGCGACAGGAAGATAGACCGCGGGGGGAGAGCCTAGTTCCCGGCAAGCAGCGGAACAACGGAACACAAAATCAGGACTTTTAAAAGTCTGCTCCACGGAGGGACATCGCTCCGGAGGCTAAGCCGGGGTGAAGCCCATGCGGGCTCAGCGTGGCCCCAGGTCCCGCAGGGTCACAGAAAGATCGGGGGTGTCTGAGTGTCACAGAGCTCACAGGTATTAGAGTGGGGAAGACGGCTACAGAGACAGAGCTAAGGAGTGAGCTCTCAACTCGGGGTTACCTTGAGCCATAATCTGTGGCACAGGCCACTGCTCTGTGAGTGGGGGCCCCACAAGATCTGGGGAGATTCCTTCCTGGAAGAGCTCAGGGATCTGTGGGGTTCAGAGACTCCAGGCAGAGCTGTGTGCCAGAGACAGGGACACTCGGTCACAGGCCGGGTGAGCTCAGAGTGCAGCGGGGGGCCAGGGAGACAGGAGTGATTGAGCACTTTTCTCTGAGGGCGCACTGAGGAGTGGGGCCCCGAGCTCTCGGCTCCTCTGGGCCGTAGACTGGGCAGCCGCCATTTTCATTCCCATCCTCTGGCACTCTATGGAAAGCGTTCAGGGAACAAAAGCTCCCAAAATTGAACCCGAGCTGATTACTTAGCCCGGCCCCTGGTCAGGGCGGTGCAATTCCACCTTGGGCAAAGAGAATCACTATAATAGGCCCGTCCCCCAGAAGATCAACAAGAACATCCAGCCAAGATCAAGTTCACTCACCAAGGAGAACAGCAGAATTCCAGAGAAGGAGAAAGCAAAGCATGGAATTCATGGCTTTCTCCCCATGATTCTTTAGTCTTGCAGTTAATTTTTTTTAATTTAATTTTTTTTCTTCTGCTAAATTTTTTTTTAACTTTTGCCCTTCCCTTTTTTAACGTTTTTTAACTAGTTTATCCTAACAATACTTTTAATTAAAAAAAATATATATTTTTTAATCTTCATTACTATAGTCATATTTTAACTTTCATTGTATCTAACTTTATTTTTTCTATACACATAGGGTTTCTTCCTCTAAAAAAATTTGGGGTACAACTTCTTCTAATAGATCTAAGTATACCCTAAATCTAGCACAGGGTTTTGTTCTAGTCTCCAGCCTGAGCAAATTCTCTCCATTTTCTTTTTCTTTATTCTCCCAACCAATTTATCTTATCAACTCCTTTTTTAGAAATTTAAAAAAAAATTCATTTTTATAGTCATATTCCATCCCTTCATTGTGTTCACCCTTATATATGCTTTTCATTCTTTAAAATTTTGGGAGTTTTTTTCTTCTAAGACACCAAAATACTCCCAAAATTAAGTAGGTGATCCTGTTCTAGTAACCAGTCTAATATATATTTATTTTCCTTTTTAATATTTTTTATTTGTTTCTTTTTTTTTTTTTCTTTTGCTGAAATTCTTTTTGCCCCTTTCTTCCCCCCACGATTTGGGGTCTCTTCTGATTTGCTTAATGCACATTTTCCTGGGGTCTTTGCCACCCTTTTAGTATTTTATTCACATGTTCCTGTATTCTTGTCTGGATAAAATGACAAGGCGGAAAAACTCACCACAAAAAAAAAGAACAAGAGGCAGTACCAAAGGGTAGGGACCTAATCAATCCAGACATTGGTAATATGTCAGATCTGGAGTTCAGAATGATGATTCTCAAGGTGCTAGCTGGGCTTGAAAAATGCATGGAAGATATTAGAGAAATGCTGTCTGGAGAAATAAAAGCTCTTTCTGGAGAAATAAAAGAACTAAAATCTAACCAAGTTGAAATTTAAAAAGCTATTAATGAGGTTCAATAAAAAATAGAGGCTCTTACTGCTAGGATAAATGAGGCAGAAGAGAGAATTAGTGATATAGAAGACCAAATGACAGAGAATAAAGAAGCTGAGCAAAAGAGAGACAAACAACTACTGGACAATGAGGGGAGAATTCGAGAGATAAGTGAAACCATAAGATGAAACAACATTAGAACATTAGAATAATTGGGATTCCAGGAGAAGAAAGAGAGAGGGGAACAGAAGGTATATTGGAGAGAATTATTGTAGAGAATTTCTCTAATATGGCTAAGGGAACAACCATTAAAAACCGGGAGGTGCAGAGAACCTGCCTCAAAATCACTAAGAATAGGTCCACACCCCGTCATCTAATACTAAAATTTACAAGTCTTAGCGACAAAGAGAATATCTTGAAAGCAGCCCAGGACAAGAAGTCTGTACATACAATGGTAAAAATACTAGATTGGCAGCAGACTTATCCACAGAGGCCTGGCAGGCCAGAAGGAACTGGCATGATATATCCAGAGCACTAAATGAGAAAAATATGCAGCAAAGAATACTATATTCAGCTAGGCTATCATTGAAAATAGAAGGAGAGATAGAAAGCTTCCAGGACAAACAAAAACTAAAAGAATTTGTAAACACCAAACCAGCTCTACAGGAAATATTGAAAGGGGTTCTCTAAGTAAAGAGAGACCTTAAAAGTAGTAGACCAGAAAGGAACAAAGACAATATACAGTAACAGTCACCTTACAGACAATACAATGGCACTAAATTAGTATCTCTCAATAGTTACCATAAATGTAAATGGGCTAAATGCCCCAATCAAAAGACAAAGGGTACCAGAATGGATAAAAAAACAAAACCCATCAATATGCTATCTACAAGAAACACATGTTAGACCCAAAGACACCTTCAGATTTAAAGTGAGGGAGTGGAAAACACTTTACCATGCTATGGACATCAAAAGATGCCATGGACATCAAAAGAAAGCTGGGGAGGCAATCCTTATATTAAATCAATTAGATTTTAAGCCAAAGACTATAATAAGACATGAGGAAGGACACTATATAATACTCAAAGGGTCTGTCCAACAACAAGATCTAATAATTTTAAATATTTATGCCCCTAATATGGGAGCAGCCAATTATATAAAGCAATTAATAACAAAATCAAAGAAACACATCAACAATAATACAATAATAGTAGGGGACTTTAACACTTTCCTCAATGAAATGGACAGATCATCCAAGCAAAAGATCAACAAGGAAATAAAGGCCTTAAATGACACACTGAACCAGATGGACATCACAGATATATTTAGAACATTCCATCCCAAAACAACAGAATACACATTCTTCTCTAGTGCACATAGAACATTCTCCAGAATAGATCACATCCTGGGCCATAAATCAGGTCTCAACCAGTATCAAAAGACTGGGATCATTCCCTGCATATTTTCAGACCACAATGCTCTGAAGCTAGAACTCAATCACAGAGGAAATTTGGAAAGAACCCAAATACATGGAGACTAAATAGCACCCTACTAAAGAATGAATGGGTCAACCAGGAAATTACAGAAAAATTGAAAAAATTCATGGAAACAAACGAAAATGAAAACACAACTGGTCAAAATCTGTGGGACAGAGTGAAGGTGGTCCTGAGAGGAAAGTATATAGTGATACAAGGCTTTCTCAAGAAACAAGAAAAGTCTCAAGTATACAACCTAAACCTACACCTAAAGTAGCCAGAGAACTTACAGCAATGAAAGCCTAAACCCAGGAGGAGAAGAGAAATCATAAAGATCAGAGCAGAAATCAATAAATAGAAACCAAAAGAACAGTAGAACAAATCAACGAAACTAGGAGCTGGTTCATTGAAATAATTAATAAGATTGTTACACCCCTGGCCAGACTTATCAAAAAGAAAAGAGAAAGGACCCAAATAAATACAATCATGAATGAAAGAGGAGAGATCACAACCAACACCAAAGAAATACAAACAATTATAAGAACATATTATGAGCAACTCTACGCCAGCAAATTTGACAATGTGGAAGAAATGGATGCATTCCTATGGACATGTAAACTACCACAACTGAACCAGGGAGAAACAGAAAACCTGAACAGACCCATAACCAGTAAGGAGATTGAAACAGTCATCAAAAATCTCCAAACGAACAAGAGCCCAGGGCCAGACGGCTTCCCAGGGGAATTCTACTAAACATTTAAAGAAGAATTAATTCCTATTCTCCTGAAACTGTTCCAAAAAATAGAAATGGAAGGAAAACTTCCAGACTCATTTTATGAGGCCAGCATCACCTTGATCCCAAAACCAAGGATCCCATCAAAAAAGAAAATTACAGACCAATATCCTTCATGAACACAGATGTGAAAATTCTCACCAAAATACTAGCCCATAGGATCCAAGAGTACATTAAAAGGATTATTCACCACGACCAAGTGGGATTTATTCCAGGGCTGCAAGGTTGGTTCAACATCTGCAAATCAATCAATGTGATACAATACATTAATAAAAGAAAGAACAAGGACCATATGATACTCTCAATAGATGCTGAAAAAGCATTTGACAAAGTACAGCATCCCTTCCTGATCAAAACTCTTCAAAGCGTAGGGATAGAGGGCACATACCTCAATATCATCAAAGCCATCTATGAGAAACCCACCGCAAATATCATTCTCAATGGAGAAATACTGAAAGCTTTTCCACTAAGGTCAGGAACACAGCAAGGATGTCCGTTATCACCACTGCTATTCAACATAGTACTAGAAGTCCTAGCCTCAGTAATCAGACAACAAAAAGAAATTAAAGGCATCCAAATAGGCAAAGAAGAAGTCAAACTCACTCTTTGCAGATGATATGATACTGTATGTGGAAAACCGAGAAGGCTCCACTCCAAAACTGTTAGAAGTTGTACAGCAATTCAGTAAAGTGTCAGGATATAAAATCAATGCACAGAAATCAGATGCATTTCTTTATACCAACAACGAGACAGAAGGGAGAAATTACAGAGTCAATCCCATTTACAATTGCACCCAAAACCATAAGATACCTAGGAATAAACCTAACCAAAGAGGCCTAGAATCTATACTCAGAAAACGAAAGAGAACTCATGAAAGAAATTGAGTAAGAGACAAAGAAATGGAAAAATGTTCCATGCTCATGGATTGGAAGAACAAATATTCTGAAAATATCTATGCTATCTAAAGCAATCTACACATTTAATGCAATCCCTATCAAAATCCCATCCTTTTTTTTCAAAGAAATTGAACAAATAATCCTAAAATTTATATGGAACCAGAAAAGACCTCGAATAGCCAGAGGAATATTGAAAAAGAAAGCCAAAGCTGGTGGCATCACAATTCCAGACTGCAAGCTCTATTACAAAGCTGTCATCATCAAAACAGTATGGTACTGGCACAAAAACAGACACATAGATCAACAGAATAGAACAGAGAGCCCAGAAATAGACCCTCAACTCTATGGTCAATTAATCTTCGACAAAGCAGGAAAGAATGTCCAATGGAAAAAAGACAGCCTCTTCAATAAATGGTGTTGGGCAAATTGGACAGCCACATTCAGAAAAATGAAACTGGACCATTTCCTTACACCGCACATGAAAATAGATTCAAAATGGATGAAAGACCTCAATGTGAGAAAGGAATCCATCAAAATCCTTGAGGAGAACACAGGCAGCAACCTCTTTGACCTCAACCGCAGCATCTTCTTCCTAGGAACATCGCCAAAGGCAACAGAAGGGCAAAAATGAACTGTTGGGATTTCATCAAGATCAAAAGCTTTTGCACAGCAAAGGAAACAGTTAACAAAACCAAAAGACAACTGACAGAATGGGAGAAGATATTTGCAAATGACATATCAGATAAAGGGCTAGTATCCAAAATCTATAAAGAGCTTAGCAAACTCAACACCCGAAGAACAAATAATCCAATCAAGAAATGGGCAGAGGACATGAACAGACATTTCTGCAAAGAAGACATCCAGATGGCCAACAGACCCATGAAAAAGTGCTCCACATCACTGGGCATCAGGGAAATACAAATCAAAACCACAATGAGATACCACCTCACACCAGTCAGAATGGCGAAAATTAACAAGTCAGGAAATGACAGATGCTGGCGAGGATGCGGAGAGAGGGGAACCCTCCTGCACTGTTGGTGGGAATGCAAACTGGTGCAATCACTCTGGAAAACAGTGTGGAGGTTCCTCAAAAAACCGAAAATAGAGCTACCTTATGACCCAGCAATTGCACTCCTGGGTATATATCCTAAAGATACAAACGTGGTGCTCCGAAGGGGCATGTGCACCTGAATGTTTATAGCAGCAATGTCCACAATAGCCAAACTATGGAAAGAACCTAGGTGTCCATCAACAGATGAATGGATAAAGAAGATGTGGTATATATACACAATGGAATACTATGCAGCCATCAAAAGAAATGAAATCTTGCCATTTGCGATGACGTGGATGGAACTAGAGGGTATTATGCTTAGCAAAATAAGTCAATCGGAGAAAGACAACTATCATATGATCTCTTTGATATGAGGAAGTAGAGATGCAATGTGAGGGGGTTGGGGGAGGTAGGAAAAGAAAAAATGAAAGAAGATGGGAACGGGAGGGAGACAAACCATAAAAGACTCAATCTCAAAAAACAGACTGAGGGTTGCTGGGGGCAGGGAGGATGGGAGAGGGTGGTGGGATTATGGAGATTGGGGAGGATATGTGCTATGGTAAGTGCTGTTAACTATGTAAACCTGGCGATTCACAGACCTGTACACCTGGGGCTAATAATACATTATATGTTTATAAAAAAATAAAAAATAAATAATTTTTTTTTAAGTGACATTTCTTGGGGCACCTGGGTGGCTCAGTGGGTTAAACCTCTGCCTTCGGCTCAGGTCGTGATCTCAGGGTCCTGGGATTGAGCCCCACATCAGGCTCCCTGCTCAGCAGGGAGGCTGCTTCCCTCTCTCTGGGCATGCCTCTCGGCCTACTTGTGATCTCTGTCAAATAAATAAATAAAATCTTAAAAAAAAAAAAAAAGGTAACATTTCTTGCCACATCTCTTCCAAGTGGCCCTCCTTCCTGCTTGCATGTCGAGGCCCTGCTATGCTACCATATCATCCCTCCCTCTACTTACTCGTCCTAGTACACAGAAGCCACAATGGTGGCAAATTCCTTTATGTGTAAGCCTTATAGCCAGTGAGTTTCCTTGATGGTGAAGCTCTCTGCTGCTTACACAGAAGAACTCAGGGCCAGCCTCAAGCTCTGCTTGGTCCCTAACAATCAGAGGTCGTTTTGAAATTGCCCTTTGTAGAACTCCTCATATTCTAGTTCTACAAAGAACTGGTGTGATAGGGAGACTTTCTATGCAATGCTAAATTAATTGAAATATGGCTTAAGTTTCTAGAATTTCAACTGTGACATGTAAGAAGGAACATTTTTTTTTTTTGCTGAAAAATGTTAACTAATTCTAAGAAAAAGTCACAACATTATTTAAAATAATGCCAGAATTCTTGCCCTACGGTAGATGACATTAGATATGCCTTATCATCTGCGTTAAAGATATATTCAGTCATATAATGTCTGAGTGCTCCTTTGAAAGACATGCATGGGTTATTTAAAAAAAAAAAACAAAAAACCTACTTTTTGGAAGCCGATTTCAAGTATAGCAACCCAGCTTCTGTAGAAAAAACTAAAACATAACACCATGTGCAGAACTGCACTGATCCTTCTTTCTCTGAATTCTATACAGTACATATGCATGCATCTATCACACATATACACATTCACACAAAGTGTAAGAAACCCAGGCTTGTGTGACAATGAAAACTGCATATTGTTGGGTTTTGAGAGTTGTTTTTTTTTTTTTAAAAATCAGTTATATTCTCTATTTTGTCACTTCTAAAAAAAATTACTTCAAAAAAATTCTCATAATTCTCTCCCCAAAAGTTTTAAGGGCCTCCTTTAAAAGGTACTCGCCTGACCTAATGACCCTGAAGGGTCTGGTTACATTACAGCAGTTTCTAACCCAGGCTGCACAGGAGATGCACCTGGGGAGTTTTGAAAACGACTGAATAGCAAAGTACCTGGCACACAGTAGCCAATCAATACACGGAGATTTGTTTCTCCATCATCCCTCCCAGCCTAGCTGCAATTCCGTATTTGCCCAGTGCCCACAGAGTATAATCTGACACCTCATTAGCAGCTTACTCAGTATACCCCAAAGTTTCTTATAAATGTCACCACATATTCTATCCTCATACCCAGTGACCGGAGGTGATCTATGTCACCTATGCGATGTTTTATATCCGTCCCTCCTCACATGCTCACCTCCTTGCTTGCAGAATCATCCTGAACCATCTTGCAGTGTAGACCCACACAGCTGTCTACTCTGAGGCCTAATTACCCTTCCACCGTGCAGGTCTGATCTCATCTCTCCCAGGCCATCTGCTCAAGTTCACGTTCCCTCGCTCCTCCAAACCTGAGACCATCAGGGATCCCTTAGCTCTGTACATTCATCTCCATGTTCCCCTTTCTGGGAACCAGGAAAAACAGACCCCTTCCTGGAATGAGACAGGATGTTTGAAATAGGCGCCTTTCCCCATTCCTTTCACATTCCTATCCTATGTCCACCTGCTCCCAATGCTTGTCTTTCCCTCATCTCCTGATCTCTCTACCGCAAGTGCCTGCCTCTATGTCAACCTCTAGCCTTTGTCACACGCTTATCTGTGAAACGGTTTAACATTTCGAGGGAGTGCTTACATAACTGACGAAAAAACAAGTCACAAAGGATCACTGTGTGATTTAATCCATGGTGTGCTTTTGCTTTCGGTTATGTCTACATTTGGCAATAACCTTCATAAATTACACCGCTCCCAAATATCCACTGGGTAGCTCCTACAGTCTTCTTTAGATACTGTTATAGATATTGTCATCTTCACAAATTAATGTACCTCTTCCATAACCGTTCATTGAGTAATAGCAAAATACATTTCAAAAATCAAAGGCAGAAATCTCTAAATACCTAAGGCCCACACAATTTAAAAACAATCACTGTACATCAAACAAAAATCACGTCTTAATGAAAAAGGGGCATAAAGTTTGGTATGCTGTGTGGCACAGAAATGCATCCGGTAGTCGGTACTTTCCAGACAGGACCCGTGTTTTTGTATTTCATTACAGCTAAAAATATTGAATCTAGACAGAATCGGAGAGGAAATGACAACGTGTGGGAAGCCGACCTCTTTAACTTGAGATCAGCTGACCTTTGGAGTATGGACATGGCTCTCTTGTAAAAAGCTGAAAAAAACGATACGACTGTGTTGGATTTCAACAACACTTTCCTGGGCATGAAGGACCTTTACAGGAGATAAAGCACCGATTGTTTTAGCCCCTTTCCTCTGCTAGGGAGAAGGCACATTAAAAAGAGAGCTACCTACTCCAGGGTGCGTGCCTGGCAAGATGGGTGTTACTTACTGATAAAAAGCACATGACAGTGATTTTGAAACAGGGCTGGTGCTGTCAATCAAACCGGAGAGGCAGGATATCCTGTCCCAGCGATTACTGTCTGGGCTGGAGTGTGGCGAACTGCCAGGTCAATTACAGCGGGCCGGGCAGGAAATATGAAGACAGATAGGCTTAATTCTAAACAGGAGCATCAGTAAAATAGAAACCTGGGGACACATTAATGCAATGGTCAATTACTTAAAAGTGTGGCTTTGGCCACAGCTACAAAATGTATTTCTACAGGTAAGGAATTTTTTTTTTCATTAATAAGAATGAATATATAGGGATTTCTTAAAATAACATTTGTGTCCTTATTTGGGGAGAAAAACATTTCTCAAGGGAAAATTAGGATTCTGTAACTCTCATCTAGAAGCCAAGATGCATGAGTAAATTAGTATTTGGGAAAACTGGCCAATGATATTTCATAACTGTTCATGCCACTGATACGTCAATTTTCCTTCCATTTTTTCAGACTGATTTCAGTCTAAATTCTCCTAGTCAAATCTCTCCTCTTGATTGCACCTACAGCTTCTTTGTCTAAGGGAAAAAATACTAAGAGATCAGCAGCATCAATTTGAGGATTCATATCACAGAATACCTATAAACAGGGAAATATTTCCTTTGTTTCAGACTCAGGTTCCAGGACTCCCAAGGAATCACATTAAACATCAGACTTGCCAGGAAAAAAAAATGCAGACTGTTTGAATCACAGCTTAATTGCTTGTGAACTAGATTCTTAGATTCCTCTAATAACAGAAGAAAATCCCTGTCAACATCTATGTGAAGAAAATACCAGGCTGCTGACACTGAATTTTGCAGCTATGCTATTTTTAATGGTGATTAGTAAGTTCTCAAATTGTGGAAGATTATAAAGAGCACACAAAAAAGATGTAAATTAAAACAAAAATATAAGAAGTATTATCATAATTTCCCACCAACCTAAAGAGATGTTTCTTAAAAAAAAAATGTGGACAATTTACATACATTCTAGGACACAATGTTCATTAAAGCCTCAGTAATATGGGTATGCAGTGTACAATGCTGGAAAGGTGTCAAAAGCTGAAATAATATAAATCAAATCCAGTTTCCCCAAGATAATATTACAACAGGGTATTATTAACTGATACTTAACTAATTACAGAAATGAAAATAAAAACAATATTTTATCTATCTCTGTGTATTATTTATATGGATAAGAAGGTACATAAAAATCTCAGGGAGGGTGCCTTGTGGCTCAGTTGGTTAAACATCTGCCTTCGGCTCAGGTCATGATCCCAACTTCCTGGGATCAAATCCCGCATCAGGCTCCCAGCAGAGTCTGCTTCTCCCTCTTCCTCTGCTCCTACCCCCTGCCTGTGTGCTCTCTCACTCACTCACTCTCAAATAGATAAATATTTTTTTTTAAAAATCTCTCAATGTCACAAGTCAATTAACTAGTGGCTTAATCATATACTAAACTATATGATAAAAGAATCTACAAAACTCAAAATAAGAGAAAAAATCCTAGAAATTCTGGACATTCCTGCCCAGGGATATGTCACATACTGTTAGGACGATCTCTAGAGCAATCTCTAGAGTTGCTGATATCTCTGTGCCTAAATTTTTCACTATTTTTAATCTATCATCATAATTACAAATTACCATCCAACATAAATGAGAGGCATAGGATTAGAACCAAGGAAGTCCTCAGAGATCTGAGAAGCCAGTCTCCCAACGGAGGGTTTCGTTGAAGCTGCTCCGCTCATCCTTCCCAATACTGGAAGACTTGGCTCTTGGGGCAGCACCACGCAGGGCAGAAACTTTGGCCCTCGCAGAGGCAGACACACACAAGGAGGTAGAGGACCAAGGCCGAGAACAAGGATCAACAGAAGGGAAGCGTAGCAGTTTTACGGAGGGCGGTCAAGGGTGGCCTGGGCAGGAAGGTGAAGCTGTAAGAGGTGGGGGGTGAGCCATGCAGACAGCCGGGGGGAAGAGCCGTCCAGAGCAGGGAAGGGCCAGTGCACAGTGCGGGAGGCGCGCCAGCCTCGTCTGTGGAGCAGTGGGGCTGGGCAGGGGTGAGGGACGGAGGGAGGGACAGTAGGAAGGCCCTCTGCAAGGACACGGCTTCAGACCCCAGTTTGCGTGAGATGGGGAGGTTCTAGGGGGCTGTGAAGGTTGGAACAGAGAAGAATGTCCTAGGGTAATTGTTAAATGCAATTTCCAGGCTTCCCTTATGGGAAGGAGGGATTCTAATTGAGTAGGTTTGAGGCCCAGGAATTTGCACTGTTTCAGTCCTCAGGCAGTGCACCTGACAAGGGCCTAAAGGCCACTGAGAAATGCCATTATGAATCCCTGACCGTCTCATCAGTCAGCCAGCCGAGACACAAAGCAGCCATCGTGGCTGTTAATGTGACACACCCGGGACAGAAAAGGAACAAAGAAACCTTAAACACGAGTGCTAGAAACAGAACTGTCCACTTTTCACTTAGCAGGAGAGTTCAGTCCCCGCAGCTGCTGAGACAGACTGACACCTGGGGGCTGGTTAGTGATGGGCAAACTGGTGAATTATATGAGTACTGACAGTCCTATGACTATTCCGGTGGTTGATTTAACTAATGATTCCAGTGCCCTTGGGGCTTGCTAGCACAGAAGGTTGGTGTGCTCGGTGAGCCTGTGAAAGTGAGGGTCATGTCAGACATCGCTGACTGCTCAAGTTATACCAGGTGACAGCTACCCAAATCCCCAGGTTGTAGGAGGCGAAGGAACCCCGGACAACAGGTGCGACAGGTGAGAGCATTAGTCCAATGATGCGAAACGGTTACAGTTCAGGAACTTCTTTTAGGGATATCTCTTAGTACTTCGTCACTGTTCCTTTACTCTGTGTGTGTGTATGTGTGTGTGTATGTACATGATATCCTTCAGAAATCAAAACCATTGATAACAGGTGCTTCCTCTGTACATGATCCTACTTAATCCTCAAAACCGCCCTGTGGGGTAAATAGCCATGCAGGTGAACTGAATGAAGCCCAGAGAAGTTAAGGAACTTGCCAGGGCCACACAGCTAATAATAGCGAGAACTGAGATTTTTAATTTAAAAAATTATTTTTTTATTTTTAATGAAATGATTAATGTGTCTGATTAATCCAATGTCCACATCTTAACCACCAAAAAAATATGATTTCCTAAATAGATTTTTAGAAAATGCTTGACGTAAATGTTTACCATGTGGCATTTCAACATGAAACTTTACTATTGAGATGTTGGTTCACCCTCCAAGACATGATGATTGAGGAACATGAGCTTGGGAGTGAAGCAGATCTGGGACAGACTCCTTATTTGACACATAACATACCTGAGACTCAGTACCTTCATTAATAAAAGGGGGAGAATGCATCCCCAAATTTCAGTGACACAAAAGGTGCAATACACGGGGTATAGCACAGATAGCCATTCCTTCACCACCAACTTGGAAGGAAACCTTGACGGTCGCCCAGACCCTTCTCTCCTTGCACAGGACACTTCTACAAACTCCTTGACAGGGGTCACCTAAGCTGAGAGTAGACAGCTCTTGAGGTGGACCAGGTGCCCTCATTCAGGCACAGAGTGATCTAGTCATTCAGAGTGTCCTTCCCCTTACTGATCTGACCACCACCTGCACCAGGGCTGCTCGTCTGGGAAACAGACCAAACTAAGATCTCCTTCCAGGTGATAACGGAAGGCAGTCAATCCCCGGTCTTTTCTTCTCTGAATTAAGCAGGTCCACCTCAGTCAGGAGTCCTTCCCGTCACTATTTCCCAAACACAGTATCCTGATTTTCCTCCCCTGGAAAACTAGTGTTGTCTCTGTCCTTTCAAATGCAAAGCTCAGGAGCAAAGGTTAGACTGATATATTAAGCAAGGAGTACGATGGGACTGCTCTCTGGATGGTCAAATTTCTTCTTATAATCCAAATCTTGAAGAACCTTAGCACCTTTGCCCAGTGTAGTCACACCAGCAGAAAGCACCTTCCCCTCCCAGTTCCCACTGAGATCTTTTCTCCCCCAACCCTCCCCCAACTTTCTTCCCCTCCAAGGCCCTGCCTCTGCCTCTGCCCGGTCTCCCAAAGAACCTCTGTCTTCCCGCCAATCCAACCCCAAACCCAGGAAGCCTGTCTTCTAGGTTTCTCCCCTCCCCTACCAGCTACCCAAAACAGCCCTCTTCGGCAGGCAGAAGAAGAGAGAATTCTATACCACTTTGAAGCTTCTGGACCCTGTCATACTTCCACTGACCCAGCAAAAGGCTGTAATTACACCTGCACTTCATAGCCGTGGCCACACTGACCCTGTGGTCAAGCCCATGTGGCAGAGCTTCTACTACCTTCACTTTTGTCCGGGGCTCCTCCTCAAGCCTGTGATTTCACCATATCATGTTTTAAAAGCTAAACTCAAACCTTTAATTTCATCCCCAATAATTTCAATTCTAGTTTCACTTTATTGTTCCAGTTTGATGCAATCATCTGATTTTTTAAATTCGGTTTCTCTTATAATAGTTCTCCTTTCCAGATCTGTACCATCTGTAAATGTGGACTGACTTCTGGGTCTTTATACAAATCCTTGGGCAAAAATGTTGGGAAGTAACTGTGCAAGGAAAGTTCGTTATGTTTGTAAATGCAAAATGCTTATGAAATAGACAGCATCTAATGAATCCATAGCCCGGCAAGTACAGAGGCTCATAAAAGAACACAACCCAGGGGCGCCTGGGTGGCTCAGTGGGTTAAGCCGCTGCCTTCGGCTCGGGTCATGATCTCAGGGTCCTGGGATCGAGTCCCATATCGGGCTCTCTGCTCAGCAGGAAGCCTGCTTTCCTCCCTCTCTCTCTTTGCCTGCCTCTCTGCTTACTTGTGATCTCTCTCTGTCAAATAAATAAAATAAATCTTTAAAAAAAAAAAAAAAAAAAAAAAAAAAAAAAAAAAAGAACACAACCCAAATGACAAACAGAGATGCCAGTGAATGTCACAGCACCAAGCATAATCAGCTTCCACACTCCTACACAGACAAAACCGATGCAAAAGCACATCGTTTAGGAGAGAACGATGCTAATAGCATAGAATTAGAGAGGGATTCTAAGCTATTTCAAAGGGGCAGCAGGGAGATGGAGGATATTTAGTGATTTAACTGACAATAAAAGTTATCTTAATTATACATACAGTGGAATAGAGAAGCTTTGTTCGAAATCACACATTTTTAGTGAAAACAGAAGCACAGCTGTAGGTATTAAAATTTCATTCATCTCAGTGTCATTTGTTTCCTTTGTCCAGTAAGTAGTGATCTTATATATTTCTTCCCTGTCTTTTCACTTTTAATGTATTCACAAAGTATTTTCTCCTGTGCTAGCTCAAATTCATTTTAAAATCTGCACTGCCCTGATGCTGCCAGCTCAAGCTGTCTAGAAAAGAAACTGGTCTTGATTTCTACGGACTGCCAGCATCAGAGTTTGCTTCCTTCTTCTGAAAAAGCAAAACCAAAGGAACTGAAATTTTAAGAGGCTCAGATAAGTTGTTTGCTAAAGTGGCCATGGTTTTTGCCCCTTTCCCCATTGGCTACTTGGATTAAGTGTGCTTAATATAGCAACCATATTTACCTTTTATATACAAGGAAAATGTTTCAGGTTATAATTACATTGATATCATTCTAATACAGGCAATTTAAACAAACTTATAAAATGACTTTTATTACTTGAATGTATGGGGAAGGCAATTAATGTCACATGACCCCCAAATAATAACTGTTGTCACAAATTATGTCACTTTGTTCTTTTCAACTCTTTAAACATCTTTGTTAAGTATAACCTAAAGATGAAAGATTAACAGAGGAATGTGGGCAGCCAATAAGGAAATGAATACAGTGCTTGAAGACGGAGGAATTTAGGAGACATAGCAGATGAGTTAGTGCAGGGTCATTATCAGAAGTTAGAATTTGAAACAGAATTTAAGACTATGGACTCCGAGAAATAAATTGAAGTTTTCGGAGGGGAGGGGCAAAGGGGGATAGGTCAGCCTGGTGACGTGTATTGCATGGAGCACTGGGTGTCGTCATATGCAAACAATGAATCCTGGAACACTACATCAAAAAACTAAGAACGTACTGTATGGTGACTACCATAACATAATAAAAAAAATTTTTAAATAAAAATAAAAGTCACTATATTGTCCATTATCAGTATAAATATCTTCTATAGCATATAATTTTTTTTCAGTTATCGTAATAAAAAAAAAAAAACTTGGACAAGTTAAATCTAAGCCAACAGTAATTTCCATGTAAAAGTATATACAGCTTTGAATCTGTAATTAGGCAAAGGAAATTTAGCCATTTAAAAACATCCTTTTTCTTATATTAATTTGATGCCCTCATTCATTAAATAGGAGCAAAATATGTGCCTAAATGAAATACAGTGAATGCAAATGTCAGAGAAAAACAAAAACAAAACCCAAATAACCAAGGCACTGATGAGGAAAACAGCACTTTTCCCTTGGTCCTGACTTTTTTCCTCACACGCCTGTTTGCATTATGCATAGGTTTTATCAGAGTTTTATTTCACTGGGTTAATGATAAAAGATCTTCCATTTGTTTCCACCACGGGGCTTGCCAGGCCATTACTGCTCAGTGCCCGGAGTTTCTCAATATGACAAATGCCAAACGTCTACTCATCAAAACATCTGACTGATGGCATATGCTGAATTTCTCAGATGCTAGAGTTCAATAAGGAGCTGTTTGGTTTAATGAGTCTTCTCCTAATATGCTTCTCTACACATCATTATAGAATTGTTCCCGTCTTCTTCAAAGAACTAGCACCAAGCAGAAGAATAAAACAATGCACAACAAACTATAATACCCCCCAAGTTTATAACCTGTATGTCACATAACAAAATTAGTTACACCAGCAGAATTTACTGAGAGCAGTGCTGGGCTTACTAAGACTTCTCTCATGTTGCAGCCAAATTTTATCAGAAATGAAAATAATATTGGATATCCATATGGTTCCTTAAACTATTCATTTCAAAGGAATTTCAGGACCATTACCTAACCAGACATTTACAAAAACGCTCTGACTGAAGAAGGCAGGAATGTTTTCCCCTTTAAAAGAAAGGATTGGGGCCCACGGGTGGCTCAGTCTGTTAAGTGCCTTCGACTCAGGTCGCGCTCTCAGGGTCCTGGGATCGAGCCCCTCATCGGTCTCCCGGCTCAGTGGAGAGCCTGCTTCTCTCTCTGCTTCTGCCTGCCGCTCTGGCTACTTGTGATCTCTCTCTCTCTCTCTCTGTGTCAAATAAATAAATAAAATCTTTTTTAAATAAATAAATAAATAGACAGATGGATAGATGGATGGATGGATGGATGGATGGATAATTTATTCCACCTCTGGAAAAATGTCAATGGCATTTTGACAGGGATTGCATTGAATGTATAGATTGTTCTGGGTAGCACATGCACCCCAGTATTCATAGCAGCAATGTCCACAGTAGCCAAACTGTGGAAAGAGCCACAATGTCCACAGACAGATGCATGGAGAGAGAAGATGGGGTCCATAGATACAATGGAATACTACTCAGCCATCAGAAAGGATGACTACCCACCATTTACACCAATGTGGATGGAACTGAAGGGTACTGTGTTGAGTGAAATAAGTCACTAAGGGAAAGACAATTATCGTTTGGTTTCACTCATATGTGGAACATAAGAAACAGCACAGAGGAACATAGGGGAAAGGAGGAAAAACAGAATGAGAAGTCAGAGAGGGAGACAAAGCATGAGAGACTCTTAACTATAGGAAACAAACTGAGAGTTGCTGGAGGAGAGGTGAGTGGGGGACAGGGTAACTGAGTGATGGACATTAAGGAGGGCACGTGATGTGATGAGCACAGGGTGGTAAATGCAACTGATGAACTACTGAACTCTACATCTGAAACTAATGATGTACTATATGTTTGCTAATGGAAATTAAAAAACAAAAAATAAAAGAAAGGATAAATGAAGCCCAGAGATACTAAGTGGCATCTCCAAAATCAGAGTCTGTCATCAAAAGGACCAAGAGGAACGCCTGGGTGGCTCTGTCAGTTGAGCATCCTACTCTTGATTTTGGCTCAGGTCATGATCGCAGGATCCTGGGATAGAGTCCCACACCGGGCTCCCTGCTCAGCGGGCAGCCTGCTTCTCCTTCTCCCTCTGCTGTTCCCCCTGTTTCTGCTTTCTCCCTCTCTCTCTCACTCTTTCTGTCAAATAAATAAATAAAATAATAAAATAAAATAAGATAAAAGGACCAAGACTAGGTCAGAACTAGTCTTTAACCCCATAGCTGGGGTTGTCCCATCACGCCTCACGGGGCTTGTCTCCAAGGACACAAAATCCATGTTCATTAATAAACTGAAACATCATCAACCTCCCTCCTCTGACTGAAAGGCAGCTCTACTATCTCTCTAAAGTTTTTTCTTTAACGGCCAAAACAATACGAATGCATATTTTAGATCTCTCCTGATGTCCCCGAAAGGAAATCATATCTCAACATCAAACACAAAGATCAGTCTTAAATCTGAACCTGAGAACAGGAATCTCCCTAGTTAAATGTGTAATCCCATCTCTACCTCTAGAAACCACTAACATTCAAATAACACGTTGTTTCCTTTGTAAACAGGAGTTAGGTAGATTCTAGTACCGTCCAAGGAGACGGATTATTGCAACTGTGGATTTCTATTGGAAGGATGGCTGTCCTTCCTATTTAAGTAAAAGAGATCTTCATTTGAAACTATTTGAGCTTTAGTGTTAATGAACTCAGGTGCACTTTTCTATATGAACAAGGCTAATAATGACTCTATTTCATAAAGACCAAGAGCTCGTTCATGGGTTATTTCATGTGGCAATCATTTCAAGTTAAATAATCTGACATTTTAAAATTGGCATTTGGTGATGAGCTCTCAGGTGCATTTCAGGAGCTCACTCACTTTTTTTGCCTTTTTGCTCACTAGGAAAGGTAAATGAGAGTCCTGACAAGAGGCGGGTAAATTTTTGTCCTTTGAAATAAAGGGACTGCCTATCAAATCTTTCCAATGAGAGGGTCTCATCAAGGCTGTTATGAGAAATAGGTAATAGATTGATAGCCTGCTATTGGTTATTTCTCAGATGTTATAAAGAATCATGTTGGGGAGTATGGGCAGCTCTGTCAGTTAAGTGTCCAGCTCTTGGTTCTGGCTCAAGTCATGACCTCAGAGTCGTTAGACTGAGCCCTGTATCACCGGACCCTGTGCTCAGTGCAGTCAGCTTGTCCTCTCTCTGCTCTTCCCCATGCCCCACACTGCTCGCATGCACACTCTCACTCTTTCAAATAAGTCAATAAAACCCTTAATAACAGATCACGTTGGGGCGCCTGGGTGGCTCGTGGGTTAAAGCCTCTGCCTTCGGCTCGGGTTATGATCTCAGGGTCTTGGGATCGAGCCCTGCATCGGGCTCTCTGCTCAGCAGGGAGCCTGCTTCCCTTCCTCTCTCTCTGCCTGCCTCTCTGCCTACTTGTGAGCTCTGTCTGTCAAATGAATAAACAAAATCTTAAAAAAAAAAAAAAAAGATCACGTCAATAGCGCTCTCAAGATGTTATCTCTGGCAAACTGATACGCTCTTATAATTCGGTATTTATTTATTTAACTTTTCATACCAACCACCACTTTCTACACAGACTTGCAAAAATGAATTAAACCTGAGTCTTGCCATTGAAAAGACAGCAGCCTAGCTGGGGATGCAGAACTAATAATAATACAATGTGATAATTTCCTTATTAGGGATTAATGTAAAATCAAAAGATAAGGGGGCACAGAAGATGATGAGACTAAGTGTGCCTCGCCATTTGTCTGATGTTCTGTGGAGGTGGTGAAGTTTCAGCTGATGGCCCCCAAAACATCTTCATAAATAGAAAATAAAGATTAATGTGTAGGGAGATCAAGATTATTCAAATAATCAAGGTTCTATAAAGGATACAATAAGAGCTATAACAATATAGACTAGGTACTTAAAGTCAGAGGATTAAACTATTATCCCCGTAAGTTCAGCCTCTAATAATACAAAGCCTGACTTATGTTCAATTCCCTAGAAATAGACCCTAAGTGAAAGTGATTTATTACAAAGTGTCCCCCTAAGGGACACATAGGTAGGGAGCTAAGGAGTGAGACAGGGAAGGGAAGTAAGCCAACAGCATGGCATCAGGCAAACTCTTGAGGGGAAATGTGGCTCATTCCCAAGGAAAAATCTGGAGATGCCCCTCAAAATTGTCCTGATTGAGAGAGGAGTAAAGAATGAGGACCTGGAAGTAGAAGAAGCTAGAGTAAATATCCTTGTTCTTTTCACTGGTTAAAGACCCTGAATTGGTTTAAGCCTGCCCCAGGATCACAGAAATTCCCAGGCTGACTTATGTGGTTAGATTTCTACTTGGTGAAGTTTCTGACCAACATAATCCCATCACCTCCCACGTTCATTCCAGGAGAGTTTCTTGGAGAGCGCGTTTTATTAATATCTAAGTATACAGTAAGTGCTAAACAGAAGGCTGCAAGTCTTTGATAGATAATACAAGAACTTAAGACCATATTCAAACTCTTACAAGTATGTATAAGAGGTGGGTTTCAGGAGTTTTCTGTAGATAAGAAACACTTTTCTGCATATTATGTTGTGAGAAGGCCATGTTCCGCAGCCAGAATGGAATGATGGAGTTGACATCAGAGCCCAAACAGCAGGTAGAAGACTCTATCATCCGGGGGGCTTTAGGTTGACTGGTCTCTGCTCATACCTCACTCATGCTCACTTGGCAAATCTCTAGGACTAAAACCAAGAGGACAGCATATGGAAATACACACATGATAACAAATTCTCCAGTGTATGTAATTTCAAGACTCTTCTTACCATTTCCCTTAATGATCTAGTGATCTGATGCTTGTAATAGCATTAGTAAATGTTCCCCTCTTCAGAAACTGAACACATACAGATGAGATTCGATTAAGATTCAGGTCTTCCAGGTGAAACAGTCCAAGTAAAAAATTTGATAGAGAATATGCACATGAGCATACAAATTGCAAAACTATGTACCAGTTCTCCTAGGTATAAACATCACTGGTCAGACCAATGTCTGAAAACCATATCCAATTTCCAGTCTATAACAAGCTAAATGGAGTTCAAGGAAGTTCATTAAAGCCTATGAAACTTATAAAATGAGATGTACAAAAAAATATCATGGACAAAAGAAGGATGAGAATGAACAGTGCTTTTTTTTTCTCTAAACATATAGTTATTCACAGATTATATTTCTTAGGGGGAAAAAAAGATTATCAGATTATAAAAAATAAGTACTCACTGCAGTAAACTGGGCAATTAATTCTTGGCACTTTCCCTCTTTTCCCTTTTTCTTTTGCATATAAATGTTTTTATTGAAGTACAACCATATACAAAGAGGTACAACTTTAAGTTCATGGCTCAATTTTTTTAAAGTGAAGACACCTGTATAAGAACTACCCAGAAGATGACTTTTTTTGTTGAGGACATAGCAAACTCATGGGAAAGCCCTTGGGTGGTTATTGTAACATGTATTTGTGAACTACTTGAGGAAATGAACCATTATTTTATTTTTCATATTTCTTGAATATTTCATTTGTGGTAAAGATTGGCAGATAAGACTATTCATTCACTTAACAATTATTAATTAAATGCTTAGAATGTGTTCAGCAGCAGTTGTACGGTGATGGAATCTGGGGTCTAGTGGAAGACAGATAATGCAGAAGCAAAGGCACTAATTAATAATTGTAAAATATGAACCTCAGCTGCAGCAACTTCTTCCTAGACATATCGCCAAAGGCAAGGGAAGCAAGGGCAAAAATGAACTATTGGGACTTTATCAAATAAAAATCTTTTGCAAAGCAAAGGAAGCAATCAACAAAACCAAAAGAAAACCGACAGAGTGGAGAAGATATTTGCAAATGACATATCAGATAAAGGGCTACTATCCAAAATCTATAAAGAACTTATCAAACAACACCCAAAGAACAAATAATCCAATCAAGAAATGGGCAGAGGACATGAACAGACATTTCTGCAAAGAAGACATCCAGATGGCCAACAGACCCATGAAAAAGTGCTCCACATCACTGGGCATCAGGGAAATACAAATCAAAACCACAGTGAGATACCACCTCACACCAGTCAGAATGGCTAAAATTAACAAGTCAGGAAATGACAGATGCTGGCGAGGATGCGGAGAAAGGGGAACCCTCCTACACTGTTGGTGGGAATGCAAGTTGGTGCAGCCACTCTGGAAAAGAGTATGGAAGTTCCTCCAAAAGTTGAAAATAGAGCTACCCTATGACCCAGCAATTACACTACTGGGTATTTACCCTAAAGATACAAATGTAGTCATCCAAAGGGGCACGTGCACCCGAATGTTTATAGCAGCAATGTCCACAATAGCCAAACTATGGAAAGAACCTAGATGTCCATCAGCAGATGAACAGATAAGGAAGATGTGGTATTTATGCAGCCATCCAAAAAAAAAAAAAAAAAAAACCATGAAGTCTTGCCCTTTGCAATGACATGGATGGAACTAGAGGGTATTATGCTGAGCGAAATGAGTCAATCAGAGAAAAGCAGTTATCATATGATCTAGCTGATATGAGGAATTTCAGAAACGAGACAGAGGATCATGGGGGAATAGAGGGGAAAATGAAACGGAATGACACCAGGGAGGAAGACAAACCGTAAGAAACTCTTAATATCAGGAAACAAGCCAAGAGTTGCTAGAGTGGAGGGGCGATGGGGTGGCTGGATGATGGACATTGGGGAGGGTATGTGCTATGGTAAATGCTGTGAATTGTGTAAGTCTGATGAATCACAGACCTGTACCCCTGAAACAAATAATACATTATATATTAATTTAAAAATACATTACAAATAATAATAATAAATTAAAGCCCATCTTTGGTTCAGAAATAAATAATAACTATAATTATAAAATATGAAATGCCATGAAGTAAATAATGTTATGGTCAAGAATATCAGGGTATCCAGGGGCACCTGGGTGGCTCAGTCAGTTAGGCACCTGACTCTTGATTTCTGTTCAGGTCATGATCTCAGGGTCAGGAGATCCAGCCCCGTGTAGGGCCCAGCAGTCAATGCAGAGTCTACTCTTCTCCCTCTCCCTCTGGCCCTTCCCTCATGCACACACACTCTCTCTCTCTCTAAAATAAAGAAATAAATCTTAAAAAAAAAAAAAAAAGGATATCAGAGTAACCTACCTACAAAAAGTGATTAGAGAAGTAAACAACAGATGAGCATGGATGGAAACTTGAGTAAAAAGAACCATTTGCATGGAGCACTGGGTGTGGTACATAAACAACGAATCTTGGAACACTGAAAAAATAAAATAGAATTTTAAAAAAAAATACAAAAACAAAAAAAAAAAAAACAAAAAGGACCAGCTATGGGAAAAGAAAAAAAGGGACATTCTAAACAAAAGGAACCTCATGAACAAACAAACAGGAGATTTCCCCTTATCCACGGGGAATACGTTCCAAGACCCCCAGTGGATGCCTGAAACCGTGGTCTGTACCAAACCATATATATTTATATAGTATGTTATTTCCTATGTGTTCATACCTATGATAAAGTCTAATTTATGAATTAGATACAGTAAGAGATGACCAAAAATAAGTAGCAATAAAATAGAAAAATAACAACAAACTATAATAAAAGTCATGTGAATGTGTTCTGTTTCTCACAATATGGTATCACACTGCACTCTTCTTCCTGTGACAATGCGCGAGGATAAATGCCCATGTAATAAGATGAAATGAGGGGAATGCTGCAGGAATTCAGGACAGAGCACTGGGCTACCGCTGGGCTTCTGACAGTACTTCAGAACGAGGGCCATCTCCTGCCAGAGCACGGCTGACCACAGGTAACATCAGGGAACGTGCAACTGCTGCCTACCATACCCAAGTCTGCTTTGTTTCACACTGAAAACCCAATGACTAGACTATAGTGAGCACAGGCAACCACAGCCAGAGAACAAGGGCACAGGCAGGGACATGCACAGCCATGCAGCTCAAGAGGAATGACCAAATCACTAAGTGCACGAAGATAATAAAAGGTTGTTAGCAGGGAAGTAAAGAGATCCCATTTGCATTTTAGTAAGATGACCCTGACCACTGTATTAGCGAGTGGCAAGACAGAAGTCAAGGTACCAGTAAGTGGGTTCTCACAGTAGTAACGGAATACAAGATGTACTCTGATGGCAAATCAACCATTTTGTGAATGGATTGGATGTCAGGGTGTGGGAAGGGGCAGAATAAAAAATCAAACAGCTTTCTTATTTCAGCAACCAGATAGAATGAGGTGTCATTTACTGAGGTAGAGAAGATTTGTGGAGAAATAGGTTTCCATGGGAAAAAGCAAGAGTTTAGTTTTGTTCATATTAAGTTTGAGATGTTTGAGAAACATCCACATGGAGTTGTCAAGTAAGTAATTTGGATAAATGAGAACGAAGCACTGAGGGGAGATCAGGCTAGAGATATAAATTTGGAGTTATTAGCATATAGATGGTTTTTAAAGCCATGGGAATGTAACAATAGAAAGGGAAGATAAAGAGAACTCAGTGCCAAGCTATGAGGAACTCCAATAGTTAGAAGGTGATCAGATTCAGGTCAGAAAAAGAAGCTGAGCAAAAAGGACCAGAGAAGGAGGAGGAAAACCAGGTTCTCAGAAGAAAGGAGAATGTTTCCACAAGGTGGGGGGATATGTTGTGCAAATGTTAGTAGGAGGTGAAGCAAGATGAGAAGAGAAAAACACGGAATGCAAATGGCAACATCCAAAGTTACTGTGACCTTGTCAAGGGTCTCAGGGGAGTAAATGGGAAGAAAAAAAATGGGGTAAGACTGGGAGAAGTAACTGGGGGTCAGGGAAGGTTTTTATAAGGTAGACGTGGCTGTAATTTGATTGTGTACAGAGAAAAAGAAAGTTTCCTGATTCCAAGGGGAGGTGCCTAATGGAGAAGCAACATCGTTGGTAAGGCCTAGAGGTGGGGGGTCCAGAGCAGGTGTAGAGTCTTGGCATCTGACAGCAAGAGAGATGATATGTTTCTAAAGAAACAGGTAGAAGAAAGAAGTGGTTCTCTACATCCTCATCTTAAATCCTTGTGAAGCATTTAGGCAAAGTCATTACCCAACGGGAAATAGGTAGAGAAGGGACAGAAGGAGTGTCCGGCCCGGAGCCACAGCCAAGGGTGCTTATGCAAAGGGGAACTCATGCTTACTTTGCAAGTCACAAGAAACTACTTTGGAAATTACCAAGAATTGAAGGACCATCTGCTGGCTGCGATCTTACCGTGTCTTCTGTTCACCCAAATGCTGCCTACTACAAAGCAAAACAACAACAAATCCTTAACCCTTCATGAGAACAACACCAGAAAGGATGGATTATCAAGGTCATCTGTATGAATTTGCTCAGAAAGTGAAATAAAAGAATGGAAAAAGCAGGCGAAGGAAAGTGAATATAATGGACTCTGGAGGGGCACTTGGGTGACGTAGTGGGTTGAAAGTCTGACTCTTGGTTTCAGCTCAGTTCGTGATCTCGGGGTTGTGGGACCTGCCCAGTGTTGGGCTCCATGCTACGCGAGAGAGTCTGTTTGGGATTCCTTCTCCTCCTCCTTCTGACCCTCCTGCTAGTGCTCTCCCTCTCAAATAAATAAATACATCTTAAAAAAATAATAAAAGATATAAGAACTCTGAAATTTGGGCTGGATGAAACAAGAGGAAAGACAGAAAGGGTGGAGAGGAGACAGGGAGGCATCTCAGGAGGCTCAGTGAGGTTAGGGTATCTGTCTCTGCGAGCATCAGAGAAGGGAGAGCTCTGTGAGCAATGAGCTGCTGGCAGAGACAGGAATGTCTGAGTTTGTAACTTGAAGAAGAGAAGTTTCTGCCGATGACAAAATCTAGTCTGACCCTAACACACCAAGAGTGTGTGTTTGGAATAGAGAAGAAAAGCTCATTGGAGATGAGCAGATCAAGGAACTAAGACTGAGGATACTGAGTAGACCATTCAGTAAGTGATGATTTCCCAAGAACACTAACGCAAGTTGAACAGAGAACACGGAGAGAGTGATAAAATCATCAGTGGCTGGGGGATACAGGTCAGGGGAGGAACCCAAGAAGGTTGGGAGAGGACAGTAGCAGTAAGGAGTAAGGAGTAAGCCTGAAGGAGTAAGGAGTAAGCCTGGTGGAGACCAGTGGCCTGAAGCCCGGTTGTTCTTACAAGAGAGAAGGAAGTCCTGGTCTGGTTGGCACTGTGGACAAAGCACATCACGACCCCCATCTAAACGTGAGGCATGTACATGTAGGATTACTGAGCCTCCCCTCAGGAAAGCCTCAAGGGAGTAAGCCTGGTGGAGACCAGTGGCCTGAAGCCCGGTTGTTCTTACAAGAGAGAAGGAAGTCCTGGTCTGGTTGGCACTGTGGACAAAGCACATCATGACCCCCATCTAAACGTGAGGCATGTACATGTAGGATTACTGAGCCTCCCCTCAGGAAAGCCTCAAGGGAACTGGAAAGCCCTAGGTAAGGCCAAATGAAGGGGCAAGTATTCTAAAAGATGACTGGGAACCTAACAAGAGAGTTTGCTGATCATGGAAAAAAAAATACCAAAAGCAGACTGGAGAAATTATCAAGGGAAAGGGTAGAATATAATTAAATATAATTATCTGAGAACTGTGTAAAAAGGAGCAATTCTCGGCTACACCTATACATATCCAACTCAAAAATATACAGCAATATCCAACTCAAAAAATCGTACCTTTATCCAACTCAAAGATCATTTATTTGCCTCCTTTTGCAAGTAAGGGGTTGTGTTTTGAACAGGCATGTCAGCCATAAGCAACAAAGAACCAAGCACGAAAGGCACCTGGGCTGGTGTCTGGCTCAGTGCGTGGTGCCCCGGTAGCCCCATGTGCACAATGATTTGCAGAAGCCAAGAACTGCCACAGATATTCACGTCAAAAAGGAATTTTAAAAGGCCTTTGGAGTAATATAAAAATAGATGTTTTCAATAAATTCTGATGGTATTATTTTGAAGTACATCAAATAAAATTAATTCACTTCTATTCCAACTACTAAAATAGTCTTTAAAGCAAAACTTTACTGGAATGCCAAATTTAAAAGAAAGAAAAAAAAATACCAGCTTTTCAAATAATTTTATTCATCAAATCCTTCCCTAATGGAAACAAGACAGATATTCACACTAATTAACTGGCTAAAGAAAAACTGTTAGACATTATCCAATTACAAGCTTTCTTTTCTACTAGCTTTTCACCAGTAACAGGTGTCAAGTACATTTGATAAAGCCACTGTTGCTGAGATAGCTCTCTTTTGTTTTCCAAATATACTCAAGATACATCATCGTTCCATGAATAATGTTAGCATCACACAAATAGAAGGAAATAAAATAGAAGGAAACAAAAATTTTTGCAGTTTTCTCTATGAACATTGTTGCATTGAAATTCAGTTACAGTCAGTTTCCTAAAGCTGAATTCAAAACTCAAACTAAACTAACAAAAAGCTAAAGTATTTTTAAGGTAAGTCAAAAAGATTATCAGACTAATAAGAATTCTGGGATTTTATGCCACAGGTTTGTCAGTTATGAAAAGGGCAGGTCTACTTTTTTTTTTTTTTTTTAATTTTTAGCATACAGATACAGCTTACAGTAATAAAATGTGTCTCCTGTTAAGCCAGTAAGTTTGTGGTACTTTGCTACATGGCCATAGGCAAGCAACACATGGAACAATCTGGAAAAAAAGCTCAGGCCCATTGCACCTGGTTATTTACTATGACAAGTCCTCTGTGAAATGTCATGGAAAAATCAAGTTGGAAGCAGTTTTGACCAGAGGGAACTGGGGGCAGGGAGAGCAAATGCCCAAGAACCACTCGAGTTCCCTGTGTGTATGTTTTCTAGTTCGTCACAGGCCTCTTTTTCTTTTCGGTAGTGTATCAGGTTGGAAGTATAGCTTAAAACAAGTAGAACAGGCACGATCATTGCCTGAATTGTCGGCTGGAGGGACACTGAGGACCCAAGTGAGGTTGCAGGGGGCCACGCGGCGCAGTGCGTGAGTCATTCTCGGACATCACCTTCCTGGAGTAGAGGACAAAGCCAGCCGAACGTCTGCAGAATAAGTAAGCGGATTGGAAGAAATGAAGTGGTAAGAAGAAACCACATATAAACAAGAAGATACACATTTTTTCTGACGTCCAAGCAACATCATCCAGAAAGGCAGTGTCTTCCTTGCATTATGAGTATGATATGTGTGTCGTTGCTCACACTTGAGAAAACCCTTGACGGTGCCTGGGCAGAAGTCAGGACAACAGGAAATCAGATGACTCCTTTTGTCCAATGTGAGCATCTCCGATAAGGCTCGGGCTGCGGAGCCCTCTGCAGACCTCCAAAATGAATCATAAAGGCTGGGACTGCCGCACTCAATCCCTTATGCTCTGACTGGACCAGCTCTTCCATGCAATAGACCTCCCGCCGTCGGTACCGCCGGGCAGATGGACACACGCACCCGAGTCGGAAGCTCCCACCCTCTCTGTGACCCCTTCCAGCTGCAGCCGTGCCGAGCAAGCCACGCCTGGTCCCAGCTCAGGAGAACCCAAACCCGGCGAGGCCACCTAGCCAGGAACAAGGACTCGCCTCTGTACCCCTGCCAGCTGTTCAGGTGTGACTCCTGATTTTAAAGGACACTGAGAGATGTGCTGTTCCTTGACAGCTCGTCTTCCAACTCCTCAAAAACTTCCACGGCACAAGCTTGGCCAAACTTTCTCTTGTAACCAGAGTATCAACTCAGGTTGTTTGGAATCAGATCTTGAAGAAAGCTTCAAGAGCAGCAAAATTTGCAATTATCGCCTAGTTATCTTACAAGAAAACAAAGTCTTGACTCTTGGGCATCACAAAAATGAAAATCTATATATTGCATGAGCATCGAAATATATCCTTTTAAATATACTGGTTAGATTTCTTCTCCTTACTATAAAGTTTTGTTTGGTGATTAGACAACTAAAGATCACTATTCTTTATCGTGAATTTTATGCCGTTATCTTTACTAACTAGATTATATGGAATCTCAGAGAAAATGCCATTTATGACACAACCTTTACTATTTCAAACTACTCAGATACCCTATATTATTTTACTTACTTTCATTGTTTTTTTTAAGCAAACAACTCAATTTCCCTATTCTTAAAGATCAATGAATAAATTCCCAGTGGAAAAAAAATGTGAACCTTTTCTACATTAAAAAGCAATCGGTAAGTTACATGACACTTTCAACTCCACAATGTTTCTGTTACCAGGACATTTCACGGTCCATGGTCCTCTGTGTTGTGCCTGAGAAATGCCTTGCATTTCACAAACATGAAAATGGCGTAAATACCACTTCATTATAGGGAGAATGGAAAATACAAGTATTTTATTGGCAAATAAAATATATGACACGAACTGTGACAGGCCATTTAAGGTGATTTGTGGAAAAATATTTTTGTTTAATTAAAACCTTAAAAAGCACATGGACACACACACACACACACACACACACACACACAGCCTTCCCCACCTCTCCTACCCCATTTGCAACCAACATCCAGGAAGATATGCAACAGCCACCCTATACAGGCTCCCCTGGCCCTTGGAGTGGCTTCACATAAGGAAGCTGGAAGGCTCTAGATCACTAAGCTAAAGGCCCGAACTCCTCCCACAGCAGGCACTTCTCTCACGCCGGCACCACTGGTGAAAGGGGAAACCTCATCTCCTGTCTTCCAAGTACGGTGCTAGTCTAAAAGGTGACGGCCACTGGAAAGCCCGCAGAATAAAGTGTACATTTCTATGCCACCGTATTTCAGCAATTATTTTTCAGAAACCTTTCCACCTGTGTCTCAGCCCCTTATTCCTTACAAATATTCCTTACCAATGAGAAACACACATGCTACTGACATTTTGTTGTCAGATACTTGTTCACAGGGATGGGAATTAAAAGGACACTAACTCTCTCCCGTATATGAGAAAGCAAGGTTATGGAATGAAAACAAAGTCTCTAATGACCCAAGTCTGTCAAACCACTGTGACCCAGTTTATGACCATGACTAACTTCTCTAGCCTCCACTTTCTTCCATGCAAAATGAGTTGTCCAACCAACAGCCACCAAGAGATCATAAGAAGCAAACTCAATTAACATTAGAGACCATTATTATTAAACTTTTATTTATATGTATATGTATTTCATTTCCAATTAATATGATGACAGATAGGGACAGACATAGTTGTCAAATGCATTAACAGTGAATTCCTTTCCCCTATCACACTCATTAATGAAGAAGTTATAATTAGGTTTCAACGATAGCATCTCATGAAGTGAAGGACCATAAGATTACTCCTTGTTTCTGAGTGTAGTAAAAACCTTAAAAAAGTTTTTACTTGACTGTGTTAGTTTCATAACTGAAAATAATACATATAGTATTACCTTGGGTTAAAAATCATCATAACAATACATTCACGATGATTTTAAATAAGGATTCAACTGACTATGTAAGTTCATAAAGGGTTAACACGTGACAATTCCCAACTAGAAACAGAATTATCAAGGTAAAATAGTAAATGTCCAGACGCCCAAAGAACTGCAGACCGAACAGATCCTCTGGGCTGTGCCTGAGCAATGCCTCGCGTTTCACAAATATGAGTACCAAGGTCCTCGGAAATCAAGTGATTTTTAATAAGGTCATACATCCAATGTATTAAAAATCATGAATTGAAACCAATCTCATGACTCTCTACTAGTGGGTTTCTTTCTTTCATTAAAATGTCCTGCCTTGTTATTTTTTACATTTGGCATTTCTCTGCAGCATAAATTACAGATTATATTAATGTATTACCCAAAAAAACGGCATAAATATCAATCACCAGCACTTACTCATTTAATTTAATCAGTATATATTTACTAGATGCCTACTCTTCCTCAGAAACTTCACTAAGATGAATACGCTGCTCTCAATTAAGGCGCAGAGGGAGAGGCAAACAGAGAGACAGATAATTATAAGACATTATAGTCCGTGAAGTGACAGAGATGCCCACTGGGTATTAAGGCACCAAAATGGAATAATAATGAGGATGATAACAAAGGGCATTTTCCGGTGCCAGAAAAGACTCCATAATAAGCTAATACCTGATTTGAGCCTTAACTGGTGGGCAGAGGGTTGTCAGCACAGGAGATCACGTGAGCGGGGCTTAAGGGTAAGAAGCGGCATGGGGTGTGCGTGACCAATCAGTTTGGTGTTGATAATATCTCACGGAGTGATGGAGACAAAGCTCTGTGGTAGGATGCTCAGACCACAGAGGTCCTCACGCACTAAGGAGCTCGGGCTTACTCTTTGGGCAATGGCAGCCATCAGGCAGTTTAAGCATAGGAATGTCATGGTCATATTTTTCATATTATAAGTAAATTTATACAGCAGTGGAGTAGATCTTTAAGAGGAAGACTGAAGGCAGAAGGCTAATAGCTAAGAAGTTTAAAAGAATCTAGTTAAAAGATGAAACAGGATCAGGGCCACTGGTGGGGAAAAAAAAAAGAAGCTTGACAGACTTGGAGTAGGTAAAGTTCTGACTGGTGAGATGAGGTGAGAAGGGGAGAGGTATGGAAAACGCAGCATGGGGACCTGAGTGGATGTGGCCTCTCCAAGTGAGAAAGTAGTAATGGACCAAGGGACAAAGATGATGATTTCAGCTGAATTCGAAGTGTCTCGGGGACATCGAGGGAGAAATGTCCAGCACGCCAGTATATGCGTTGGCATCAGGGAGAATCCTGGCATACAGCTAAGATTCAGAAACCATCAGTCTATTTGTGATGTGTTAGAATATGGTTGTGGCTGGAATCACCTGGGATATGTCCGCCAAACGAGGGAGAGGACTCCAGAAAGCCACACAGCATAAACTGCAAGAGACGCATGAAGAGAACCAGGAGAGCAGGTAAGACATTACTGAGCACTATCGATAAAACATTTAACCACAAATGTGAGATTTACTGTCCCATAATGCCATCTTAGACCATTAAGTTCAAAAGTTCCCGTAAGAACAAGTATAATAAAAGTGCAGAAGACTTGGAAATGCAGAACTGCTTAGACAAATCACAACTCGGGGGAGAGAGGAGAAGCGAGGAGAGGAGAGGAGGGGGGAATGAAAGGAAAGGAGAAAGAAAGGAGAACAAAAATCAAGCAAACAGGTATTCCAAACGCAAACCAAGGGTTCAGCAATTGGAGCACCTGGACCACGCGTCCCCTCTTCACCCAGTGAGCATGAGGAAGTGACCAGTCTGAACGTCTCCCGTCTGCGATGTCAAAAAGCCCAGAAGAAAAAGCAAGCATTCAGGGTCCTCTTCTCGGAGAGCCTTCTGATCACCCTGGGGACTCCCTCCAGGGCAGTCAGTATGGCGCCCTGGAGAAGGCCCAGCTTGTGGAGAGGTCTGAACGTAGTTCAGTCCATCTGACGACAGCACGTCAGCCCCTGCTCCTGGCTCAGAGGGATGCCGGCCTGCAAAGCCACTGTGAGACACTGCCCATCTCCAGGGCTGAAAGGAAGCAGAAGAGATAATGCAGTTTTCTCTTGACATCTAAGACCTTATCAATATATACTCTGTTTAAAGCCTGGGGTCAGGATGAGTAATGTAGGTGGCCCACCTAAGCGGAGGAGAAAATCAGTAGCAGAACAGGGGCTGAGAGGCATGCATTTTCTCACCCCATGCCTGGACACAGCCAACATGACTCAGTGGAGAAGGCTCTGACCTACTTCAGAGTAACTTGGTTCCCCGCTCCCAGCTTCAACACTCATCAGTTGAGTGACCTTGAGAAGGCGGCCCAGCGTCATCAACTAGAAAGTGGTCAAAACAAAAATCCCTAAAGGAGACTGGCGAACACCCAGCAATTGCTCTGTGATGATACTCCTACTGCTTATCGAGAAGAGCTTTACTAGAACAAAAAGGCGGAAGTCCTAGCGGTCATCCCTGCCTCCACTCTGCCTCCCATACCTAGTCAGTCAGCAGGCCTCCCTACCTCCCTAGGATGCCTTGACTTCATTCTGTCCACCTCTGCAGCTCCCACTTGGCCAAAGCCATTACCATGTCCCCCAACCTTCTGAGAAAACTTCCCACCATTCTCAATCAATTCTCCACACAGCAACTGGGGGGATCTTTAAATTTTTAATTCAGATTAAACCATATTCCTGCTTAAAATCCTTTGCTACTTTCCACTGCCCTTAGACTGAACACCAACTCCTCCCTAGGTCTCCGAGTCATGAAAGTTCTGGGCCTTGACCTCATGCCCCCTCAGCCTCGTCCTCACTAAGTCCAGCTATATTGTCTCTTTCTTTTCCTCGCAGCCTCCCTCAAGGCCTCCCATCTGAGTTTTCCCGCCTCCCTAAAATACAGCAGCTCCCTCCTCCCTGTCATTCAGATCTAGAGCCACTTCCTCTGTGAAGTCCGCCCTGACCAACTGATCTAAATTTATATCACAGAGTGTCCTCTTACGTACGATACCGCCCCGTTCTCTTCGTGACACTTATTTTTATCTAAGATTCTTGTATGTTGCTCTGGTCATTGTTTTCACCGTTTCCCATCTGTCTTTAAGCACCATGAAAGCAGCAGCCTCCATCTCCAGAGCTCAGCCGTAGCGGACACCAGGATACCGTTGAATGGAAACATGGACAGCTACGCTTCAGATCGTAGCTAACACGCCTTCCTGCGCATTTGTAAAAACACGCACAGTGATTATCTAGAGACCCTACAGCTTTGCTGCAGTATTATTTGGTCTGTCCTTGCAGGCTTTAGGTAAAGAGTAAATAGGAAAAAAGTACAATTAAAGGAAGACCACGAGCGACCAAGTGCAGCATCACAACAGCTCCAACTCTCCAGGACTCCCTTCTGGTCCCGTAGCAGAGGTGCGCGGCCCTTGAGCAATGCGATGCTCCTGCCGGGGACTAACTTACACCCACTGAAGTACAACACGTTGGGTGCCTGGGTGGCTCAGTGGGTTAAGCCTCTGCCTTCGGCTCAGGTCATGATCTCAGGGTCCTGGGATCGAGCCCCGCATGGGGCTCTCTGCTCTGCGGGGAGCCTGCTTCCTCCTCTCTCTCTCTCTCTCTCTGCCTGCCTCTCTGCCTACTTGTGATCTCTGTCTGTCAAATAAATAAATAAAATCTTTTTAAAAAAAACCAAAAACATGGTAACATTAGAGTCATTTTCATCTATAAGCAGCCAATCTAACCAAGTCAGACCCCAAAAGGTCTCTTGCTTCCTACTTTCCTGGGAAAGCAGAGGTCACTGGTAAGGAAGAACGCCCTCCTCTGCCCCCTCACATTTATTTACCACAGCATCTCGCCTTCTGCTCTGACGGAAAAGACGCTTCCTTCAGTCCAACCTAATCTTGGTACCTTCACTTCAGACCTTGTCCTCCACTGTCTCCTTTTACAACGATCTTACCTGTCACGGAGGGGCCTTTGAACGTCCACGTGGGTTGCAAGGCCAGAACACAACCCAGGCCTTCAGTGTGCCATGCTGAAGATGTTCTGTTTTCCAGAAAAACCCACATCCTGAATTATTCCTCCCTATGCTCTCTTACATACAATTAAGGAACGCAGGTTCTACTGTACATATATATACGTTGCTGAAGAGCACACACTTAACACTCATGAGAAAGAAGCCATGGCTACACAAAACACACCCAAGACTCACACAAGATTTGAAACTGAGCTCGGACATGAATTTGCTTTGGGATCCCGGATGAGCCACCTGACCTCCCCTTCCCTCAGCTCTGTCATCTGTAGAATGAAGATAACAAAATGGCAGCCTTGTCCAAGCACCCAAATTACTTCTCTGCTGGGCCCCTTGGAGACAGACTTCTTTCACTGTGTCCCTAGGGACAGGGACTGAAACACCCTCATTGAGGAAAATACCAGTTTTTTACAGTACTAGGGACACTGAAATAGTCTTTCCAGTGCGTCCTTGTTTAACCACAAAATGCTATACCTGGAAAGAAAAATATTATCTAATTAGTTCTATTGAAAAGAAAGCATTAAAGGAACCTTACTAGGTCTTTCAGTAAAATCAATCAGGAAATCATGAATTAAATATTTATTCCATAGACATATAATGCCCACCCATTTCTTTAAAAAATAGTTACGGAAAAGCTACTGCATTGCAGAGGCTGTGCAACCGGCCTCACAGTGTGTGACCCAAAAGAAAACACAACACAATGCAACTTGGTGCTGCTCCCCTTGCCCTAACTATCTCTCCTTTGCGTTTGCCACCTGCACGTCACCCTTCTTTATTCATAAAGTGATGTGCAGCCAACAAAAAGCAAAAAAAAAAAAAAAAAAAAAATGTTTCAGTGAAATCTTAGTTGTCACACATAAACGTTATGGAAGATCTAAAAAATTGTCCTTTAATTGGCTACCTTTCTCAAAATCATCGCTTAATTGTATTTACCAATATTTCTTTTGCCTTCTGGCTGCTTCATGCTCTATGTTGATCGCGTTTTCTGAGTAAAGGCAGATTCCCAAACAGAGAATGAGTACTGAGTCCCTCACTCACAGGGGAGACTCAGCGGAATGACATGCAGGCCTACTGTAAAATGAAGCCCTGGACACCGTTCCTCTCAGCTCCTACACACTCTTCATCTGGGCTTTCCAGGGAGAATACCGTTTCTCTGGGGGAAGCAAGGCCACCTGTGTCGCTCTGCCCACCAGTCACAGGGCGAGGGGCTGAGCTGCACTTTTGTGAGGCTCATACCCCCTTTGAATGTGCCTGTCTCTTCAATTTCCTCATTGTGACACCCTCCAACTGGCCCCAGCTTACCCCTGTTCTTCTCCTGCTCACTGTCTTCTTGTTATAAAATTTTACTTCTTTTCTAATTTCAGTCCTTTGATTTAAATGAGTTACACATGCTTATAGGACTAATTCAAGTGATATTAATGTTTCTACATTTTAATAGAGTAAAATCCTCTGCTCTACCAATTCCATGGGCATACCCTCCCCACACTGCGCATGTGTCTGTGCACGTAATATTTGCACATGATCTGTGCCTTCTAGACCCACAATACTCTCCGACCAGCTCCATTCAGTTTTGCATACTGGAGCCATAAAACACGAATCCTGACTGTGTCTCTTCCCTTGGTAAAACCTCCCTTGGTTCCATTGCCTTTATAACGAAGTTCAACCATGAATCACTTGAATCTTACTTGCTTCTCCAGCCTCAATCCTTACTCTACAGCGCTCATCCACTCTGCAGTAACCATACCCCAGTTTCCAGGTTCCCAAATACTGCTCTCCCTCACCCATGCACCTCCGCACGGGCAGTCCCCCTGTTGACTGGCTCTTCAAATACAAGAGGAAAGAGAGATCATGTCAGAAATCCTTGAAGACTTACACATAATTAATAAAACTCAAATCTAAAATAGCATGCGATCCAAAACACTGAAAAATAAGCAAGGAAATTGGACATGAGGAAGACAAAGCCAGTACTATACGAGGGATACTACTAACTTGAATAAAGGTCAGTTACAGAGACAGAGAAACAAAATTACCTGGTGTTAAACATACAGATTAAATTTGAATCCTCACAGACTTTCCTAATAGTCATTTATTTCCTTTAAAAAGTAGACAACAGATTGTAAATTTTGAGTAAGAGGAGAGGTTAGACCAAGATTTTGACAGCCCTCGGGGCATCTTACTAGTTGGAGATTTACCATCAGTTCGTGGGCTCAATTTCTTTCTTCCAAGTGAAGCCAAAGTGGCAAAAAGAAATGCCTTTCATTTCTAAGCATGACCTTAAAGATAAAACTAAAAGTTAAAAATGATGAGGGATCTGATTACTTAAATCTTTAAAATCTCAGTATGCCAAAGCACACACATGAACACATCTATACAAATAAAAAGATAAATTACCAAATGGAAAAATGGGCATAACCAAAGAGAGAGTTAAACCTCTAATCCAGAAAAGGCTTTGATAAACTAACATGAAAAAGATAAATACACAAATAAAAACTAAGTAACTATAAACACGACTCAAGAAAAATAAAAGATGACCAATAATGTAGAGAAGAGCTCAATCAAACCACTTGATAAATAGTAAGATACCAGTTTGACATCTAAAATCGCCAGACAAAAAAGAAATGAACATCAGTGTGGATGAGGGTCTGCAAACATATGTGTCCTCCCAATACTGTTAGTGGGACAGAACCCATTTGGGAGATTTTTGGTAATAAATATGTGTCAAAATTTTCTTTAAAATAGCAATTTAATTCAGACAGATTTATCCACAGGAAACACTTAGTCAAATAAAATACTATATAACCATTAAAAATCATAATCTAAAATCCGAATGTTAATCTGTGATTAGGTGAAAAACATCTACAAAACCATATATAGACATAGCTTAAACCTCTTTTTTTAATAAAAACAGGAACTATATAAAAGGGGTGTGTGTGTGCCTACAGGTATATTTCTATAATAGTCTAGAAAGGTCTGCAACAAAAGTTCAACAGTAGATATCTCTTGTATGTAGACATAAGTGTGGTGTTCATTACACTTTTTAAATTTTCTATTTATATTTCTATATTTTATACATATTTAAACTAAGTATAAATATTTCTATAAATAATCAAAATAACAACATGACTATGACTTCACTTTGAAGACAATATATTTAGGAAGTTTTATCTATAATAAGAAAGTAATACATCCACAGAAGACATGCCAGTTTGGAATTATAAAACCTGATCACATATTCTATTTGTTCATCATTCAGAGTATTTTTTTCAAATGGTTTCAATATAATAGAGCCTTAAATGTTTTGCTCTAAGCATTCTTGATTTGATTTTTCACACATAGTGTATTTTAAGAGCTGTTCATTTGATTGCATTTCATTCATTCAAACTCATCAAAATGCAAAATTTCTAACAGCCATTTTACCTACCCCCCCAAAAAAACCCACACATTCAGATCTAATTTATGTCCTATTTTTCTTAGAAAACAGAAAACAAATTTTACTAAAATCAAATGAACTTCAGTTCGAAAAGTTTAAGGCTGACACAGAATTAAGTTAAACACCATGAGACTAAAAACATCCTGGCCTTCAATTCTCATTCAAAAAGTTTATTTACCCACATACGATTTTTCAGGCAGCACTCTACAGAACAACTTTGCCTATCTCTTAGAACCTTATGTTCATATTCTGCTTTAACACCATATTTTCTTTCAGCAGAGCAAATGAACAGTGACCCCTTCCTAGGACACAGGTCATTCCTGCCACAAACCTATGAACGACCTAGGGGTCGATCCCAATGCCATTATTTCCTACTGTTCCGTGTCTGGTGCTAGTCCTGGTTTCCTTAGGATCCCTCCCTTCATCAGGATCCCACCATCTGATTCAGCTTTACTACCTGTACAACAGATTCTGATGTTGCCTGTCCTACTCCTGACTGGTGCTCCCCAGAGAACTGTGCTCCCCAGCAGACTCCAAACTCACCATTCTAGGCTCTTCTGTCTCAGGAGTGCTTTGTCCTGAAGCTCTCTCCCTCTTACATGAGGAACCAAGGCCTGTCCTGGCCATTTCTTCCCTCTGTCTCCCATCAAACCTCTCAGTTCCTAGACTCTGACAATAGAATGTCCTTCAGAATCTTCCGTCTACCGCACTTAGCAAATACTTATTTGTGCTTCAGGATCCAATTTAGTCATCTCTTCCCTAGTGACTTCTAGTCCCTGTAGTGGAATATGTGGTGCTTTCTTCTCTGGGCAAAACCTACACACACACACACACACACACACACACACATCGGTGCACACACACATTCACACACCCACAGACATGAGTGCACATGCTCACACACACGTACACACACACTGAGTTACTTGGCTTTTATCATAATTATTGGTTTACCAGTCTTTCTTCCCTACTAGCTCGAAGCTCCTTAAAGATATGCCCTATCTTACTTATCTACATACACACAGAACCTCACCTAGACAGGCAATAACCCATAACATATTCTTTGTAAGCTGCTGAATGAATTAAATGTGGCCTATCAGGAAACTTACCTTCATTTTTAGATAATTTCCTTGGTGTTATACACCACCTTTTAAAATATCTTGATATACATGTGGGGCAGGCTGAAGGATCTGTGGTTTATATAAGGGCAGTTGGGGAACACTGCACTTGCAGAGGACAGGAACTACTGTTATCAGATGGTATTTTGGAAAATTTGGGAATAACATTAAGGAGGGACTGGGCGTTGGGGCAATTTAGCTATTACCAAATCTAGTTTGGGGTGACAAGGCTCTATCATAGGATGGTGACAACAGCAGGGGGAGAAGAAAAGAAAAATCTCAAAGATGTCCACAGCACTTGTTGGGAACAGGAAAGAAAAGTGTCCTGTTGGGCAATAAAGTAAGCTAATGAGGGGAGGCCCGCTCTCCCACAGAAACCGCCGGCTGTACTGGTTATCTGCAGGAGCACACAAAGGGCGAGGAGAAAGGGCCATGATCTCGGCAAGCTCATAACTGTGGGCCTCAGACTAGCACTACAACTGCTTCCGACTCCTGAGGGCTACCTGGTGCAGAGTTTTTCCCATTTCTTCAGAGTCCTCCCCTCCCCTACAAGATCTGAGACACAACTACTCAGTTATACGTACTGAAAACACAGTGGGATGCCGAGCAAACTTGCTGAACTAAGAAAACATTAATACTCCAAGCTCCTTAGGTACGCGGAGGAAGTCAACGCGAGCAGCGGCTTCCCAGAGAGCCACGGCCGGGTCAGTCAAGGCACCTCACTAAGTTAAGACACTGTCACAGAGGCTAATAAGAAGATTAAATGTATTAAAAAGAGGAATGAAACTAATATAAATTTGATTTTCTTTCCCCAAAAGAATACCAAGCATTCAAGATATAAGAGGTTAAGTGAAAGGCAAAAGAGATGGTTAGATTCATTTATAAGTGATTTACTATCGAAGAGAGATTTTGAAAAGATTATTTAACCCAGAATGAACAGTAAAACATTCAAGGCAGTTTTACAGTAATTAAGAAAAGTGGGCATGCATATTAAACTCCTGACTCAGCAGCGCCATGGACCAAACAAGAGAAGGAAGCCAGCCTCCACTCTGGCTGAGGAACTTCTTATCTGTCATTTCACACACCTTCATATAGAATAATAATTCTTAAACTTGGATTTCAAGAGGTGTTTCCAACAGAAAGAGTTGGGTGAAATACAGGAATTACATTTAACTGAACTATCCACACATTTTCATGCAATTTACAGTTGGAATATATTGACGAGAGGGTGGCCAAAACACTCAGAGAGGAAGATCATGTTTCTCTGCACTAAGTAGATGACCTCACTCACAAAGGGTGGTAAAAGCAAAAAGTTTAAATAGGCATAAATAAAAACCTGAATCACTGATTACTAAACACTGAATGCTAACCACTATAGTCCCAGGTCATTTAAATTCCCTGTGGTTGAATCTCGTATCTGCAAAACAAAGATAAACATATAAATCTCTCTGATGGCGTTATTAAGCATTTTCACACATCACATATCAATCTGTGAAGAGAGCACTGGCGCACAGAACTCCAAGATGACTTAGGAAAACTGGCCTTGTAGGAAACAGTCTTGTCCTTCTACAAAGTTCTCACAGCTTTACAAATCTTAAAACTTGTAAAACTCAGCCTTAATATTTTAAAATGGGAAATAGAATACATTGGAATGAAAATGCATATCCGTACGACTTCAAACACATCAAAGCTGACTACATTTTCTGAATCAACTGGTCATGCTCGTTTCAGAAACTAAGAATTCTGAGGATAATATATCCTGATTATTGCCCCGTGCTATTGTTTTCACACGGCTTATCCTGTTACATATTATGTTTTATAGATATAGGTAACATATATATACAGAGAGAGAAAAGTTCAAGGGCACCTGGGTGGCTCAGTTGGTTAGGCAACTGCCTTTGGCTCAGGTCATGATCCCAGAGTCCTAGGATTGAGTCCCACATCAGGCTCCCAGCTCCACAGGGAGTCTGCTTCTCCCTCTGACCTTCTCCCCATCTCATGCTCATGCTCACTCTCTCTCTCTCTCTCAAATAAATAAATAAAATCTTTTTTAAAAAAGTTAAATATAAATATATTTATATTATATGATTTTATTAAAATATATTTTAATATATTTATTTAAAGTATTTTAAAATTTTAATATTTTAAAACTTTAAATATATATATACATACATATGTGTGTGTGTGTGTGTGTGTGTGTGTATATATATATATATATATATATATATATCCTGTTATATAGGTCATCCAAGAGTCCCTGAAAGGAAAGATAAGGTATGAATAGAAATCCATTTCTGGGACAAGGTTCAAGTTGAAGCTCACATGACAATGTCTGCCATGCTTTATACTTTTAAAACAAGAATCACAAGCTACTAAATCCAGTTCTCTTCGCATCTTATTAAAAAGAGTCCAACTTGATGGTTACATGGTTTGTGTTTACCTTGGTATCTTAAGCTTTTGAAATCCACACAAGATTTAGCACAGTGTCAGGTATGCAATGGGTCTCCAAAACTTCTGGTTGTTTTTAAAATTGTACCTTACAATGTCTGCAAACAGTATTAAATTCAGCAGCATGAGCAATAATCCTTTAAGGCACTGTTTTGCTTACATTCTAGCGATATGTAAAGATAATACCTATGAAAACACAACCATTCTATGTGGCAGAAGCTCACGAGACCTTCGGAGTTTAGTCAGTCTTTGAGGTAGAGTAAAGACAGGTACCGTATCACAGCACTGTCAGGTATTCTTGGTGGATAATTGACTCCTAGCTCCCAGAGTCCCTTTTCCACACACATACACACAAACAAATTAATGAATTAAATTTAATTAATTAATTAAAACCCCACTTATGAAAGAATATAGTCCTTTCCTACCCAAAAGAGTCGGCTGCTGGTAAAAGAAAAAGTTTACTGCTCAAGGCTTTCCTTAAATGGCATAATCATCTGTCACTGACAAATCCAACAATTATTCCTGAGATTGATGTGTTGATGTAGTAATGTTCTATCCCTCAGAATCGCTGTTTATGCTTTCCCTCTCCCAGAGGGCGGCCGTTTCAAAGAGTTATCCCTCTCACAAGCAGCAAGACCCAAAAACTCTGTGAACACAAAGAAGGGCTTCCACCATTCCCATGGAAAGAAATACCAGTTAAGCGAGTTATCTTATAAAGTAAACAATTTTTGTAAAAATAAAAATAAAACAAACCTCAGAAAAGTCATGCAAACATAAACCACCACCAATTTCCTAATATCTTTAAAAATCTCCATTGACTGAAGTACTTGGAGTTTTAATGCTGTTTTATTGCTAAAACTGACTATTTATGTCTACCAGAACAGAGAACACACAATTGCTGCTCCACCTGTATTATCTGATATGCCTTTATTCTGTTAATTAGTGAATAAATAAAGTCGACTGCAGAGTTTATCACTACATGGATTGCTGTCTGGCCCCTAAAAGAGTTTAAACACAGTTGTCACTGAGAAGGAACAGTATTTGTGAAAATTTTACCAGGCAAAATATTTAACCACTTGCTTCTGGATCCAGAAGACAGAACATGAACCACAAGTAAAAAATATAATTACATTTTAGTATCATGATGTTCAGCTTCATAAATGATTAAGAAAAGGAAAGCCAGCCATATGACAAATTTTGGGCATTTGCCATAAAAGTATTATAGCAAAATATTATCTTAGTCATTTAACTTCTTAAGACTCACCAAATAAATGCTTTTCTTACTCTGTACAAAAAATTATGTTATCTTTTCATCGGGTCATAATTATATAACTGCTTTTACCCCAGGTGATACTCTGAAGTGAAATTAATATTCAACCACGATAAATATGTCAGGACACTTAAAACTGCCGTGACTGGCTGACCTATGTCCTCCAACAAATGAACCCATTTGCTTTTGCATCAAACCCCCCCGTGGCCAGGTGCGGCTGCTCGGAACTCTTCTGTGATCTTCACACCAATCCCACATTCCTGAAAATTCTCTCGCTCCATTCATTTATTCCATTTGTATCTACTCGAGGTCTCCCCAAACCATGCCATGTGGGGGACACGGGTGTTCACAAAGTCAGTTTTCAAACTTATCAGAACTCCATTCTTCTCCCATAATCCATCGGCAATTCTTTACATACGCAAATAGGAATAAAATAAGATGCAACAATAAATGCTCCACAAATGTTAAGAATTGTTTCTGTAGCCTCATTCCAGGGGAAATACACTTAATACTTTATTAGCTTTGTTATCAAATTATCACATCCACCTTATAATCTCAGTACTTATATCTCCAATATGACAGAAGTACAGGCTGGGTTTATAGAGGCTGAATAACTAACCCAGTATCACAGTAGTGCCAGAGTAGCCAAGACTCACAATCAGTTGGCCTGACTCTTTATCCACTGGGTGATAAGGGAGAAAGTCATATAGAAGTTCAGTATACAAGGGCCGCCTGGGTGGCTCAGTGGGCTAAGCCTCTGCCTTCGGCTTGGGTCATGATCGCAGGGTCCTGGGATCAAGCCCCGTGTCAGGCTCTCTGCTCAGCGAGGAGCCTGCTTCCCCTTCTCTCTGCCTGCCTCTCTGCCTACTTGTGATCTGTCTCTCTGTCAAATAAATAAATAAAACTTAAAAAAAAAAAAAAGTTCAGTAGACAAAATTAAGATGTGAATTTGGGGGACATCTTAATAAATGCACAGCATCACTTTGGCAACAGAGCACTTTAAGTAACTCAGATTTGATAATATCCTGGTATCAATATTTCAGAAGTTATTGCTTTTCAATAGTCAGCATATGAAAAGATGTTTCCATTTCATAAGAAGAAATTTAAATACACCTATGAATTCAATCTTTGAGATCATGATAATATTCTGCGATGACTGTAAGAAATCTGTTTTTAGATGTTCATGGAGGGGACAAAGATATTATGATGGAGGATATAAGTCTTTCAAAACGTTAAATCTAAGTAGGCTACTGATTCAGTAACATTCACCCATTACCACATCTGGCCGGCGAGTGAGTGTACCTGGAGTCCCAGAAGGGAAAGATGCACTGCGTAGCCCTTCCAGTATGATCAGGACTTAGAGCAAAGAAAAGTCACCGCTATGAGGACTGGAAATCACCATGAGGGGCTATGAGCTGAGATATAATGTTATAGCTTGTGCATATTAAATCTAGTATCAAGAGGCAAAGAGGATTTCTAATCAAGTAAGTGAATGGCTTTTTTTCCTGACACAGAAAGAAAAATTCTGTAAAAGTAAAATGCATTTGAAAGGAAATGAGAGAGAGAGAGAGAAAGACACAGAGACAAATAAAGGAACAGAGACAAAGAGAGAGAGATGGGGAGGGAAGAGGGATAAACCAAGGATACCCAGAATGTTCAAGCTTGCAATGAAAAGAAGTGCTCTTGATTACTTATCGAACTAAGTTTAGTTCTCTAGGCACTTCCTGAGTGCCTTACACACATGCCGTAGGCACTGTGGTACCCAGGGATGCAGACATAATCCTGATACAAATGCTCTCGCAATCGAACAGTCATATATAAAAGTAATTTGTACAGTGGGATATACACAGGAAAGCAACTATATCCAAGTGGAAGAAGGATATGATTTATTCATTTTGCTATCTCAATAAAGAGGTACATTTTAATAGGAACATAAAGCAAATATACAGCAGCATCCATTAAACTCTGATGTCACACCTGTTGCTGCCATAAACACTAGTATTGCTTATAGATCTAGTGCCAACTATCAAAAGATGGAACCATGGTATGGTAGCACCTTCCCCTTACAGAATAATGGCAATGTACTAATGACAAACAGAGTCACCTTACATTATCTTATCATCATGCAAAGAAGAGACTAACCTGACGATTATTATATATGTACAATATGTTATTAAATACAAGAATAATGGATTATCAATCAGGATACATTGATTTGTCTTTAAGAATTTCAAAATAAATCTCCTTGACAATTACAAAACAACTTGCCTCAGATAGGCACAGAAAGACAGCAATTTTGAGAAGCAAAATGAAAGTCTTAGTCCCTTGAATTATCATGCAGATCAAAAAGGAGGAAAATTGTAATTATCTATGTTGCAAGGAGATTAAACATCCGTCTTATAACCTGGGCTCTCGATACCACAAATAAATAGAAACTTTTCTTATTTCCTCTGGAAAAAAAATTTATGTAGCAAGATGAATTTATCTGAGCTAAATGAGTTTTGCTGTGATAAAGGCCAAGTAATGTTCTTGACTTGGAAAGTGAGTGAGACCGTAACAATAACCTACAGGTGAACCATCGAAATCCCCTTAGTAAGGACAAGGATGATCGAACTATTCCTTACATTAATCACGAAAGTAACAAGCAATATTAAGCTAGGATTTTTTTTCCTTTTAGAGAGAGCGAGCGAGCGAGCACATGAGCAGGGTGGGGGGGAAGGGGGCACAGGGAGGAGACAGAATCTAAGCAGGCTCCATGCTCGGCACAGATCCCACTATGGGTTTCGACCTCACCACCCTCAGATCATGACCTGAGCTGAAATCAAGTCGATGCTTAACCAGCTGAGCCATCTAGGTTCCTCTCAAACTAGGCTTTTTAAAAGCAACAAAGTTTTGCAGGAAAATGGGCATTTCATGACCTTCTCCAGGCAACTGGGCACTGGACCCAGGTGGCACCCTTGTGCTCCATCCCCCCCTCGGCCTCAGAGCAGAGCTCAGTCTTCTTAAGGTCAACAACCCAGACCATAAATAAAGCACCTGGAGTGGGCCTTGGCCCGTGGCGGGTACGCTAGTCGTCGTCATGACTATAATAAGGGGGGTCAGGACAGACTGTTGTCACCATCCTCTCACCAAACGTCATCCACGGTTCCGTCTCTTCTTTCCTACAAGCGCTCTACCTTCACGCTCTGGCTCATCACCTGAGCCTGTTAGGCCTCAGCCGAAATTCTGGGACTTGGTCAAAACAGTGTGGCTGGGAAGCTACACCAGGTTACAAAGTTAGTGTTCTCTAGAGAGTCTCCTGAGCCATAAGGCAGCACCAACAGTATACCACCACTGCCCTCTCTTTGTGGAGGTGTTTTACATGGGTTCAAACCAATGTGGACTTTTATAATACCGTTACTATACATTTTTGCTTTCTTCTCCATCATTTCATTGTAAATATCTTACATCCTAGTTGTGTTTGTTTAGATGTGCGACTGGAGGGTGAACTGCTCAAAGGCGTGCCCTGCATCTCCACTTTTCTCTGTGCTGTCTTAAAGCCCAGAGGGCAGGCTTTCCAGACAAGCTCTGCCAGAGGCACCAGTTGCTTTCTTGAGGATAGAAGGGTTTTTTATTTGTTTGTTTGTTTGTTTTACTAGCTAAAGCCTCAAGAACTCTACCATCCAAAACCACTGACACATTTTGATTTGTTTTCTTCACGGTCTTTTTTTATTTTCCTCATTCGAGCTCTTGGGGCTGGAGTGGAGGATGAGCAGGGGTCCTAATGACTGTGAGTTTAAACATCTGTCCTAATAAGGTAAGTACACTTTGTCTCCTTGTCTTTTTTAAAGTTAACATTGTTAAGTATTTTCTTTCTGTTTGAAACCATTTGCAATACACATTCAAAGCAGCTGGTTTTAGGGTACAGCTATTTGAATAACAATGATTATAGCTCTTAAGTTTTTCCAGATCCCCATGACAGCAGAGATGTATATAAAAAGTAAATATAAACTTGGGCTTATTATCGCTATTTGATTTTGTATTTAATACTTTTGGTCATTACTTGAAACCTGGTCTTATTGCGCTTCATTTTCTTCTGTTAAAACATGGCTGGTTGTGGGGCGCCTGGCTGGCTCAGTGGGTTAAGCCTCTGCCTTCGGCTCAGGTCATGATCTCAGGGTCCTGGGATTGAGCCCCGCGTCGGGCTCTCTGCTCATCAGGGAACCTGATTCCCCCTCTCTCTGCCTGCCTCTCTGCCTACTTGTGATCTCTCTCTCTGTCAAATAAATAAAATCTTAAAAAAAACAAAAAACATGGCTGGTTGTTATGGACACACATTTAAACACACTGGCAATTTTATCATGTTTTTGTTTTTGACACAGTAATATTGTAATTTATCTTCATATCTTGAACAGCATCTAGCATAGTATTCTGCACATAGGCATACTAAATAAACATCTAACATATTAAGTAAACACTTTTTAAACTGGTCTCACTTTGAGGGATTTCGATTATAAGGCATAACTTATTAGGGACTAAAGAACTTACCAATGAAATATCAAGTAAATGCATTAGTTACTTTCTGTCTTGATGAAGTTTTGGTGTGTGTGTAGTATGTGTGATGCCATCTCAAAAAGTCCAAGATGGTTTCATTTTAGAATAATTACCTTCTTGACTTTTCCTTTAAAATAAAACATACACTTTTTTTTTTCATCATTAGCAAAGTAATAAATGCTCATTCTGTAATTTTTCCAACATAGAGAGAAAAAAGATCTCTCCGTTGCTCATGTGTAATAGTAATAGTCTCCAGGAATCCTATTAACCTTCTGAAGCCATAAAATTGCCATCCAGATTATTTTTCCAAAAGAGAAGAAAATATCTGGCGTAAAATTTCCAAAGATCTGCTGATAAATCTACTAAATGAAAAGTGAAAGTAATAATCTTAATTCCAACTTCATATCAACTTTAATCTATCTGCAAAGCTGGCCACCTTTCTTCTTACATTAAGAAACTGAACCAATAAAGCAGAAAACAAGAGGCCAGTGTAACACTCTGCAAAGCTTCCATCGATCCTCGGGCGCTCTTGCCACTTTCCATCTGAATCTTCTGTCCACCAGTCTTGAATGGGATTACAACCTAAATCAGTTTCGCCGAAGCACACACTGCGAACAACTGCGAACAAATCCCTGGCTCCCGTCTTAATGAAGAGTAATGAAAACAGTGAAAGTCATAATGAAACCTCTAAGAAGCACTGACACACCCTACAGACGGATGGAGCTTTAATCAGCGCTCTTGAGAACTTTTTTATTATGAGCAAATCAGTAAACACCACAACACTGCGATCCACATGCACGGCACAGATGCAAACCTGCCACTCGGGAGCACACCTCTGGGGCACACACTAGCCTGACGATGATCATTCTGGACGTGTGGGAACGGCTGGCCCCTTGTATGACCTACCCCACCACTCGCAGAAACTCATCTCTCTGCTAGGAACTAGCTAGTTCCCAAGTCACCATGGTTGATGATCTCCTGGACACGGTAACCTGGAGGGCACCTCTCTGAGTGGAGCACAGGCACTGGCTCTCCCAGTAGGCTGCACTGAAGAACATACCAGACAGCATGCGATGACGCTTCCAGCTCCAAATGCTTGTTAAGAAATCATTCGAAATGGCAATGGACACAGAAAGGTAAACATGGCCAGAAATATACACGTAGAATGATGCAGTTACCAAAGTATTATTGTAAGGACACAAATGACTGAAAGGAACATTCTACTGAATTCATGTTTATCTCTTCTATGTACCCTTAAATCTTAACACCAAATATCACCTAAAAATATAAGCTTTCCCCCCATACACAATCAGTAAGATGGGAGCAAGGGGTTCACCTTGAGGTACTTAATCCATTAGGGATTTAAGTTAAAATTTAGTGAAGCTAATTTAGCAACCATTTATGTCAGCAAAGAAGGATAACAATCTTGATGATTATACAGCTAGTGTGAAATGAATAAGTACTCAATCCTCTTTGTGGTAATAAGCAAAATCAGTAGTTTTTTTTTTTTTTTTGACCTACATTCTAATTCAGATCTACCATTAGAAAGAAAACTGTTTTAGTGATATTAAAAGACAACACACATACACACACACACATCCCAGAACAAAGAAGAGGAGATCCCAATAATAGAAAGTATATGCATAAAAGCTTCACAGTTTACAAGGAGTTTTCACAGCTAGGATGTCGTCAGATTCTCCTAACAGCTCTAGAGACTAGATTAGGCTGTTGTTACTTTCCCTGAACACATTTACGCATGTAACCAACAAGCACATTTTACGAAGAGGTGTTTCAAGAATGCATCTTCCGGAAACCACCTAAGATTAGGCTCTGTGATGAGTATTTGCTTCATTGTTCATGTTTCTGGTCCTGTGGGGTTTTTTATAGTTGAATAATAGGCTGTTTTAGGGTGGGATCCTTCCGTAATGGTTTTGGCCCAATAGAGATATCCTCGTGGTTTAAAGGACGGGCCACCATCTGCCTATTTACTCATCATCTGCCTGCTTCCAAATACCACAGCGTCAGCATCTACCAGTAAGAAAACAGACACTGCCCAAAAAAGTGTGATTTACTTTTCTGCCCTGGAGATTAAATAAACACAAACCAGATATATGATTACTTGAAAAGGAAATAAAACCAAGCAAAAATCTTAGTTCTCTTCAACATAACTCACAGCTTTATGTAAAGCAGGACAAAAGTAAAATACATACATATTCAAAAGGATGAAAAGAATGGGGTATGCAGAGAGAAAACTTCAACGTAATAAAAAATTACTCTCCATTTGATTATTACAAGAAACATAATAATCTGAAAGCTAACGCAATCACAGTCCTCGAGTAAAGGAAGTTCAGGAGTCAGATAACACAGCACCGGTACACAACCCCGGGGACACAGGCTTTGAGCCCTCTCTGCAGGTCAGAGACTTGCAGTGCAGTCCCCGTGGGAAGGGACGCTAACAGGCAGTCTGGTAACTGGCCCGGGGAGGGGCAAGTGCTGTGAATGGTGAACTCTGCCAACATGTGACTGTGAAAAGGAAATGTGTACAAAACAGAAATAAGGGTTAATTACGAAGTACAAGAGAACAGTGCAGGAACACAGAGGCAAAGTCAGAAAGGCCCAGAGAAAAACACAACCAGCCAAACCCATGAAGAGGAAATGCATGCTCTCTAGAACCACTGGTTGCACACAAAAGAAAATAAAAAAGGTACTTCACTAATCAGTGACACAGTGAAAATAAGAGCCGATCGCACGCAACTGGATGGCACTTCTATTTTGCGCTGTCAAAGAAAGGTTAAGCAGCACTTGGTAGAATGCCGCGTATCTGGCAGACAACCTAGCAATAATCAAAACCACCCAGGGACAGCTGGGTGGCTCCAGTCAGTTAAGTGGTCGCTCTTGATTTTGGCTCAGGTCATGATCTCAGGGTCCTGAGATCTAGTTCCCTCCCCCCCCCCCCGCCCCCATTGGGCCGTGCACTGAGGGTGAAGCCTGCTTGGGATTCTCCCTCTCCCTCTGCCTCTCCCCCAGCTCACACATGTGCACGCTCTCTCCTCCCACCCCCCAAAAACATCTTGACCAACTCACAAACGTTACTTATAGATTTCACACGTGAGACAATGGTGCCATCTCTGGATTTCCCGGTGAGTAAACTTGGAAGGAAACCTCACAATACAGTTCCATCGAGCTCAGCAAACATTTGCAGAGGGCCTCCTTTGTTCCTGAACTGCATCTCTGCCTCCGAGTGGCTTCCTCGGGACCAGACATGTGAGTAGATAGTGAGGCTCTAAAGCATGCACACTCGGACCCTGGGAACCAAGGGGAAGGGCACTGGTTCAACATCAAGGGTGCTCACCACCACTGGGAAGTTCACAGTCAACTGAGGCAGGTCCGTGGGCAGCAGGGACAGGAACAGCTTTAGCCCAGAAAGGGAAGTTCTGGTAAATACTCAAAAGGTATGATGTTGATCGTGTTTCTAGATCACTTATCCTAGAGCAATCAAGTGGTTAAAACATGACTTTGAAGCAAGAGTCTTCAATCATTTTGCCAAAATGTCTCCTCAAAGAATTCTGAAAAAATCATGTGGCTTTTGCATATCTCGAGTAGGGAGCTATAATTTTTTATCTTAAGTGTAAATAATTACAAAAAAATGTAGTCCTGATGCATTGGAAAGACTGAAAATTCTAAATAAATTTATTACAACCTTTGAAATAGATCCGGGGGATCTCAAGACATAATGATATGGTACTATTATTCATTTAAAAAATACATAAGCAGGTCCTTTTTACAGCTGGAGATTTTATACCCTTCCTCTCTTTGAAGTATACTTCTACTGAATTTTATTCTAATACAATGTATTTTATGCTTCAAAGTCTGACTGATCACACTGTATAGTGTCTATAACAAAAAAATATGTATGATTTCCACGGTTACCAAATTACACAGACTAGTCCACTAACTAGGCTACTGATGAAATTCAGTCAGAATAAAATGAACATGTCATGAAGCTCACTTATTTAGTTGTAAAATGCCCACATCTCAGACTCTTATCATAGTATATATAGATAATACATTTAAAATATATTATATAGATATATATACATATATATGTATATAGTGATCTAAGTCTGACATGCTTCCTGATGTTACTTGAAATGACATATTTCAGATGTTAATGTGGAAACGCTTCCCTCTGCTTTTCCTATAGTTGAGTACTTCATGAAATTGTTCTAGAAATTGTTTTCAGTTTGGAGGACCTTTCGGGAAAGCTCATGAAATATAACTGTAATATAGCCCACAATAATAACAAAAAGTTGTTCATAATTATATTATCCTAAAAAGCTGCTGACTTAACTTAAAACATGATAACAACTTGATTTTTTTCCTTAGGGTTTAACTGCAATAATTGTGTTTTTTATATCTTTGGTATGATGCTAAATGAATAATTTTGAAGTAGTCGTTTTGAAGTATAAAGAATATTTTCAAAAAAAGAATATTTTCAGTGCTCATCCAAAATTAAATAAAAATCATTTTTTTAAAAGATAAAAAGAAAGTTAAGGTTGGATATTTGCTCATATCAATAGCAGAGTGTAATAACACTTATACTAAGGTCTTCCCACTTTTAAGAGGATCCATTTGAATTACAGATGTTAGTGTTAACAAAGAAAATGAAAAGTTTGCAAAAAGATTTTTATTTCATACTAAAGAAAATAAGCATATTTACCAATGTTTATCCACCAATACCATAATCAAGTCATAAAATGTCTAACTTTCATGTTAATCCAAAATACCTTAAAAAAATACCTTCACTACTTCTGAAAAATTCGTTATAGAAACTCAAATACATCTGCGGAAAAAGAAAATCTTGATTTAATTGCCTTGGACTGCTCAGAATAGGACTATATCAAAACTGTTAAAGTCTCAACAAAACAAAAAAAAGAACATATTAAAATGTTTTTAAACAATCTGTAGAATTTTAAATGCTCTAACTTGTAGTCATAAAAACCACTCATTCCACACCCTCCCCATGAAACTGTCACAGCCACAGACCTATTTCACCAATTTTTCTTTTCCTGGCTTGTATTTTCCATAAGTCACTCAGTGACTCATAAATGTTTCACAATTATGCTTCAATATTTCAAAGGCAGGCTGCAAATACAAAATATTGCCTTGTTACTTTCCTTGCTAATCATGTTTATTGAGTGAAAGGTAATGATTATTAAAATATGGTTTTTTCCTATTTTATATTTACCATAATTGATGAGCAGTAGATCAATATGTATTTCAAATATTTCTATAAAGTGTGCAATGTAGACACTCAGGAGGGAAAAAAAAAAAAGCAGTAACTTCCTAGATGTGGAAGTAAAGCAGTATCTTCTCTGGCAGAACTCACCCTTCATAGAAACTAAAGCAGAAAACTGTATGATCAATGTCAATGCTGATGTCTTTCGGATTTTCTACCAAAGAAGAGAATCTATACACTTCTTATTAATGATAGAAACCAGGTATGAGTATACTAGAATTGCTACACTAATCTACCTTCAAACATTTGGTTTAACTACAGGCCTATTGTGGTGCATGATTTTAAAATGAGGACAATAGAGAAAGTTTGAGTTCTCCTGGGGCAAAGGCAGAAGGGTTCTGTGTCAGGGGGCCAGTGAGCGGGCTTACTCTGAAGGAAAGGAAGCTGTAGGCACAGAGAATCCCCTTCTTGCCACCCTACAGAAAAGAGAGGCACAGATTATTACTACAGGAACTCTTCAAAAAATACAGTGTCCTTTCTGAGCAGTTATCTAAAATCTAAATTTAGACAATGTTAATGAGCTGATTCTAACAACTAAAATGAATTTACTACTAAGGTATACTTTTATGCAACTACATTACTTGTTAACGTCAGTCTTGTTTTCTCTCTTAATCCGTAGAAATGGATGAAAGAAACAACGTCTCCTTGTATTTCTTTAAAATATATGAGGTGGACAAGAGAGTAAGTGTTCCCTCGTGTTTTTTTAGAATATGTAAAAACAATTAAAATGGCTACTAAGCATTCTCTCGTAGAACAAACCTGGCAAGAATCCTATTTTCCTGTCTCCCAGGACCATTTAATAGACCTTTGTGTTTTCCCACTATTTCAACATGTTGTTAGCATGTGGAATCAAAACAGGACATTGAAAACAGCAGATCTAGTTCATATTCTTGCATAATTTTTGCCAACTTTTCTATGAATGTTTTATACACACAATGATGGTTTTGATTCACAGGGTTGATTCTGTCGAAATTGTATCTCTGCAAAGACTTTCTCTTATTCTGTGTCTGTGTATGATGAGTTTGGCCTAAGTACACTATCTTCTTGTTACTTGGCTTATGTTTCTGACGCACAATTTACCTGCTTTGGAATGCACGCTCCAATTCGGATGCCCGCCCCCAAAGCAGCTCGAGACTGAACATGTGTCATCTACCACGTTACCGCGCACAATCTCAGTGACTCCTCCATAATACATAACAAGGCTAAAGCTCACAGAACCACACCAGGGGCTGACACACAGGATGCCTTTCACAAACACCTTCCAGGTCAAAAAGGGACTGACGTTACTCCATCAGTTAGGGAAAAATAATGGGCCACAGAACAGCTCACTCATGGCTGATGCTAACATTAGTTTACAACTAGCTCCTTTCATCTTCATTCATAGAGATCTAGAATTGTAATATTAAATATATAATATTTTCCATGGTATTTTACACAAAATAGACATTTAGCTGAGTTAAAATAGAATCAAAATGGAAACTAACTCATTTCACTGTAGATTAGCCAACATCAGAATACTGATCGAAATCACTCTGCGATGCACAAAGAAGAGAGGTAACCGTGCATCAGCATTTTCATCTTTAATTTTAAGTATTGTCTCAGTTTGTCAGAAATTGTTATTACAACATGGAAACCTACTTTTTTTAAAGTAATAAACACGTGGGAGTCCTTAGAAAGAAAAGGCTAATATACAATCTTTTTATTATTTTTTAATCTACTGAGAGGAATAAATCTTCATTTTCCATAGTCTTATTCATTTATTTATTATTTCAACCAATGATTCAATGACATTTAATAATTTATAATATCTACTATGTGCCAGGTACTCACTACTATGGACCTAGAAAAGTTCCTTCTTCGTGGAGCTTACATTGTATGAAGAAGGAAGAGGAGGAGGAGAAAGGCAGCCATAATAAAAATAAGTAGACAAGTAAATAATAATAATGAATTAATTAATTCTATCGGCAATAAAAATATTAAGCCCAGAACTAAGAAGAGACTCCTAAAATTAAAATAAGAAACGTTCCAAAGTGCTTACATGCTGGTTGACAGACAAACCACATTACAGCTGTATCCAAGAACAAAGATGTCACTTTTTCCCTTTTTACTTCTGCAGTGAAACAACTTAGCAAGTTTGATGCACATTATTTTTAGGAGATGCCACTATATATCCTGAAAAATGCAAATGGTTTTCCAGTTTCTGAGTGTATGATGAGTTCAATAAACTGTGATGCCTCTAGCTACCAAACCCCAGAAATGCTGGTTCAAAAATAACAAACACCTTTTCGAATGTCAAAGTCACTGAAGGAAATTGCAGGGGTGAACAGAAAATGACAGGGAATCCAGCAAGTCATGGCACTGCCCCAAGGATGTCAGTCCTGGTCACCAGATGGCTGGAAATCTAGTATCGATTCAGATTCAGAGGCTATGCCCTCCATGATGGACTAGAAAAGTCAGATTCAGAGGCTATGCCCTCCATGATGGACTAGAAAAGTCAGATTCAGAGGCTATGCCCTCCATGATGGACTAGAAAAGTCCAGTCCGTGGCACCAGGGTGCATACTGAAATCTGTGTGTCTCTGCTTGGAATCTGGGGGAGGAAAGCGTCTCTCCAGATAGCAGATGGGGTTTTCAGATCCAAGTGTCCCCAAACAGAGACGATAACATTAAAAAGTGGTCGCAGTGCTCAATGAGATAATGCTCCCACCAGAAGCAAACTCAAAAGCATTCTGGAGAAAGATCCCGAGAACAAAAGCTACCTGATAACAATACCCAAATGAGGATGAGCTCCCTTGCCCACACCGCAGCACATATAATCATTCTCCACAAAGATGTCAGCTGAGATATGAGCAGAACTCTGTCAGTCCAGTGCCAACATGGGAAGGAATTCAGGTTCACTGGTTTGTGCTTCATTTCGACCATTATCAGTAACAACAATCACAACAAAACAGAAATCGTGGGAAGTCTCCTAGAACACTTATAATATATATGTTTTCCTAATTTTTAAGATGCAAATCTGATGGGTTCTAAAATCATCCTTCCGTCAGTGAACTAACCCTTAAGAAATTAGGGTGAAAAAAGTAGCAGGGTATACCATCACAACGGATTATTTTTACATCTATCTTTAATGTGCATAATTTATAAATAGTAAAATGGTGCAAATCCCAAGCATGTTACCTACTAACCTTTTACACAGGTATACGCCCATGAAATCCCAGCCCAGTCAGCATAGCGATCGCCTTTATCAGCCCGGAGAGCTTCCTCGGGCCCCCTTCCGGTTGTGGCCTCCTCCGGGTTGTGGCCTCCTCCGGCTGTCTGCGGGAAGCATTCCTCCTTACAGCTTTCCCCACAAACTAGTCTTACCTGTTCTTCAACTGCACAGACATGGACTCACAGAGCGTACACATTTGTGTTGGCTTCTTTTACCCAACAAAGGGTGGGTGTTTAGGGTTTTTTTGTTTTGTTTTTGTTTTTTAAAGTAGGCTCCACAGCCAGGGAGGAACCCAACACGAGGCTTGAACTCACGACCCTGAGATCAAGACCTGAGCTGAGGTCAAGAGTCCCAAGCTTAACTGAGCCTCTCAGGTGTCCCTAACCTAGTTTCTAATTCAACCATTGAACATTCTTGTCTTTTTGTGGCATATACACTCGTTTCTCTTAGGCACATATATAAGAGTACCTAGTTAGTTTCCTTACCCCAAAATACTTCCTTCACTTTTTACCAGAGACAGATTCTGCTTATTCTAGAAATTCAAACAAATAGAATTATAAAGTATGTTATCTTTGCATAAGGCTCCTTTCACACGGAATAATAACTTCTGAGAAGCATCTGTTGGAGGATTACTACTTAGAACACAGTAACAGAAAAGAAAAAAGGAAAAGGAAACAGTGACAGGACACTCTTAGATTTTATTATACATTTTTCAGGTTTACCTGACTTTAGGAGAATTATGATTCTGCCTGTGTGATTTATAAATTTACCCTTTTTTTTTTTAAGATTTTATTTATTTGAGAGAGAGTGAGAAAGAGAGAGAGAGAGCACAAGGTGTTGGGGGAGGGCAGAGGTAAAAAGAGAAGCAGACTCCTTTGCTAAGCGGGGAGCGCAACACAGGGCTTCATCCTGTGACCCTGGGATCATGACCTGAGTAGAAAGCAGACGCTTAACTGACGGAGCCACCCAGGCGCCCCTAAATTTATCAAGTCTTCAATAAGCTGCAAAGCCAACTAGGTTCAATGAAGCAATGTCTCATCTATCTACTGTGCCCAGGCTCACTCGAGACAAACTGACTCAACGAGTATCTGTCAAAGATCCACCTTGTGCCAAGGGCTGGGAGTACGTGGACCAGCACCTCCAACCAGTGCGGAGTTGAGGGGGAGAGAGGGCTCGTGGAACAGGCCATCAGAGCACCATGTGATAAGCGCTGGGATCAACATAAACACAGGGTACAATGGGCCCTTGGGAGAGAGCTCCTCACCCAGCCCGGGGGGGGGGGGGGGGGGTGTGGATGGATCAGACTTCTGGAAGGAAGGACTTTGGAAAGCAGCCTGGGTCTTAAAGGATTTAGGCAGAAGAAGAGGCCTTGCAAGGAGGGAGGAGAGAAGACAAGACACATTAGCCGTGGGGAGGGAGGAGGCAGACTGGTGTAGGCCACAGATCACGGTCATTGAAAAGCTGGGAAGCCAGGGAAAGCCAGGTTCAATATGACTGGAGGGCAAAGAATTTAAGGCCTGAGTAAAGGAGGTGAGGCCAGAGGGATGCGCAGACGTCAGAACCCCAGACTCTGTGCCAGAGGCCTTAGAGAATTGGGATGTCCTCGTGAGGGCTCCGAGACGACCCGGAGGAGCGAAGCCGGAGCAGAACAGGCCCCACTGAGTGTTTTGGGATCCTCAGCGCACGCGGCTGGCTGTGGACAAACCGGCAGAGAGAAGATGACTGGGGGGCTGCCTTGGGCCTCCAGACCAGGTCCCGCAGGGCGTGAAGGCTGGAGACGGGGACCCCAGAGTGCAGAGGCAACACCTGCCCTTCACCTCTTTGTTACAACGTGTGGAGGAAAATCCATATACGCCCAAATGCAGCTAATCTCAAGCACACTGGACACGCTCGCTCAAAGTTAAAATACCAGCCCTAAAGCAATGACGGGTCTCGGGTACAGGGGAGTCTCCGAGAAAGCAAGGTGGGAGGAAAGCGGTTCTCGGTGGGGCAGCGCCAGACGGCAGCGACCACGCCGTGGCATTCGTCTGCTGGATGCACAGCTGACATTATCCCTTGTGAAGGGCTAGCCCAACCTCGAAACCTGAGCTGTGTTCCCTGGTACCTTATTTTGACAAGTGAGTTCTCCCTGAAGCCCCAGGACGCACTGCTGTTATGTCAAATTTTAGTTTTCACACATAACAAAGTATTTGCTCGTCGGCTAGCGGGGTTTTTCTCATGAATGTCGAGAGCTCGGGGGCAATCTCCCTGTCTGTGTGAGTAAGCGCCGAGTGAGAGAGTTCTCGGCTGTGAATTAGGAAGGTTGTGGAGAATCCTGGAAGACGGGCAGGGAACACCTAGAAAATGACGGTTGGTGAATTTCTACATATTTTGCTATTAAATGACATCAACTGGAACCACAGTCTTCCAGCCCTTAATCTCTGAAAAATGTGAATCAAATACACACTCATGTCACCCTCGGCTTTTCCTCGAAGTCAGTGGTTGGCAAGCTACAGGCCGCAAACCGAATCCAGCGGGCTCCTGGCTTGGAAATTGAAGTTTTCTTGGAAGCCCCACCTGTTTACACACTGTCTAGGACTGTTCGCACATTCCAGCAGGTGAGCGAAGTAGCTGGGACGGAGACTTTTAAGGCCCACAAAGCCGAAAATACTTACTACGTGTCCCCGACAGAAAAGGTTTGCAGATGCCTGCTCCAAGTGAAGCTAAAAACAAACCAAAACAAACAGCTAAAACACCCTCTTTTCTAAACTTACCAAAAGGATAAAAAGGAAAAGACACTGAGATTACAAAAGCAGAGGGAAGGCTGAACAACTCTCCTCCCCAGAGCTAGCCTTGTATCTCGTTTTTACTCAGATGACCAAAAGTCAGGAGCCACTGGAGAGCAGAGCCTCCTGCAAAGCAGTGCGAGTGACATCAGCACCTAGTCAAACCTGTTGCAGTTCTGGAGGGATCCTAAGGAAGCTGGTTAACCTCTCAGGAAACCGTCTAAGGGAGATGTGCCAGGCCCCACGACAGACTCTGATTTAAGAAGACGGAGGTTATCAGGAGTGTTCACGAGGTATTCAAAAGAAAAAGTTCAGCCCCTTCAGGGTGTGAGGCTACCAGGGGGAGGCTCCCCCACACCACGAGGGTGTGCAGCCCATTTACCGAGTGCACACCCCCGCCGGCTGCTATCTGAGCCCTGACCCGCAGACCCGTGTCACCGCTGCGCCTGCTGCACCTGCCGGACCACACAGCCTTGCTCCCCTCACCAGGAAGCTTCCGTGCCCCTCCCGGAACGTGGGCAGCGCCTGTTTTAGTACATCAGGGTGTGAAATGCCAAATCCATCTTCCTTTCCAGCTCAGAAAGAAACGGCCTGCACCGTTTTAAAGGCGCCCCAGCACCGATCTCCTCGTGTATGCCCTGAGGCACTGCGGTAATCGTCACTTGTTTCACAGCAGGTACAAAATAAAACCCATCCCAGCCAAATACCGCGCCCCCCCACCCCTGCAAAATACAGAAAATGGCTGAAAAACACTAGAGACCCCTGAACAGCCAGGCAAATTATCATCTACCATACATTTTCTTATCTCCCATATGGAATAATAAACACGACTGATTAGTAAGTTTTGGAGCACAGTTCTGGCAATTCCTGAAATACAATCTTTTGGGGGTAAAGGTTTTATTCCCACCCCTCACCCCGCATACAAAGTCTGGAGCGTGAGCCCATGTGAGTGGCAGATAAAGGTGCTTCCCCTACTGGCCCCCGTCCTCTGCCCCTCCTTTTTCCCTTCCACTCTGTCATTCATTTTCACCTCCGACAGTAGAAACCCCAGGATAAGATTGTCACAAAAAGGATTATCTTCCAGATCAATGGTGAAATTGATTCCAACCAGCACTATTTATCAGCCTGCAGCAGAAGCGCAACTGGTTAGGAAACGTGTCCTCTCTGGGTTGCGCACACTCGGCTCACCTGGGCAGCCTTTCCCTCCGTCCCACGTGAACGCAATACCCTGACGTTTGATCCAAACACTCTGAATCAGGAAGTGTCACTTGTCCAAAGTGATCTTTTCGGTATCCTTCTGTAGTGATGTAGGGTCCTTCACTTACAGCTCGATACATTTCCAATACACCGGGTACAGACTGTTTTTTGCTAAACTCTCTTACCCTAAAGATGAGGCTAAAATATAGACTAAAAGCCTTCAGGTCCAACAAGAATAGACAAGATTAGCCTTCCTACTTGTTCACGGGTTTTGGTCTCCCACTGCCCCCTTCCCCGGCCCCTTAATTGTTTAACACCAAAACCCAAGGGAGAGTTTACTAAAATTACTGACAGCTTTATGGACCTAAGTGTCCTTCTAGCCATGGAATTAAAGAGCAGTGGGATTTTATTAACATCAACTAGCTTCTATAGGACCAGAAACCTAGTATCTCAATTCCTTGGTATAATTTCAGTAAATTAAATTAAAACTCTACCTTACTTTATCAGCAACTCAAAACATCCTATCTAAAAGCTCCAAATCCTGAAGTAAACTGTGTAAATTGACTTTTAACAGGTCGATGTCACACACTAAAAAATGAATTACCACAGGCAGAAGTTACCTTAAAGAAATAGGATTAAAAAAGGGGCAAGGAATATTTATCTATATACTTATATACACATAAATGTGGAGTACTGGATCAATGATTTATTATACTCAAACAGCAAATAAACAGCTAGAAAGAAAACAAATATGTCAAAATGATATATTCATATCACACTGCCTTGTACAAACATTTACAATTTCTAGTGTAGACATTTTAAGATAGTTAAACCAGAAATAAAAAATTGGCTAAAACGTGCCAATGGCTTATATTTTAAACATTCAAATTTAAGACAATTATTTAGACTCTAAAATGTATTTTCATAATATAATTTTTTTATATATATTATATATATATATATATATATATATATATATATAAAGGGAGAAAAACTTTATATAACTGAAATACCACTGAATTCAATTGTACGGATTCTGGGGCACCTGGGTGGCTCAGTGGGTTAAGCCTCTGCCTTTGCCTCAGGTCATGATCTCAGGGTCCTCTGCTCAGCAGGGAGCCTGCTCTTCCCCAACCTCTGCCTGCCTCTCTGCCTACTTGTGATCTGTCTGTCAAATAAATAAATAAAATCTTTAAAAAAAATAAATAAACAAATGTACAGATTCTAAGTTTCTTGCGAATTGTAGATTACAAGACTGTCCAGCAAAACCTTTCCTCTAAGATCAGATTTGCATTTAGGAAGTCCAATTATCCTACAATGAACAGAATATTTGAAGAAGAATCAGTAGTCAAGTAAAGAAAAAGATGGGTGACTGGACCTGGGATGGTCATATGTAAGCCAGAGCGACTCAGAGATGGAAGTAAAATTGACAAGACTCGGTAATGCAAAGAGAGATAACTCAGGTAAGGAGAGGTTGCAAGACAGGCTCCCAGCCAAATGGCTGAACAGCTCAGTCATTTACTGAAATGGAAACACTAGGAGAGGACCCTTGAAAGTAGGTAGGTGGGAGGGGGTCCTGAATCTAGTTTTAGACATGTGGGGTCTGAGGTACCTTTGGGACATCCAAGTGTAGAAGTCACAAAGGCAAATGTACAAGGTCAAGAGTACAGAGCAGTGTAAGTGACATACAACAGAGATGAACTCTTGAGTCACTGGAATACAGCCAGAAACTGACACCACGGACATGGAGAGCATCCCTGAGAGAGATCGTATTTTGAGCTACAAAGACAGAAAAAGAGGCAGCCAGAAAGGTAGGGGAGCTCATATCACGGAAGCTTAAAGAAAAGGAGGATGCTGAAAGTTGCTAAAATGACATTGGTAACCTTAGCAAGAGCTAATATTGTATAGCGATGGGGTTAGAAAGCATATGAGTACAGAACAGACAAATCAAGGGAGGCCACAGGTAAAACCTAACTCATTCCATAAGTTTTACTGTCGAGGTGAGAAAAGAAAACAGTTTCCAGAGGGAAAGATTAGTTAAATGAAGTTTGTTTATTTTTTTTAATAGGAGAAACTTAGGTCTGTTTATGAGCAAATGAAGAACGTCCAGTTGATAGCAAGAGGTTGAACATAGAAGAAAATCAAGGATTTTCTATACTGTTAAGAGTTCTTAATCTGGAAGTGATGAGATCCAAAGTTCCAATGGGAGGTTCACCTTTATAAAAGCAAGAAAGCTAGGATGATTGAGGTAGCTTTATTTGCTTGGTATCAGGAAGACAAAGTTTCCACATGATTATTTTCATTTCCTTGGTAAAACAGAAGAGGTAATCTACCAAGCCTGAGCAGGAAGCTGAGCCCCAGAATTACCTACCTCTTATGAGGGCAGATCCACACTTAGTTTAAATGTGAGTAAGAGCGGTTTGAGAAAGTGAAGGGGTAAAAAGAGCTGATTTCATTTCTGATGCTAAATTCACTTCCAGAGTTGTGATTTTCCTTTGTCCTCAGAGACCAATATCACGAATGGAATGAGGCACCGGCAGTGTGTTGGCCTCAACCTGCCTTCCCAGTAATCTCTCACCATTAAAAGGAACAAAACCAACGTTTTAGCCAAACTTCAATGTGAACTTTGGAAACACTCGAATTTCTTTTTTCCTTTGTTATGTATGTTACCCCCAAACCAATCACCTTGAAAAAATTACCACATTTTTTAACACAGTCATACAGATACACCAGTTGAAGCGGAACTAACATACCCTCTTCAATTGCCAAAAAAAAAAAAAAAAAACTTATTTATCTCTGTGCAATCTATTCACGAGATTAGTATCAGTCACATTGGTAATACCCTAAAACAGAATAAATGGCAGATAGTCACAACATATCAAAGTTCAGCATTCTTAAATTCACAAACACAGACATTAAATAAAACCAAAATTAGATCTATTATACATAATTACATGGATATTATTAGAAATAAAAGTGATTGAAATTCCATATTCCATGGTAGTACTTTGAATATTCTTAGCATTTCACTTATTTCCTGAAACTATCTGACGCACGAAACGAGGATGAGAAAGGGAGCTGTTACAACAGCAGCAGCAACGCTAAGAAGGCTACTTACCACTCCCGTAGCACTGACCCCGTCACCTTGCGAGGCACTGTTCTAAAAGCTCTGCAAGGACACGGAGAGAAGGGAGCCCTTGTACACAGTTGGTGAGAATGTAAAGTGATGTCGCCACTATGTAAAAAAAAAAGTCCGGAGGTTCCACCAAAAACTACAGAACTACTGTGGGATCCAGCAATCCCACTTGTGAGTTTCTATCCACAAACACTGAACTCAGGACATTGAAAGATCTGCACTCCCGTGCACTACAAAACTATTCCCAGCAGCCGGGACATAGAAGCAGCCTACATGTCTATCAAGGGATGAATGGACAAAGAAAACATGATACGGTATAGATGATATATCTGTCCAAGGAGTCACAGAAGCAGCAGAATGGTCAGGAGCTGAGGGGGTAGGGAGAAAAGGTACAAAGTTGATACTAGATCAGTAACTTCTACTGACCCACGGCACAGCACAGTGACCATAGTTACGGTACTGTATTGTATACTGAAAAATTTGCTAAGAGGTTAGATCTTACGTTATGTTCCTATTATTTTCTACTACTACTACTACTTAATAATTATAAGAAGAAGACAGGAAAAAACAAAATAAGTGCTTTGCAAATATTAACCTATTTATGGAATACCTCACAACAACTTTGTGAGCCATGCCCTGCTGCTGTCCCCGTTAGCGATGGTATAGTGAAGACAAAAATGATGTGAAGCCCCCAGGGTCACACCGCTGTTCAGTGGCAGAGGCAGGATCTGAACCCAGGCAGCTTGCTCCAGGAACCAGTCCTTAACCGTGACACCACAGTCCTCCCGTACACAGGATTCCATTTGTAAGAACAGTGCTAGCAATCCTGCTCCCTAATAAGTTTATAATGAGTGCGCCACCACACTGTTGAGACATCACTATTTCATGGAGGCGATCCTGCATGGATGTGTCCTGCCATATAATTCCTCACCAGGTTCATAGACTTCCGAATATTAACAAGTAACTTTAAGCTATAAAACAACTTATACATAAATGAAGGATTTCCTGTGGTATAACAGTAACCATAGCAACTGAGTAAAGTTAGGTTTGCAAAGTGAAAAGTATCCTAAGGTATTTGATGCCCTCACAGAAAGCTTTCCCTCAATTTACAATAAGAACATAGCCAGTAGCAGCAAAATCATAGTAAATTTTCATAATGGATTATATTACTATCTAGATTAGCAATATTTCATCTTAGCATTTTTATTTCCAAAAGAACAAGGGCTATATTCCAATCTGTCCAATCTACATCTCAATAATACGAATGCTTAATTCACTCAAGATTTTATACTAAATCTTGAATGAGGTAACATTTTCAATAAATCATGGTACATACATAAGTTCAGTAAGAAAACTATGCACTTGGACTACAGTTCTAACAATGCCATCTGTACCCCACGTTAAGTGCAAGGGGCAGACGTATATAGTATGGAGTACAGTCGTAATTAACTCGGATAGATTCCCGTAAGAAACAGATTGGTTTGGTTTCGATTTTTGTAGATCAAAACTTACTGTGAACATTAGGCCTCGCTGGAGAAACAATGTGGTAAATCCTTTTCCCATATCTACTGGCAAAGGAACTGTAAGATGGCTGAAGTCATTACAATTTAAGGACCGCCCGGACCATATATGGATGAATGAAGAGAGAACTAGTAAGCAACGCTCTGCTCTCGCTACTGGGGTTTGTATAGCGCTGGGCTCTTCATCTGCATCGGAGGCATGGATGAATTAAAGCAGGTTATTGCTTCTCAAATATTTGGGTGACAGGAGAAGAATATAAAATTCAGCTAGTTTGGCACAAGGTGCTGATCTTATCGAGCTGAAGTTTAATAGACTAACTGTGCTGGAGTTCCAAAAGAAAAACAAAACAAAAAAAAACCCAGCTTTACAAGTAGGAAAAGTAGAAGTACGCAGGAGATTAGGTATTAACTGACAACAGCTCTCACATAAATCCACCACGTGTGACCATCAAGAGTCAATATTCTCTCAAGTGTGTAGCAGCTGTACCACTCAGCATCAGTGGGAGATCACCCACCCTGTGCTGGCAGAGCACACCTCGCATACTGTGGCACTGAATCTCAAGAATGACGCGTGAACTGCAAGACACTTCGAGAAAAACAGCCAGACTGATGATGGAACGTTAAAACCACCTCACGTGAGGAATATGTCACAATGAAGCCAGTACCCCAAGGTCAAGGACGGACTGCACCCTGGTTTGGTCATCAGTACTGAGTACACAGTAGGGTCCGAGCAAACGTACAAATGAACAGATTAATGTATCTAAGTGTATGGAGAGACTACTCAGGCATGATGAGACTGAAAATCTTCAACTATATGAAGGAGTCTGTGTAAGGATACAAGTTCCTCTGCTTGGTCTCAAGTACAGAATCAGGACCAAGTCTGGAAGCTAAAGGAAAGCAAATTTCAACTCAACAAAAGGAGGACCATTGTGCTATCTAGAGGCTTGGACGAAACGCTCAGGTTCCTTATCCTGGAAGGGATCCAGCCACAAGAGAGCTTATGGGTGTTGATGTCAAGGGAACCAGCTCCTGGCGCACTGGAAACACAGAGGCAGAGACGGGGCAGCGCCGAGCCAGATGCCATCTCCCAAGTGAACCTGGTGACTTGCCGATGCTCAGTTTGGTCCGAGGTGCCAGTGTTTGCAAACACTCCCTCAAGGGGAAGTATATGGAGGAGCCTTACTGTATGTTCTTCCAGAATGATGACAGAAGGCTGCCGTGTGAAACGACTATGGGGCACAAGAGTGGAGCTTTCCAGATCTGGCCGTAACAAGTACAGGCAGGTGCTCATGAGGGAGGGGAGGGCATCAGGAGATGGGCTGTGCCTGCTCCTGCCCTAAGGAGGGCCGCCATGCTGCTTAAACACCTTCATAATGGATAACTAAATCGTAAGTTTCCACCAACCTGTAAATCCCTGAAGGCAAAATTCAGGTTCTTTCTAACCCTGGAATTTTGTTGCTATCAGAATATAAATCAAAAAGGCTATCATTTAATCCTGACATCCAGCCTTTGAGGGAGGAATTATTATTATTTTCATTTTCATTTTCATTTTGCAGATTAAAAAAATATGACTCGGAAACATAAAATAACTTGCCCAAGATGTCATAGTTTAGAGGGTTAGGGAAAAAGCTCAGAACTATCTGACTCCAAGGTCAAGGTTCAACCATGATGATGGGACGTTCTTTGTACTTAAAAGTACCGGCATTGAATTAAGAGAAAGAGAGAGAGAAAGAACAACTGCAGATTTAGCCAATGAAATAAAGAAATAAAGTAACAGAGGGAACGGAGCATAAGACTTGATCATTAACTTCAGGGAATGTGCTTAATGACCAGTAAGATAATTTTCTGTTTTGTATTACAGAAACTATAGATCATTTGTACTAATTCTGGAAAAATGCAGTTGTATTTCAGACTGACTGTCTCTCCCCACAGGGGTGGCAGGTGCAGCAGCTCACCCCTGCTGACGGGGTGAACAAGGTCCCGGGACTGGGAAACTCACTGCTGTTTGTTCTCATCTGGAAGGTAATGACTGATTCTGGAATGGATGCTTCTTCCTAGCCACCAACAATTACGATCCTTCAGCCTTAAAACATATATAAAGAGAACTCCTCTAAAGGGAAAAAAGAGAAGGAAAAACGTATAAACTAATTATAGAAGTCCTCCTTCCCAAGAAGAAATGCCACTGTGCACAAGGACGGCAGACGAAAATGCCTTCGAGACAAAACGTAAGGTGACCAGGTCTAAGGGTTTGATTCAAGAAATGTCAGATGTGACAGAACTAAAAATACAGGTGACTCTGACAGTCATTACCCGAGAAATAAATCTCTGTGTATTATTTAGCATGTTCTGTTGAAGAGTACTATCAAAAAGGTCAAGATCTTAAAAGAATAGATAGTAATTATTGAGAAGTTCAGGGAAGAATACAAATTATATGAAGAAACAAAGAGAATGCTGCCCTTGGGTTTGGAGGTAGCAGAGTTAGTGAAATAACTAAGCAGAAATTATTGAAGACGACTTATTTTATACTCTGTAAAACTCTTTGCATTTCCGTATGTGTCTACTGTACATTGGGTGTCAGAAGATCCTGAAAACATCGTCTCGGTCTGCTCCTACAGTGATACTCCAATTATCGTTTAATACCCTCTAAACATGTAAGATAAATCTGAATTTTACAGAGAAATTAACTAAATAGCCAGACACTTTTGGGGAAAGGTGAGTCACCTGAATGCCCACTAAAGACAGTGCGGTGATGGGGACAAAAGAGGGAGGTCATGAAAACATATCACTCAGGAAGGTGGAAAGAAGACTGACAGGATCAGTGTTGAAATGGCTCTTGCATTCCTATCCCAGCACCCTAGGGAAATCCTAGACTAGACACTATCACACTGATGGGAAAAATGAACCCATGACTTCAGTTCCTGACTGAGGCAAAGCCCCTAAGCCCAAAATCTGGCACAGGGCCATGTTTTTTGCTTTACAAACTGTTTTAGTGTCTCTTTTAAAAAATATTTTAATGGTCCTTGTAAAATAGCTTATGTCATATATGTTAACTGACATAAATACTTTAATATATGTACACATAAAGTTTAAAAATATCTACATTGGGAAGGGTATGTGCTATGGTAAGTGCTATGAAGTGTGTAAGCCTGACAATTCACAGACCTGTATCCCTGGGGCAAATAATACATTATATATTAATAATTTTTTTTTAATTTTTTTAAATATCTAGAACTGTGGGGCACCTGGGTGGCTCAGTGGGTTAAAGCCTCTGCCTGCGGCTCAGGTCATGATGCCAGGGTCCTGGGATTGAGCCCCACATCGCATCGGGCTCTCTGCTCAGCAGGGAGCCTGCTTCCTCCTCTCTCTCTGCCTGCCTCTCTGCCTACTTGTGATCTCTGTCTATCAAATAAATAAATAAAATCTTTAAGTAAGTAAGTAAATAAACAAATAAATATCTAGAACCCTGACTATATTTAAATTGTGCCTTTAAATTTGTATTTACACGTCAAATATTTAAATGCCAAACGTATACATAAGTTTTTAAACATAAAAGTATTTTTAAGGATGACCTCCGGTTTAATAACAGAAGCGGAAGGCTGTACATGAAATAAATGCTCATGAAGAAAGGGTCAGACACTAAACTTTACTGAGGAAGGACATGTGTCTCAGATTGGAATATCAAGTTTTGAATCTACAAAGACAAGTCATCTATTTTTTCAGATTTGTGAACTGTGATTGATGGAATCTCAATCCTGCTTTCAAACAATAGAGAGGTATCTAGCATGAAAAGAGTCATACAGATGTTTCAGATGGTTTTGCTGTTGTTTATATGAAAAGAAAAGCAAATGAACTCAGTAAAGATTACAGGCAATGCTCCGCAGATGTAATTAACAATTACCCTGTGTCTACTCCATTTCCATGCAATGAGAATATAGTCAAGATGTGTCCATGGTGGCTTTTTGCTTTATTTTCACCAATTAAGAGACTATTGGATATGACAGTAATTAGACACCTCAGCTGGAAGAAGATCATTATGTCTTAATGAGATGATTAAAAACAACAAAAAAATTGTGCTCTTGCAAAATATTAGCATGTACTTCAAGTAACAGTAGTACAATTTATTTTGTCTTCTCACTGTGCTTTGTCAATCTATATAAAAAAAAATTTGCAACCAAAATATGCTTTAGAAAATTATATAAGCACAAAATAACAGCTTTTAATGAATCAGCCATCAGTTTGGGCTGTATTTGTTTTGAGAATGTTCACTAGTGCTTCTCTGACTACTTACAGTCAGCACAGAATACTGTGAATATTACAGTAGTACACTTCACATTCACCAAGAATTTCAGTTTCTATACTGTTATATTCTGACCAATTCCCAACATTTAACTTATTCAACAACCAGCAGATGAACTGGCCTTAGGCCCGGACTCAAATCTAACCATGGAGCCACACCGCGGCGGGCAGACACAAGTGCAGAGTGAGCGCGGTAGGTATGCGAGTCATTGAGGAATGAACACTGCACCCCAGCTACACCCAAAGATCTCCCAGCACATCTTTCTTTGGGTTAAAATTCTGTTACCCTAAAGCTGATGTTTCATTGCATATGCCACGTGGAAAGGACAGGAACTCACACCTCTTCCCATGCCACCGTGAATTAATTATCAAATATGCCAGCAGAAGGTCTGGCTTGGAGGCACTGGAAAATACAAGACAAAACCAGCAAGGGAAAGGAGAGAGAGTCAGCGAGTCAGGGGGCGTCTGCGTGAAAAGGTCTGTTCATTTATGCATCACCTCTGGCTTACTCATCCCTTCATTCGTTCAGAAGGCGCTTAGGGAACCCCTGTTATCCAAATAAGCATTTATATTTCCTCATCAAGATAAACATTTTTCAGTCCTAAAACAAGATTTTAGGGCTGATTTAAACATCATTCATTATTGCTAGTAATGGAAATACTAACTTTACCCCCTGCAACTCTGTACAAGTATATTTCAAGCCAGAAGCCATCACCCCCAAGCACCGCCACTTACTGCTGTCACATGTACTTGTCCTTGCTTCCTTTCTGAAGCAGTACAGTAATCACTTCTCTGCCTTTCGGCTAAGATCAAGTGAAACAGTACAATAGGCTTTCCTTTTTTTTTTCCCCCAATCTAAGGCCTATATACCCATCCTCTCTGGATGCCACTCCCAACCCCACTGCCTACTGAAGATCTCGCTCTGTGGATTGTTCCACATCAATAGGCACATGGTGGGGGAAATCCCTAGTTATCGGTCTTATGGTAAAGCCACTTAGGGGTTCCTGTCACTGACTTTATTCATATTTCTAACTCCAGCATCTAACATACTTCGGTTCGTACTATTCAGTCAATGAATAGGGACTGACTAAATGGATTTAGCGACATTTGCAACTTCTGTCCCATTCCTGCTGCTACCATTGCTATTAACTCATCAAATGCCACACATTATTTACCAACAGAACAAAATGTATACTACAACCCAGGGACAAGCATATAATTGTTCCAAGACACTCTACACATTTATACTTTCCCCACTTCCTGTAAAATACTCACTAGTTTTTAAACTGTAACTGTCCCTTGCTTTTACTGTAAAGGTGAAATGGTGTATAGTATGTAGTGAAATGGTGCTCAGCATATCTGAGCAACATTATGGCTTTTTCCTCTATCTTCTGTCAATCAATTTATTTGTACAGCACGAAATTGCTATTCCTCTGAATTGAGGCAAGAGAAAGCCTTACATAATATTACACTATTTTGATATACCTTGACATATACATTATGTAACAGCATTTTCCTTTACTACACTTTGCAATATAACAGAGGAATGCTTTTTTAAAGTCAGCAACATCAGCAGGAATAAGACTTTTAAATCAATCTCCTAGAAAGAATTCTTACATTTAAAGACCAAGTGTTTTCCATATGAATTACATTTTTTCCCCTGAAATAAAGTTGCAATTATTAGGTATTACATTAGCTGGCAAAACAAACTAACCAAAAAAAAAAAAAAAAAAAAATCCAAAAAACAGAATATAGGAGATATCTACCTAGAACTGTCAGCTACTTTTTTTTTTAATGTAATGACATTATACATTAGATTTTTAACATAGAAAAATGAATTTTGTTACTATAGTCCTATGATAAAATAAGACCATCATGATAGAGAATAATACTGGGAGTAATAATATGATCTAAAACTTATTAAGCACTTAACATGTCCAGCACTGTCCTGAGGGCTTTCCATGATTAATTAGTACATCTCAACCTCAGACCAGCCCAATGACACAGGCACAATCATTATCAGTATTTATTACACACAAAGACTCTGAGTTTCAGAGAAGGCATTCCTTAGTGTACCAGCTGATAAGTATAGACCAAGGTTTAAAACATATGCTTTTAATGTTAAATACTACTTTCTTATCGTCATGTTTTAATGTGAATAAAAATAAAATACTATTCTATCCTTCTTTCTGGAACTGGGACATTTTTCAACTGTTTGGACCACATTTCAGCACAGGGAGGACAGAAATCACAGCCACTCAAATCTCAGTATCTTCAAGAGAGCATCTTACGAAGTGCATACTCAGTCTTACCAACACGCGGATATATGGTGAGTAATCTGCCAACTGCCAAAAACCCACTACTATATGACTGAGTCAGAAATAAACAACTATTTTAACACGACTCAGTAACCATGCTGCCAAACTAATTCCTACATTGCCTTTATATCAAACAGTATACTTAAGTAGTCTGAGTCAGCTTATAATAAATCAAGTATTTTAAATGCTTATATAATTATATGGTGAGCCCAGACACACTGCTTTCTTAGAGAGGAAAACCAGAAGCAAAGCTACTCTCCTGTGTTCAGGAAAGCAAAGGTTCTTCATGAGGAAGTTCTGAATCTAAATAAGCCTCATTCCAAAAAGAGTTTTACTGCAGACTGATAATCCCCTAGGTTTATAATAAAAATGCTGACATAGCTTTAGCCACAGCAGAACAAATGCAAAGCTATAATGTTTGCCTGTCAGAAATTCCTATTTATTTCCACTGTCCTAACAGATGTGCTTTACCGCCTTTAAATTCCCTCCAAAAGTTAATTGCTTGTCTATCAAAAAGATAAACATCTTGTTTTAGGCTTTGGGGATATTACGTGTGGGGAGAAAAACCAATACTCTAGCAATACATTGCGTCCAAAATGCATTTGCGGCAAGAAAGCCAAACTCCCGGAGCATTAGAAAACTGCTAGGAAGGAGCAGCCAGATCATCCCAAGGTCTTAAAAAGTACAGGATTCTCCGTATCGCAACATTAAAGTATTTAGTACACTAAAATTTTATTACACCAAGAAGGCCTAATTTACCGTGACATAAATGACTGCAACAGCGTATTTTTTACAAAACAAATTTCAAAGTGAAGGTGACATTCTTGTAGGCTCTTGGAACTAAATAATGATTCAGACAAAATGGACCTTCATCATGTCTGGTCCACTATTTTCCAAACTACAAATCCTGACAAATTCATGCGCTGTAGACTTAAAACATGAACTAGAAAGAAATAGAAAATATCAGAATATTACATTTAGTAAGAGTATATCTCATTTTAGGAAACTTTTCTGTCAGATAAGCATACTCAGGCATGTTATATTTTGAGGTAAAATGTATTTCTTACTACGAGGTACTCTGAAAAAAGTTTTCTTCTACTTTCACCCCTTGATATGTTGCTATAACGTGTAAACATCACAGGGACAAATTAAATAATTACTGTGAAGGGAGGTAATGACAACCATCCAGGACATTTTTCAATACCCCCTTTTGTAAAGGACCTGAAAAACGTGAGGCAACAGCGTGAGCAAAGATACAGTAAAGGTATGTTCTGATGATCAGCACTTTGGCTAGAAAAGAATTCTTTTAAAAAAACACAGACAAAATAGATTGCGAAAACATGCATATGCCACTTTAGTTACTCTACATTATTACCAGGAAGATCTCTCATTGTCCAGAAAGCTGGTTGAAATGGAAAATATGGAAATCACCTCAGGAATGTAGACTTTCAGAATTAACCATTCAGAGGACCTAGGATGTTTGAAAATAAATGCCTTAGCTAACGAGCATTAAAAAGGAAAATTATGACTTCAACAAGTGAATCTTGATGACACATCTAGATTGGATGGAGGACAAATCCTACCGGATCTGGATGTGAAAAAACAATGCAGCCTTGTTACTCATTCCTCTTTGAGTTTCTCCATCCATACACACACACACACACACACGCACGCACGCACGCACGCACACACACTGCAGGCAGGGGGGCAGGCAAGCAGATTAAAGCACGTTTAAAATAAATGGTCCTTCCACACTCATTCTACAGCTTCCTTCTTCGCTAAGCAATGTGGGATGGTCATCCTTCATACAGTCCCCATGCATTCTAAGGAGCATGTAAGACCATCGTATGTATGTAACTTCCATCGTATATGTGTTCTGCACAATATTTAATAATTACTGATTTTTGCAAAATTTTTGCAAAATTTTCCAAATTTTGTATCTTTCCAAAAGTGAAGGTAATATCTGCACATCCATTGTTGACACGCCGTTCTAAGTTCATGTAATGTTTTCAACAACATACTGTTCTTGATTTACCTACTCGGCACAGTGCGTTTCGTTTGTCCACTGTGGCGAATGGGGAGTGAGGGTATTCCTATCCGTTCCTTCCCTCTCTCCTACTCTACTACCTCCAGACTTTTGGCGTGGACAGTGTGATTTTTTTGCTCTTCCTTTAGTTACCACTTGTAACTGCAAGTCATCGACATTTAAACTTCTCTGCAGGTTGATCAGCCTTAAGTCAACCACCGCTTCAAGGAAAGCTTAAGAGGGGCCGCACACAGACCTCCTTCTACGTCACCCTGGTCCTCTCTGTTGATAACTGCTAGCCAGACTGTTATCTTTATAACACCAAGGCAGTAATTCAGTCTCTACTGTGTTGCGTACAGTTTGTACAGTTTGCTTGTGTACAATGCTTTGTGTACGAACTAAATGTAAGCAACAGTCAAGCACTATGCCTGTTTAATATTTGATACTTAAAGATCATTATCAAGTAGAATTTCAGGCCTCAGTGGATTTAACTTTCTTAGTTTTCCAAGTTTCTTCTAGATGATACAATTCAGCCAACACTTTTTCCTATAGCTCATATTAGCCTTTTACTCAAAAATTTTGGGGTTATCACTCAATATATTTTCACATAGACATTCTTTATTCCTCTGGAGTATGATTAAAAATTGGGTACAGGATTCTACATTTAAATTAATTTTTTTCTCAGATCTTTGGAAACTATTGCTTGGATGTCTTCCAGGAACCAGTGTTGCTGATGAAAAATCTGTTACCCTCATTTTCATTTCTTCACAGATAATTTTATTCTCATTAAATGACTGTAGCATTTTCTTCTTTAGCATGAGAATTTTGAAATTTCACCAAGATATGTCTACCTATAGTTCATTTTATCCAACCTGCTTGCAAAAATTTTTAATCTGATAACCTCTATCTCTGGAAGATTTAGTGCAATGATGGCCCAAGTTCTGCACACCTGCCCAAATCTAACTAACCCCTTTGGTTCTCCAGGCTGGCCATGTAATTTGCTTTGGCCTGTGGACACGAACAAAGAAAAGTAAGTAGAGACTTGAAAAAGCTCTGTGCTTTGGAAATTACACTCCTACTACCCCCTAGAAATCCTGCTGCCCGGAAAATAAGCCAAAGTTAGCAGGATGAAGGAACAAGTGGCTCCAGGATTCCTGTCATCACAGCCAACAGTCCGTGATATAGTGAGTCGTCTCCTATCAGCTAATCCTGAGGCAATCTTCGAGCGGACCAGAGTCCCATAAGCTAGTGCAGGTGAAAGAGCCACACCTTGTCCAGACCCAAAGAAGCAACCAGCAAATCCCCACCACATATACCTGCTGTTTTAGGCCACTGGGCTTTGCAGTTCTGTGTTGCATGCCCAAGGTGAACTGATACATCGTGTTTCTTCAGCTTATAAAAATCGTCTTTCAGTACTGTATTCTCTGCCTTTCACTGAATTACTCTTACATTCATGAGATGTTGGCTCTCTTGACTATACCCTTCATTTCCGTAACTTTTTCTACGTCCCAGTTCCTTGTCTTTCCACTCTAAGTGTTGGGATTTAATCTGCAATTTAACTTGAGGATAAAAACTAGCCTACGCTTCTATCTACCAGTTGGTCCAATAAATTTTTAATTTGGTAACCATATTTTTAATTTCCTGGAAATTTCTTGCTCTCTGCTTCTTTTTCGTAACAGCCTGTTACAGATATAACATCCTCTCAAATTCTGCTAAGGGTACTAATTAGACTTCTTTTTAAAGTCTCCTGTGCTCTCTGAATTATACCTAAATCTTCTGGTATCGGCTACTCTTTTTGTTCATCTAAATACAGTTTTTCCTTAAATATCAAATGATCCTTGATTGTCAGCTTATTTTCCTAAATGAAAAATGATGCCAGTGGGTATCCACAGTCTTTCATCTACACGGTGAAATACATTATCCCAAAAGGCCTCTCCCTAGACTGAAACGGATGTCAACAGTCAGAATGTTCTGCAGAACAGCAAGTAGGCGAGGTGGTAACCCCCACAATGTTTTATGAATTCCACTACTGAACACATTTTCTACTTTTTCTCTAACGTTCAATGTGAGGTTTCATTGTGGGGAAAAAAAAATCCACAATCTGCTTCATTATTTTAATGTTCCCTTTGGAGAAAAGAGAATTAGGCTAGTGTGTTTCGTCTGTTGATTCCAACCAACTCTCAACAATTACCTTCACCCTTGACCTCTTTTTAGGTTCTTGTTTGTTAGCTTCCTTGGGTCATAAAATGCCTGATGCTAACAACAGAAATATTTTCGACGGAATGTATTTTGAGAATGCTACATGTAAAAAATGATATATTTATAATAGTTAAAGATTCTCATACAGACATTTTATAGGAAAACCTTGACTTTTCTCTAAAATTCAAATGTATACATTATGACAGTTTTCAAAGGACTTCTGAAATCAGCAATTATGTAGCTGAACAGCTTATTATATGCAAACATTGCTGCACTAAACATTCTAGAACTGAAAGTTCATTTAAGTTTTCTGACACTGAATATTTCTTTTTTATGTTTCTAAACTTATGAAAGCAACACAAGCCCAAAAGAAAAGCAGTATATTAAAATAAAATAAGGTTCTCTTCCAATGGCAACAGAGATAAATCATTTCCCAAGGAGAGTTCATCAAGGCTAGAGACTGGCAGAAAAATAGTAGCCCTCACCTTCAAAGATCAAGCTAATCTTAAAACACACCCTATCTCCTGTTTGCCTTTGATGTATTAATATGCTCATTTGTCTTAAATCTCAAGGCTGGTGTCCAACAGGTTATGGTGACCAAAAGAACTGTCTTATATAAAAATGTTTATTTAGTAAGACTCACTTTGTTTTTATTTTAAAATAGTAACTTGAAAAATTTTGGCAGAAGAACCCAATTTTTAAACCAAAATCTTACAGAAGCCACAAAACATACATCAGTGAAATAAAGTGGAGCTAAGTTTTGCATACAGAGGTTGAGGGCGGAAAAGCCTCCTAACAGCTTCAAGGCCTGGAGACGCAGCAAAGATATCTTTTCCTCAAAAGAGACTGAAATTCAAACTTCTATTACATGAAGGGGAACAAGGATGATGACTTCATATTGATATAAATAGGCTTCTCATACATAGTCCCTGAAAACAATTAAATAAAATATTTCACCAACTCATTAACTGAACATCTCTATAAGCAAATGGTGTAAGGTACACGGAGAGCTACGTAAGACATACGAGGCACAGTCCCTAACCTCCAGGGGTTCAAATATGAGTCATGGAGGAAGCTGAAGCCATTCTGTGTGGTGCTTAATTCCAAAGCAGACCAATATAGGTTGGAGTATTTCAGCAGATTAACTGTGGAGGGAGAGGGAAAGATGTTCCTTAACCGTGTCTTCAAAGATCACCAACATTCATGCAAACCGGTGAAGGAAGACAAGCAACAAGGCGGTGGGAAATAGACTTTAGCGAAGACATGTGCAAATGTGCTGATGAGAGGGCATCTATGTAATGAAGTGGAAAGTGGGGTAGGGGCACCTGGGTGGCTCAGTTGGTTAAGCAACTGCCTTTGGTTCAGGTCATGGTTCCAGAGTCCTGGGATTGAGTCCCTCATCAGGCTCCCAACTCCATGGGCAGTCTGCTTCTCCTTCTGACCTTCTCTGCTCTCATGCTCTCTCTCTCTCTCTCTCTCTCTCTCAAATAAATAAATAAAATCTAAAAAAAAAAAAAAAAGAGAGAGAGAGAGAAAATGGGGTATATCTGAGTTTGAAGGGAGATATAATAGATATAATATAATAGATATAATATAATAGGGTGGGAAACAGAATTAGTGTTTAAACCATTTGCTGCCACTTCCTGCTCTGCCTGTGCCTCTGGGAGAATGATACGTCCCTTCTTCACTCGGGCCAGGCTTGCTTGACTTGCTCTGCAATGCAATGGGAGTAGAAGGGATGGTCATGACCTCCCTTCCCACTGCATGAGCTGGACACGGTCCAGAGAGGACCAGCTCCATCAGCCTCTATCCCAGAGTGGAGACAGCATGAGCCATGGCATTGCCAACCCCCGGTGAATGTGTACCTGAGCAAGGAAGAGAGCCACAGCCGTGAAGCCGCAGGGTCTGTTACCACTGCGGGACAGACCATGCTGAGAAAACAGGTTCGAACCAGATTAAGGATGATGTCAAAGAGAGGAATTTCTGTCAGGCAGAGTGAATATCTAGTGTAGGTTTATAAAGAGTTTTCATTTCCAAACACGTCCTGTCACTCGGGGCTTTCCACCTGAGCTCGGCTGATGCTGGGCTCCATTCTGACTAGTCTTAATTGCACATGGCAGCATGGCAGCCAATATCCAAGTCCACCCTTCTAGAAACGAAAGATGAGAAGAAACATGTCTTCTTTTCAGTCTTTATTCAAATGTGCCTTTCTTGGTGAGGACTGATGGCCTCTTTTAAAATTTTAAGCCAGCCCCCTCCTCACCTGTCATACTCTGTGTCTCCCTCCCTGACTGTCTTATCCCCCATAGCTCTTTGTCACCATTTTTGTGTATAAATGTGTATATATATATATATATATATATATGTATATATAAAATATATATCATATAGTAAATCTATAAATTGCATATGCATGTTTTATATAATGTAAATTAATATTTATATTTATAAATATATATACATATTTATAAAACTTAAAATTCGTCAACATTTCACAGTATTGTTCTAAGAAATTATAATCTCTGTATCCCCAAAAAGAAGGCAAGTAATAATTCCCTTTTTGACGGACAGAATAAGGAGGAATGAAAAATCACTGGGAAGTTTATCCCAGTTACTCTGTTAATATCAATATCAGAGTTCAGGAAGATCTTGACCTATACTGGCTTGACATATCTTGACTAATGGATGACATATTTTCAGCTAAGTAGGTGTTAGGAAAAGTCCCATTCCCATTCATGCTGCCGAAGAAAATAAGTATTACTTGTGACAAAAGTTAGAATGCAGAACTTGTTTTGTTTTTGCTTCCCCTCCCCCCATAAAAAGGTTAGCAGTGGTGAAATCATTGCTAAGTGAGATATTTCTGGTTTTTTAACAGTTAACCTTCTTTTTTCATGCTGGCTAGGAAATTTACCATTTTCATGGGGTTTTTTGGTTGTTGTTTCTTATTTTGTATTATTTTTTAACGGCAAAACAAATGTAATGTTTTAAACAAAACAACTTTTAAAGTGCTTTTAGAATGCTACCATTTGAAATGTAGAGACTGATGATACTATGCTTGCAAAATGCAAGACTTCTCACAGAACATGAATTTTTGTTTCCAAAAAAACCTTTCCCCCACAAAGTAAAGCACTGTGCCTTTGAGAACAAATCTCAAACTAATCATGGAGAAAGAACTCTTGCTTATAAATTTCTGCTCTTATTACCTCACAGATGAAAGAAATCTAAACCAGAACATTCTATAGACATTCTAAAAATTAATTGAGCATGGGATGATTAAAATAGAGTACTTTTACCTGTCTCTAACTGCATTATATTTTATAAAACATTTATTTTTATTTAAACAAAACATTTAAAACAACTTACCATTCACATTTTTTACAAGTAAAAAATGCTCAAATACCTGGTAATTACCAGTACTTTTAAAGATTTTATTTATTTCAGAGAGAGAGATAAAGAGAGTGAGAAATGGGCAAGAGGAGGGACCAGAAGAAAGAATGTGGAGCATACTCTGCACTGAGTGAGGGGTCCGATGGGTGGTGCTCTCCCAGGACTGTGAGACCATGACCTGAACGGAAATCAAGAGTCCGGAGCTCAACCAGCTCAACCAACTCAGCCACCCACTTACCAATACTTTCAAATGGCCCACGTCCTAGGGGGGATTCGACATCAGAATAAATAAGACAAAGTCTCTGCTCTATGGAACTCACAGTATCTACAGATACTAAAACACAAATACATAATTACATTACCTCAAACTGACTTGGGAGAAGCTTATAGAGAGTGCTATATGAGAAGCTCAAGAGGGGTGTAACTATGTCTCAAAGATGAAAGAAAATTCTGAGGAAGTGACATCTGAACTCTGTCTTGAAGGATGTTTAGAAGTGTCAATGCAGGTTCTTCCTATAAAGGGCCTGGTGTATACAATGGCACCAAAGTAAAAAACAAAACAAACAAACATAGAAACAAACATATTCAGAAAAGAAAATACCAAGTATTCAATAAATTGTTGTTTTAACAGACTATTTAAACAAATAATTACTATCAACTAAATGTCATAGAAAATCATTTTGGTAGAATACTGTCTGGCATTGTGAAGAGCTTTATACCACACGCTACGTATTTGGAAGTTTATCTCACAGGTAGTACGAAATCATCAATGGTTCTCAAGCAGGGAAGTGACGTGATCAGTTTACTTGTCTCTATTTAAATAAAGTTACTGGAGTTGAAAGGGTGGGAGACTGGTGACTAAGATTAGTTACCAAGCAACTATAATCACTGGGGTGAATGAGGAAGAGTGAATGCAGATGAACAGACAGACCTAAGAGAATTACCTCCAATCACAACGGTGGGGTGACATATACAAGCAGAAAGAGGAGAATCAGCATTTCCAGGAACTAAGAACATATGGAACTACTGGGGGCAAGTTAACTTTCAGACGACTGACAGGCACTGAAGACGACCAGTGGGCAGTTTCGAATAAGGAATGAGGCTAGGACAGCCATTAGAGTCACCACTGGGGAGGTGACAGTTGAAGTCAGCTCACGGATAGCCCCACCAAACAAAATAGAGGAAATCAAGGAGCCTGGAAAGGCAGCAACAGAGATATAGGGCAAGTAAACACAGAATCATACTCCAGAAATCAAGGGACAACAGTTTCAGGGAGTAGGACATAACGCCCGAAGGCCAAAAGAATCAAATATACGAGGACTATAAAAGTCCTTAGATATAGCAATAAGGACCTCGTTAGGAAGGAAAATTGGAGAATAACGCAGAACTCAAGATTATCATGAAATCAGGAGAGGGAGGGAAGGCCAAGAAATAAACATCATTCTTTGTGAAAGTTTTGGTGATGAAGAGATAAAGAAAAGAAGGACGAGCACCTGCGAGCAAGTAGAGTCCAAAGTTTAGACAGAGGGATTGCACAGAGCACAGGGAAGGAGAGACTGCAGAGAGACACACTGGAGGTATCACAGAGAGAAACTACAGTTGTGAGGCACAATAATACAGAAATAACCTTGGACATGAAGGAGGGAGACCATCTTTTTTTTAAGCATTCAGTGTGTGCCAGATGTTTTGCTTTACATTTTCACGTGCATTTCCTTAATTAATTAGCCAAACACTAGCTATGCCTACAGGGTATTTATAGTCACTAAATGATGGAACAGAGAGGTTTATTAAAGATAGAATATCTCAGGAGTGATCCTGTCTCTGTGAAATAGGAGATAAGGTCATCTCTTTCAACAGCATGAGGAATCAGGTCGTAGAAGTGGTAGCACCCCCGTACTACATGGATAACAAAACATTAATATGGAATGATTTAATATTTTTCAAGCACTAGTTCAACAATTAGCGCACCCTGAAAATAAGATCCAATGGATGCTTTAATGAACAATGGCCTTTTGTTTTGCAAAGAAGAAAGGAATATGGGTCAAACTGATGTTACCTACATCAATCCTCCCTAACATTTAATCTTAAATCAGTAGAGGCATTTCTATCAGGCAACTGTGCTAAAATAATGTCTATGCACGATTTCACAAGCATTTTACTATGTGAAAGCTCCATGCTGGGAATCACTATCAAATGACTAATTTAAAACTAATTATTTCAGCATCAATCTGGATAATGATCCATAATGAATGGGAAAAGAATAATCTGATATTTCAAGGCTTTCCTACTGCTGCAAATCAGATACATATAAGAAAACACTTTAAATCTTTTATTTATAGATTAAAACATGGTCTAAAGAAACCTCACGGTGTTGACATATTTACAAATTATATTTCAGTTGATCACAGAATAAATAAAAATTTTCACACTGAGTCAGTTAAGGGAAGCTGAATTTTATTTTTTTTTATTTTGGTGTGAAAAAATAACTAATACATAATGTTTTACCATATGGTCTTGTAGTCCTTTTGTTAATTACCTACAAATCACTGCATAGGTCTCACAGCTTCTTCTTATTAATAACTGTACTATCTTCCCAAAGATTTATTCCTCTTTTCATACCTTTTTGTTTTAACCGCTGTCAAAGAACATTCATATTTCTAATAGCATTTATTGCACAGGAATGAATATACACCCCAAAACACACACACGCACACACACACACACACACACACACACACGAAGCATGCCTTACATTTAAATTAATGTTAATTATTTGATAAAAGCTTCAGCAAACTAAAATATTGCAATAGTTTTATTTTAGTCAACATTTTAAAATCCTTCATTAAAGTCTGGCAGCCTGGAGCACGAAATGTGGCAAACAGGCATTAAGATGTTGTAATAACAGTTTCTGATATAGAAAGCAATTAGCTCTTTTAAAAAATGATCTATTTTATATAAGCTACATCTAATTTGGGACATCTGCTTTAAACAATGTTGGAGTTAAATTTAAATTTTGTCATATAATAAATCTAGAATAATTATTAATTTTTTAAAGTGCAAGCAGTTAGATAGCATGAGAGAGAAAAGGATATGAAATTAAAATTAAAACTGAAGCATTTAAGTCCTAATAAAACCCTTGCTCCTTATCCTTCATCAGAAAATTTTATACGTTCTATCCTTTTTCCAACTGGATATACTATCCAGCCCTAAAGTAAATTCCTGCCAGGTGGGGATTATGATTGATTTGTAACATGCATAAACCAACTGCAAATGACTTACAGGAGGAGGTGCTAAAAGTATTTGTTGAAATACAAGGTCCATGACCTCTCAACTCTAATAAGTGTCTTACACTTACAGGGAACATACTGATTTGTTATCATGTTGGTCTTCTAGTAATAGTGTATAAAAAGCAGGACACTTGGGTGGCTCAGTTGGTTAAGCGTCTGCCTTTGGTTCAGGTCATGACCCCAGGGTCCTGGGATTGAGCCCCACACTGGGCTCCGGGCTCAGCGGGGAGCCTGCTTCTCCCTCTGCCTGCCACTTCCCCGGCTTGTGCTCTTTCTCTTTCCAACCAATAAATAATTTTTTTTTAAAGCCAAAAAAGTATGTGGAATATATCAAATATTCTGTTGACATCTTAAAGGCCCTTTTAACAAACAAATGTAAATTCTTCTCTAAGCTTTACACTGTCGTGCCAAGCTAACAGGTTTTCTTCTTATTAATACTGCACAGATCTTCAGGAAAGTTAACATCCATTACTTTGATTTCCCTGGCTGCCTAAACTGCTAATGGAACTTAGTAATTAAAGTTCTTTTAAAACAATCCCAAATCTGAGCCTCTTCCCATTCCCTCTGATTAGGAGCTGCCATTCACATTAACATTAGTACTTAACAGTGTAATACACATTTGACGTGACAGAGGCAATCATTATCTACAGATTCTTTCAATCTAGTAAGAACTTCAATCTAGGAAGAACATGTAATGGGAAATTAAGATATTTCTATTTCTAATAACTGATTCCACCATGAATCTTGTATGAAGCCTTCACATTGGGAGCGAAGATCTCTTTACTTGTAATATTCTCAGTCTCTTCATAGTAAAGGGCCCTGAATTCTGACAGCATTTTAAAAGGCCACTTTGACCCATTTCCTCCTCTTCACCAAAAAATGCAAAGTTTTGCAATGTCTCAGATAGGTATTCAGAAGCAGGTGCCCAAACTGATCACCAGTATCCAGAAGAAAAAACAAAAACCCTTTCTAATCAGAATTGCTAACTTGTAAAGCAAAAAAATCAATAAGAAGCAAAATGAGTCTGAAAAAGGAAGGAAAAAAGAAAACAATTTTACAGAACCACTTGGTCCCAATTTAAAAGGACTCTGATCAAACTGACCAGCACAACTAGGAAATTACAGTTATTAGTCCTAATGCCCTTCTGGTAAAATTCTCATCTTTTCCCCAAAGGTTCATTCACACACAAGAAGCCATAAGACCTCTCAGCCACCAAGTGACGGTCTGACGAACCTGTTACAGAATCTGAGGGACACAGTGCTGTTCTGTTTACAATGCTTCCAGAGAAAAATAAGGCTTTTAGAGCAGAGTCCTCTGTTTTAGGCTTCAGTGAGATGTCAGGCCAGCGGAGGAATGATGTTCCATTGTAGTCCCTATAAAGCTGTAACTCAGATGTATTAAGTAGGCTATAAATTTAATGCCAAAATTAAATTGCAACTATCAACAATCACTTACAGATAGACAAATGACTGCCTTTATTACTTCTGTTATATCCAGCTTTCCTAACAAGAAGCTGCAGTATTAACCCTGTGGTCTGCTTGCGAGTTCCTTATAAGAAGGACGCTTTAAGAACTGATTTTGTGGGGCGCCTGGGTGGCTCAGTGTGTTAAAGCCTCTGCCTTCGGTCAGGTCATGATCCCAGAGGTCGGGCTCTCTGCTCAGCGGGGAGCCTGCTTCCTCCTCTCTCTCTGCCTGCCTCTCTGCCTACTTGTGATCTCTGTCTGTTAAATAAATAAAATCTTTAAAAAAAAATTGATTTTGTGTAACTGGAGTAAAAAAGAGAAATATGTAGACAAGACAGAAGCAAACTGTAATAAGAGGCAAAAAATACCCAAGAGAAAAATCTAGTTTGTCATTAAAATATAGCATGGTAAAAATAAAGAAACTAGTCTCATAAAATTGTTGGTCTAGTCTAATATAAATAATCAGGCTAACTTTTCCATAATACATAATGTAATAAATATAATAAAATATATTTTATAAAAAATATCTATACAGGGGCACCGGGGTGGCTCAGTGGGTTAAAGCCTCTGCCTTCGGCTCGGGTCGTGATCCCAGGGTCCTGGGATCGAGCCCCACATCGGGCTCCATGCTCAGCGGGGAGCCTGCTTCCCCTCCCTCCTCTCTGCCTGCCTCTCTGCCTGCCTCTCTGCCTACTCGTCATCTCTGTCTGTCAAATAAATTAAAAAAAAAAAATCTATACATTTTATAAACCTCTTCTTTCTGGAAACATGAAACTGAAATTCTAAGGATTTGATAGGTAACAATTCCACATGAGAAGGATTTTTTTGTTTAAAATATTAAACAGTGTTAGCTTTTAATACTTGTCACATTTCATTTATACTTTATGTGTATATGAATTTTCACGGTATCTTTAATACCCATCGCTTAGTATTCACTGCTGTTCCTCCCAACACCTGTACAGCCCAGGTGAGCAATACCATTTCATGGTATAAAATCATCAGGCTGAACCATTAAGTAAATTTACCTACTTCATCCTTGGGAAAGGAGCGATTACAACTCCTAAGATTCCAGTTTCTAGAGAAATTCAATTATGGATAATGACAGATTTACAGAACTTCATACATTTGGCTGATTTTTTTACTTGGGAAATCCCATGAATTTGTCCAGCCCTGGAAGGTGTGGACTGCCTCAGTTTTGTACCCACTCCCTGAATGCAGGTGTCCAACGAGCCTCATCAGTGGCAACGCCAGCCTGATCTCTGCCCCCTTGGATCCTGAACATACGTGGAATGACAGAGGGATGTGAGGGAGGGAAGCAGATGGCTTGTGCCAAGATGAACTAATGAGGAAAAAAGATAGAAAACTACTTTCCCTCACTGCCCCAAATGTCCTCGGTATGAGTGGCAGGTAAACAGTGTTTAACTACACAGCAGTACTTCTAAGTAATCAGGAATGGAAAAGCTGGACAGTCTCAGAGAAAACTAAGCGCATGGAGAAACCACCACATGGCACAGAGGCGAGAGAACTCACCGGCATTTCCAGAAGGACTCCGGTGATGACTGCGTTCCCTTGAAGTCCCTGTCCCTGAACAGGTGCATTCGTACGTACGCTAGGCTTCGGATACTGTCTAAGGGCAGAACGCAGTGGCACAAGCTGGAGAGGTGGACCCCTGCCCCTGGGAGCACAACCCCCCCCCGCCCCCGCCTCCTCTGCTACTTCAATGACATCCTTGACCACTTCACTGGGTTAGGGCACACTCAGGCGTCTCTCTCCCTATAGATCCCATACCTCTGAGGCAAAAGATTTTATGCTTTATTCAGTTTTTATCACCAGCAAAGGATGACATACCCAGAGTGATGGACAAATCTTTATTTTCAAACTAAACGCTCCAATTTTCTCATCTGTAATATTGAGGTTTTATGTTCTTTTCAACTTCTATAATTCTATAATTTCATTTAAAAAAAAAACCCTCAAACTCTTCCCTCAGCTACTAAAAATACAGCAAGTTTGATTCTTCATTTTGCATAAATCAAAGAACAAAGCATCTTTTGTACTTTACCTTGATTTTTCTCCCTTTCGAGCAAGCCAGCCCTGGGTGCTCACAGAAGGCAAGTCTCACACACAGCAGTTTTAGAGAACAGCCTCACACATACTTTTTATATGTGGGAAAAGAACACAGATATGGGTCTTGAGAAGGGTAATCAATTGCATTGCAAGCCACATACTCAATTTTCAAATTAAGTCCTTGGGTCTCCCATCGCCCCTCTCCCTTTCCCCCTCTCCCTCTTCTCATGCTTTCCTTCCTTTCTCTTTTTTTTTTTCTCAGAGTTTTAAAAGAAAAATTAAAAGTCATGAAAATCAAAGCAGTACAACAAAAGACCCGAATTCTAGGGTAAAGTCATCAACATGATCCTAAGAGGCACATACTGAAAACTCTGCTTGACTCTGCATGTTTGTTACTGATGTCCTTTTTACCCACATTTCAACTATTCTCTAAGAGTGGAGCTTTGTAACATTACCTTACCTTATTATTAAAGATTTCTTATTTTATCTAAATAATACTCTTAATTTTCATCACTCTTCTAAGCCACTGTGTATTTCCTAATTTGCTTGACATTCAGATTTTTCAACTGTCATTATGATTTAAGAGTTTGCTGATTCTAAAAGGTAATCATATAAAAAAATTGTTCCAAGGAAAACAGTTTTGTGATGCTTAATAGTATCTGATGATTCCACTAATTATTTTACACAGGCAAATATGCTACTTAGCACATGTGAATACCTCAATCACATGGCTAATTTCAGGTTTGGAGATTAGGAACCTGGTCTATTTTGTATGGTGCAGCCAGCTGAAACCTTTCTAGCACTACAGATCTCAATTCTTTGTGTTTATTCAGTTAGTAGCAGTACTAGCTGCAAAGTAAAACAGTATCGGGCATGTTTGGAGAAAAAGCTGCCTCCCAGACTGACAACCAGTTCCAAAGCGTTCTGGGTATAAGGCATTCCATAAGAATTAAAATGATTCTTTCTTCTTGAGTGCTAGTACTGAAATTATAATAAAATTAAATAATTAAAATTATTTGACACTTGCCAAATCTCACTAATGACAATGTATGTATAACAACATAATTCACATTTAACTTTTTTAAGTTAATGCTAAATTGCTCTAATTTTAAAATACTCCTCATTCAGGGGCGCCTGGGTTGCTCAGTGGGTTAAAGCCTCTGCCTTCAGCTCAGGTCATGATCCCAGGGTCCTGGGATCGAGGCCCACATCGGGCTCTCTGCTCAGCAGGGAGTCTGCTTCCCCCTCTCTCTCTGCCTGCCTCTCTACCTACTTGTGATCTCTCTCTGTTAAATAAATAAGTAAAATCTTTAAAAAAAAATACTCCTCATTCAATTTCAGATAATACCTTTTCTTTTTAACTATAGAAACAAATCGCTAGGAAAAATATAATTCAGTTACATAATTTTATTATATAAGCCTGACACGAAATACCCAGCATAAATATATAGGAAGAGCACCATGTCTGGCGAAATGTGACTTTGAAATTACAGACCCATTCACACCTACTGTGGACCAATGCAGGAAACAAGACAATCAGTAAGATGTAGTTTAACCTCATTTTAACAACGAGGAAATATGGTCAAAGAGGCTAAAAAAGCACTAAACATGGCGCACACTGTTAAAGGCACCGTAAAGGACTGTTCCAGGGAACTCTCATGCAAACCCTAGTTGCCCATGGAGCTACTCAAGAGCAGTTACAGAAACTTTGCTGTTGTTTTCCTAATTGTAACATTACCAACCCAGAGACAGTGCCAGGTGTCAACAGTGACACAGAATGGATATACTGTAAAACAAATGAAGAAAGAACCCAGGAAGAAGGGAAATAGTGTTAGGGATAGCCGCGCGGTGAGACTGAGACACCAGGGGGTCAGACTTGCAAACACACACATGCTCACACACACACTCTCCTACAGACAGCCAAGCATTCCTGAAGATTCCAAATAAGCCCCAGGCATGAAAGCCTCCTGGAAGAACTCCTGAGCAAAGCTGACCAGAGTGGGAGCTGACTCAAAGGTGTTCGATCACAACAGGACCAGCTCTTGGACTTGAACCTTCACTTTGCCTTAACTGGAGTCCCCCAGGGACTCCTTCAATCCAGACAGAATTTAAAGAATGAAAGAATGCCTGGATTAAAATAAAAATTTACTAAAATTTTTACATTGGGGTAATTTGTTAGGTTAATGAGAAACCTGTTTCTCACCATTTCGTTTCAGAGCTTCTTCAAAAGCCCCTAACTTAAGTCACTTCTTCCCAAACTTACTTCATTAGTATTGATTTTCATTCATCCATTGCTAATTAGGGTTGAATCATTACAGAAATACAGTATTTTTTTTCTGAACAAAAACTATGGCTCTTCAATCCAACGGATGGCTGGACTGAAATGCCTGAAGAGAGGCTCTATCTCAAGTCTAAGTCCAACAAGATGATCAAGGTACATGGTCTTTCAGATTCCTTCATACTTTCCTCCATGATTAGGTTTAAAAGGAAAAGAAATACTGAAATGTGAGATTCCTTCTCAACTTCTGGTTTGTCCTAACAAACACTGTATCCCCCTCTGGAAAGAGTCCAGACTACTTCTTTTCCTTTGTGCCGACTATAAAATGAAGACACTACTACCTGCAGACGGGTGTTGCTCCTCTCCACCTCTCTGAAGGCATAGAATGAAGGATGCTAAGCATTCAAACCAGCTCCCCTAGAACTAGTTAATACAGAACAAGCACAGACAGTCTAGGGAAAAGAATGTTTCAGAACAACTGAAGCGAAATTCTTTATATTAAGAAATCAGAAAAGAAGATACGCTGTTTATGCCCATAGGTACCGTTACACAACTGACCTGAAATCAGCTATGAGCAAAACGGGTGGAAGACAATACTTCTGACTTTGTCTTCCTGATGACAGAAGCCTACAATGATGATACGAGAACACAAAGGCTTTGTCAAAGTATCTAAATCCGAATGCTCTAACTTCTTATATCCATCCTCTTGCCATCCATCCATCCACCACTCTTCCCAGGTGTGGGGCAATGGCTGCCATTCCAGCTTCCCTCTTGTCGAGTCATCTTACTAATATCGGTTGACTCTTTCTGAATTTGTAGGTCATTCTTCCAGTGAAAAACTTTCACTGTGCCCCAAACACTACAACTTCTACCTGCCCCACGCTGCATATACTTCATTTCACACCTCTCTGATTCTGGTCACTGCACAAGGTCAAGTTTGACAGCCTTCCTCTATGTTTTGTTGTTGCACACCGCTACAAACATTCTCACACAAACAAAGATCTATTGGGATTTGGTTTTCTCCCATCACCTCATGCTTGTCCCTGACCCTTCATTCCTTAGGAGTTGGCAACTGGGCTGATGGTACCATCATTCTCTCCCAGCTGCTTAAGCCTGGTAAAGTACAGCTTTCAAAAAAAAGTAAAATCATGACTTGTGTGTAAATGTAAAACACACATGTGTCAAAGATTTTATGTACACAGAAATTAATGAGGAAACCAGTAAGATGAGGAAACCAGTAAGATGTTGAAACCAGTTAAAATGAAAATTTGAAGAGCTATGTGTTTAAAGGCACATTTAAAAAGTAGTGTTAGGGTAAGATTGCTGGATTAGATACACAATGGGTTAATGTCCAATAGGCGAGTATACCATAATTTTTAAATCATCTTTTCTACCAGGCAGAAATCATCAGTATTTTTCTACCACCAAGTTATACAATAGCCTGGAAAATGGGATAGCAAGTCTTCACTGAACTGAAGGGACATCCAGTGATCTCCACACATATCTATGTTTCAGAATTTTTTTTTTTTTGCTAATATTCTCACCTTTTGATAATGATATAATTCACAGAGATTGTTTTTTAAACAAAAAAGGCTAGCCTCATTAGGTCTAGCCTAATTACTCACAGAAAAGCAAAGTAAAAAGGATCCTAATCAAATGCACAAACCTTCTTGAGTTTGTGCTGCAAATATGTGGGCTTACGGTCCTGAGCAGCTGTAAATGACTAAGAATTTACTTCTGTCTGGACTTTTCATTGAGGGTCTTATATTAGATTTGTAAAACCTCACTTACTTTATCATGGGTCTAGAAGATGAGGCCCAAGACACTCTGTCCTGCAGATTTCACTCTCGGTACCTATAAATTTGGTCTAATTCCTCTCTTCTTAGGGTTCCAAAATGTTCTCAGGTCTCTGAGCTGGCAGAAGACCATACCATCGGTGAGGCTGGTGCCCTGTAAGGCAAGGTTCTTGGGAGGACTCTGCAGGCTCTGAGTCCACATTAAATAGTCTCGTATACAAGCTTCCAAGAAAGTACTTGCTCTCTAATAGTACGTAAGCTCTTCATACCTAATTAAATGACAATCACTCTCAAATGTGGTATTGGTTGCACAATTGATTTTTCCCATTTATATTCTAGTAAAACAAAAGAAGCAAGATTCTTATTGACTCTATCCAAATAACTATATTGCCAAGTAAAATAAATGAATCTCAGTAAAATAGCTGTTTCTGAATTCTAAAGGATGAGTGAGAATCAGATAACATTAAAAATGTTTCATTTCAGTTTACCATACTGAAGTCTATGAAACTGAGACTCAGAGATAACTCAAGAATAAGAAAAGGATTCCTCACAGAACCATAAAGAATAGAAAAGTTAAGTAGTACCAACAATATCCAAACAACCACAATTAAATTTCCCTTATCATTTCACTCGGGCCTTAGTAATTAAGTATTGCCCCACTGAAACTGCTTTCATTAAGCAGATCTGTGGCTGGGCTGACTCAGCCTCCGGTACAGGATGAAAGCTGTCTGTCCCCTTGGAGGCGGGTCCTCAAGCCTATTCAGTCAAGTGGTAATAGTTCAGACACTGGTACAGTCCTGTGCACAGGTTCCAAAGGTGGTCTTTGCTGAATTCTAGCCTGTAGCTCATAGCACACTGGTCATGCAAGCGACGCAGAGAGGAACCCGGTCTACTAATGAGACTCATGGGGACTCCTTGATGGCTCAGTCGGTTATGCGGACGCCTTTGGCTCAGGTCATGATCCCAGGGTCCTGCCTGGGATCGAGTCCTGCATGGGGCTACCTGAGGCTTCTCCCTCTGCCTGCCGCTCCCTCTGCTTGTATACTCTGTTTCTCTCTCTCTCTCTCTCTCTCTCTCTCTGACAAATAAATAACAAATAAAATCTTTTAAAAAATGAGACTCAAGATTGTGGTTAATTGATTACAGTAACCAATAATATCACAATGGCTAAGAGTAGAATTCTCTCTTGGGATACAGCAAACAACTATTTCATAAGGATCTCCCATAAAATAAAAATACAGTAAGGACACCAGAAGCACTGAGTTTGTATGTATAATCTACAAAATATGTCTATAAATAATTAACATTTGGCTTACCCAAACTTAACCGTAACCATCTTTTTAGCCTGGATAACTTCGACCAGAGAGCTCTCAAAATACTTTGAGCTAATTCAGAAACATGGAACCCATGGAATAAACCTAATTATTTCTAGATTGATACTACTTATAAAGTAAAAGAAGAATCTTTGTGATTTCCCAGAGTTCTTCAGGAAAAAACAAAGATAGCTTTAGGCATGAAAGACATCCTGATTTTTTTTTTCCTAAACTTATAATCAAATACGGGGAAGGCAAAATCAAGAGTTACAAGAGATCTGCTGACTTAAGACAGGATCGTGGCAGCACGGGAGCCCTGAATCAACATGGCACAAACAAGGCACACAAGTATAAGGGAACTGTAGTTCTTCACAAGTGAGGGAATGATAGTCGCTGATTTTGTTTACTTGCATTTGTTTGTTTTATCTTGTTTTTGTAAGTAATCAATGACATGATAACGTCAACACAAAGCTGAGAAAATCATTCAGCTAACTGAATCTCTAACACTTAGGCACATTACTCAGCAGGTAAAAAACCAACATTTTACCACTCTTTGTGAACTCTGACACCAATTTATCATTTTAACGGAGTGAGTCATTTTCTAGTTTTGTGTTAGTATGATGTTTGGCAGTAGAGATTTCAGGAGTAACTTTTATTTCCTTAAATTGTCCTGAGAACAATGCTATCAAAACTGAGCAAACTTTACTAAACTTTACTAAAGATTTAACACATTTCATTATGTCTTATCAGATAAAACAAGGCAAATAAAATATACTGCCTTCAAACACTCCACCACTCGCACATATATGTACACTCTCTCTCACCATTCTCTTCCTATATTGGAACTAATACTTCACTTTAGGACAAAACTAGTCTCATTTTTTTTTCTTCAAAATCAAAAGCACTTACACAGTCACACTCCTCTGTCACTCCTGCTCCTAGCGATAACATTAGTTATGACTTTAGCAAATGTAATAACTCCTACATGGTAGAGAAAACTGAGAGATAGATAATTGAGAACTGTCAGTCATTTGCATGCAGCTGGCATTTTAGCAAGCCAGCAAAGTTTATAAATACACATTACACAATTTTCTCTAGCCATATTCATACCTCTTTTATCTTCCTAAAATGGCAAAAAAAAAGAACATATTCACTGATGCAATCCATTAAAAGAAGAGTCAAAAGTACAGAAAATTCAAAATATACTTCGCATTAAATTAAATATTCCATCTTGCTTAGAAATTATTCAGGTATCCAAAATATTACTTATTAATTAACTCAATTTAATATTAATGCAAGTTTTGAAGTTGCCTTAGGCCTTGAAATCATGTTTAAGCTGACACTCTATAAAACATAATTACTGTTATAAAATCACTGAATAAAATTGATTAAATACGTTTGAAAATATTTCATAATCTCAAACATTATATAGAAGCAATGTTAACTGATTAGTAAGGCAATGTAAAAAGTTTAGAAAACTTAGATTCTTCAGTCCTTTCATGAGAGAAAAGTAAATGCTATTTAAAAATAATATACACTTCTACTTAAATCTGAGAAATCAGAGAAAGTAATTTTTTAAAGAAAAATTATAAAACCAATCTAATGTATTCAAAGATGCACTTTCAATTTCACTTGTTTAGTTTTTATATGTTTGTGAGTTTAGGGAATATGGAATCTATGGAAGTACTTATTTATCCCTATAAACTAATTAGGAAAATCCACGCTGATCTAGTGGGCGTCGCAGGGGTAGGAACACACTCACACCACGTCACACACAAGCCTCCCTGAACTACAGACACACGTGGGCACAGATGCACGGAGCTTATTCAGCTCCACACCTTCAGCCACAGGTCGGAAGTAAACTAGAAGCACAGAAACTCACCAGAGCAGCTCTCAGAGAAGTTCTTTCTCTTCCAGCGGGTACAAAATATTTTTTTTTTAATTGATCTAAGGGCATGGGGGAAAAAAATACCTCAAAGACTATAAAGTTGGATTCTCTATCAACCTCTCACACATTAGAAAATAGGCAAAGCATAAACCCAAAACCCCAATCATCACTGCCACCAACGAGCTTATGGGCAAGATTCATATGCATTTAATTTCTCCTTCCCTTCTGGAGCCTCAGGTGAATTTATCACATGAAACAGGCAGCCATGATAATTTACTGAATTACTTTGCAAGACATATGAGATTAAAGAATATAGGATAAAGTGGACTGTGAAGCTTAAGAACATGGATTTTTAAAGTTTCATCTTTTCCTACCTATTTTATTTTCTAATACTCAAACACTGACAAACTGACTGTATAACTATTCTGAAATAAAAGCTAACACAGGCACAAAGCCAAAGACTCCTAAGTGTCATATGAAAGAAGAACAGATTTTCACTTGAACTATTTAAAATGAGCTGTCAAATCTTCTATTTACTTAAAAATTAGACCTCTTGAAGACACATTTTAGCAAAAAAAAGGCAGAATAAGAACCCACAGACACTTCCCATTAACAGGCTCTTTCTGTTAAAGGGCCGGAGATGCCCTGAGACCTCTATGGGGTTGTCTTATCTTTAAATACTAATCAGTCTGAGTACTAATCAAAGAAAACTAGTCATTGTATGAATTTAGAGAAAATAATATTGATTTCACATTTATGTTTATTTTATGAACATAGCATTCGTCATAAACATGCAGTGCATTTTTTGAAGTTTTCAAAGCCAAGGTTTTTGTCCAGAAACATCTTCAAGTTTTTATGCATTCTGAAGTATACTAAATTTTCTATTGAATAATTTAGTCCAATTAATACTTCCTTTCCTTTATGTGTAGCAATGAATTATTCAATTCATTAATACCCTCTGGGCTTCTACAATTTCTCAAATTAGAGCCAGCACAGCCTGTCTGCCATAGATTATCGAGAAGCAAAATCACATGTGTACACATACATGTGATATACCATTTACCATTCTCAGATAAAACTCCATGCTTTGCTTAACAGCATAGATAAGGAAGTCACACTATGTTGGAAAAATGTAGGTTTCTACCCTGCAACTACCAGCTAAATTTTCTTGAATTATCATCTATTTCCAGTAAGCTTCACATTCCTAAAACACATGGAAGATAACAATTATTTTAGTCAACTTGCAATGGAAAACAAAAATAAAAGTACAGTTTATGTCACTGGTGCTAAAAATTGACACAAAATGACATTCTAGACTGATAAATTAGATTCTACCCTATTTTTAAAGAAACAACAAAAATTAGCAGTAAAAACTAAAAGAACAAAAGGCTTAAAGTAAAAAGTTGAGTTCTTCTAGTAATCCTTTAAATGAATTCAACTCTAAGTATTTATAACTGCCTTATTCTCTCAATATTTCTGATATTAAAAACCTGGAAAGAAATAAGCATTGCTTCCTGATCACTACTCTCCAGTCCTTACTTTGGAATATGCCCATTTGTAGGTTCCCTGCTGAATTAGGATACGCCAACTGTATAACTTATTGTCCAAACCAAAACACTTTTTAGGATAATAGAAGGTGTTTATTCATAATTACACCAGAGAAACAGACCCAACTAGGGCCCTCACAGCAAACTGAGATGTATTTCTATGAATAAAAGACGAAATGAGACAAAATGAACAAGACAATAATAATATATCATACTGTCTATATTACTCTCCATGACAACGAATTAAATAGAAGTCTATTATAATTTTCAGAATGGAAATGCTGATCCTCCAATATAATTCCATAATAAACAGCACTCAAACAATAGGATTAGCAAAGGAAAAGTACATTTAACCTAAAAAGAAACAAAGAAATAAACAAAACTACACTAGCAATATTGTCAACAGTGATACATTAGAGTGCCTGAGCCACAGACACCCTAACTCTTATCTTACAGCTGGGGAGCTGTGGGGCCAAGGCCAAGATGGACATTGACCTGGAGTCATCTGTTCTCTCTAACTCCATCCAGGTTGAATGCTACCGTCTTCAGCTAGCCATGTGGATATAGTAAAGGTAGAGAAGTTGTGTAAACTCATAGAAGGTTTCCTCTCTCTCATGAATCATAAATGCTAACCTGACTCCCCACTCCCCAGCTCCCTGCTTGCCCTCCTTCCTCCCATTGCCTCCTACTCATGGCCAGTAGGCCCTGACGCTCCTCTGAAAGCCTAAGCCTTCCACCAAGAACATAGTTGGCTCCTTTCAGAAATAGAGACATTCCCTAAGAAAGACCAAAATTCTCAGAAAATACAGTGATTCAGCCCCAGTTGGCTTCAGAAAAACCTGATTTTCTCGGAAACTTGTGGCCAGCTAAGTCCCTCTGGTCAATGCCTACTTGATGTCATTTACAAAAATAAAAATCAGATGTAAACAATGTGCATGTGTGCACATGTCTTTAAAAACAAAGCAAAACAGCCCAATGTGGTATCCTACAAAGAGTACAGGTTTTGAAATCCCAGAGACCTAGAGGCCTGGCACTGATGCTGAACAGCTGTGTGTTCTTGGAAAACTATCGGACCCTCTTGAAGGCTTAGAAACATTAACCTTGCAAGTTGTATACAGGATTCATGATATGGTACCTATAGAGGATTTAGCCTAGTTCCTGGAATGTAATAACAGTTACAATGTATTGAACAATTTCTATCAATATTATTGAACATTGTTCCAATGTATTCAATTTTTCTTTCAATGGCTTATTTATACAGTGTCTACGTAACAACACGGTCAATTCTACATCTTGATTTTTCATATTATAATGTATGTACTGTCATGTTGAAACTGCCTTCTTATTTACTGTTTTATTGGCTATTCCACTGAATATTGCCAGTTATTTCAATTTTATGAGGCCTTTGGTCCTTTCTGTCTTCCTAATTATTAGGATTCTATGTAGCAAATCATACAAAATATCAAGGAAAGAAAGAAGGAAGAAAGGGAGGGATGGGCAAGGGGAGGGAGGAAGAAAGGGAGGAAAGGACCAATCATTGTAAAATTAATGGAAAAGGCAGGGGTGAGGGGGCTACTTAACTAGCCCCCCACAGGTTGGAATCCCCAACACCGTAACTGATTTTTGTGCATCTCCAAGGAAGAGTTGGCTCCGTTGTGCATCTCCGCTACAGCAAACGTCACTGGTCTTACAGAAGGCTGAGAGCTGCAGTAAAAGAGATCGATTACAGCTCTTCCTTTCAGTTTTCTGTTTCAGAGCACAGAAAACAGGGTCTGGTGGGTGCTTGGCTGGCTCTGTCAGAAGAATAGGAGACTCTTGATCTCGAGGTCATGAGTGGGGTACCACATTGGGTGGAGAGATTACTTAAACTTAAAAAAAAAAAGTTAGGGATTCTTTAATTGTTTGATACCCGGGACTGTTTGATGGGATAGCTGTTGAACTGTGTGGACAGCTGGCCTAACAGGATACTGGGGAAGACCCAGACCCAGCGGGGAAAGCGCTCTTGTACATGACCTTGTCTTTGGGAACTAAGTCATGCTGACCAAAACAATGCATTCATACAGACAAAGTAATGAACCATCAAATATAACTGAGGAGGTTATTTCACATCAGTCTTATTCCCATGTGTCTCCTCGAAGGTTTCCTACTAAATCTGTTCTACTTCCAGAATGAGAAGACAAAATTATGATTCAGGGCAGTTGTTCACAAACTTTCTAAAGCAAGCCCCAGCTTTCCTAGGTAAAATCTTACAAAGTTACCAGACACATGAAATAAAATAAAAGTTATTTTTGTTCAAAATAGCATTTATTATGTTTAAAAATAAAGTATTGTAAGAAATAAAAATGGCTTATAATTTCACAGTCTAATTAAAGAAAAACACAAACAAAACAAATTTAATTAGGAAATTAAAACAGTCACAGAAAGGTACAAAATAAAAAATCAAAAATCAAAAAAAAAAAAATCAAAACTTCTTCCCCTGTCTCTCGGGCCATATCATCAAAGGTTAACACACGTGTCAATTTCCTCTCCTTCATTCTAGAGTAATTCTTTATACATTCACTCAAATATATGTATCTTAAAGGTAGTATTTTTCCAAATAAATTTATAAACTAGATTTTATATTTATTTGCACTAAAGGAAATCAACAAAAATGAAGTCTGTTTTTTGTGCAAAAGCAAGAGTCAGGTGTTACGGAGGATGACTGAAGCCTCAACAACTCCAAACCCTGGTTTTATTTGGGTGATTTGGTTACTTAGCACGACAAAAATGTATCAAAGCACATAAGTAGATACATAGTGAACAGTATTTAACAGCCTGCCTTAAAATCTCAAATACAGAAATTTGAGAAGTAAGAAGAAAGCTTGGTTTCAAAGTTGAATTGATAATAATGTATGGAAGATAGCTGAGTTCTTCATTCATGAATGTAAGTCAAACAAGAAATATTCAGACTTTTCAGCAAACACCAAGCCAACATTTCACATTCCCTTTTCGTTGTACAACCATGAAAGTATGCTGGAAGTTGGTGATCCTCCAGGCTGACCACTAAGCAAGTAGAAAATTTGCTTCTGTGCTCAGCATGGTCACCACCTCATGATTTTCAATACTTTCTTTTTCTTGCCTCTCTCCTCCCTCAACCGGTATATCTACCACTCCTCTGCTACAAACAATGAGGTATGGAGAAATACTTTCAGTTCCTGGCTACATAACATCATGTTAGAGTTCTCAGTTCTAGGGCACCTCGGTGGCTCAGTCGTTAAGCGTCTGCATTCGGCTCAGATCATGATCCCGGGATCCTGGGATCGAGTTCCACATCTGCTTCTCCCACTCCTACTCCCGCTGCTTGTGTTCCCTTTCCCACTGTCTCTCTCCCTCTCTCCCTGTCAAGTAAATAAATAAAATCTTAAAAAAAAAAATCTAGACATAAGACTCAGTCCTTTACGGGATCCCACAGCACACGTGCATACACACACAGTCTTTGGTGTATAATTTGTTGAACGCCAGAGTTTTCCTAATATCTCCCTATATCACACTTCCCCTCAACTATTTCAAGAAAGGTCACAACATTTATATTATAAAATCAAGAAAGGGGGCACCTGGGTGGCTTAGTGGGTTAAGCCTCTGCCTTCAGCTCAGGTCATGATCTCAGGGTCCTGGGATCAAGCCCCGCATCGGGCTCTCTACTTGGCAGGGAGCCTGCTTCCCCCTCCTTCTCTGCCTGCCTCCCTGCCTACTTGTGATCTCTCTCTCTCTCTCTAATAAATAAATTAAAAAATTTTAAAAAAATCAAGAAAGTTCTGAGAGGAATAAGAAAGAGATTAGAGATATAAAATAACATGGCATTGTGACTCAAGACTATAACATCAAACATCACATGTGCATGCTTGACAAAGACAGCTTTCTCCTGCAAGCTTCCAAAAGGTCTGCCTTAACAATATATTTCATATAACATTTTCATAATATACATCTGTGTTTCAAGACTTTACATTATGCTAAATGAGATTCCAATAGTTAGTTTCTATGTATGTACAAGCATGGTTACACAGCATTCTTCCTGTATACAACTTTTTTGAGGAAGTTAAAGCCTTGTTAATCTTTTACTCTAAAATATGTTTATAATTTGTGAGCAAGCTTCTATTACAAATAAGCATTTATCTCTTGGCTTGGCTCACCATGTAGATGGAAGGAGTATGCACAAACAAACACTGCTATATCATGGTTAATTGTATGTGTGAACTTGGCTATGATGCCAGTTGTTTGATTAAACATCCATCCAGATGCTACTGTTAAGGTTATCTTGTAGTTGTGATCAAAATTTACAATCAGGGGCGCCTGGGTGGCTCAGTCGTTACACGTCTGCCTTCAGCTCAGGTCATGCTCCCGAGATCCTGGCATCGAGCCCTGCATTGGGCTCTCTGCTCAGCAAGGAGCCTGCTTCTTCTTCTCTCTCTCTCTGCCTGCCTCTCTACCTACTTGTGAACTCCATCTGTCAAATAAATAAATTTAAAAAAAATTTTTTTTTAAATTTACAATCAGTTGACTTTATACAAAGGGGACCACCTACACAGTGTGGGTGGGCCTCCTACCATTAGCTGAAGACCTTATAAGCAGAAAAACCTCAGGTTTCCTGGAGACTAAGGAATTCTACCTCAAGGCAATTACATAGAATCCCTGCCTGAGTTTCCCGCCTGCTGGCCTGCCCTACAAATTTCAGACTTGCCAGTCCCCACAATCAGGTGAACAAATTCTTTAAAATAATCTCTTTATATCTAGCTAGCTAGCTACCTACCTACCTACCTACCCACCTACCTATCATCTCCTATTGGTTTTATTTCTCTGGAGAGCCCTAACTGATACACATAAAAAGTCTCTGGCAAATACAATATTCAACAAATACTTACCGGGGGAATTTATGTGCCAGGCACTGTTCTAGGTGCTGGGGTTACAACAATAAATAAAACAATAAAAAATCTCTACATTTTCGTGATATTAAGGTGACTAGCAAATTTTTAAATGAAGTAACCATAAAATTTATCATATGATAAGGACACTTTAAGGGTGAAACGGGATACAAGTAATATTATACCAGGACAATATGCCTAAACCGTAACTACTCTGGACAAACCAGGATGGTAGAGTTCACTTTAATCTTCAGTGTAACTCTGGCCCATCTCCCTCAAACAACCATGCATCTGGTTAATTATAGAAACCCAAAGGTGTATGTGATTAATCAAGGTTGAGGAGTAGACCTAGAAGGGACTTACATGCTTTGGATTCAAATTCCGGTCATAAATCTGCTCAATTACACATTATATAAAGTATTCAACTGTTATAAGTCTTAATTCAGGCCACTTAGAAATCTATACAAGTATGAGATCTAATGAGATAAATATGTAAAACATATACAAAAGCAATTGTTCTATTTATGAGTCTTTCTGTACTATTTGGTTTTTAAAGCCATGTGAATGCATTTCACTAGTTTCAAAATTTTTAAGAAAAGAAGAGAAATTTGAGCATCTGCTCTGGAATGAGGCATTTTATTAAATGCAACAGTACTAATAAAATCACAGCAATGCTATATATCTATATGTATATATATATGTTATATATATAACAATGCACGGGGCATGCATCACTCACAAAATCTACCACTTATCATCACTAATATTACTAGAAGTCACTCTGCATTTATCTTTAAAATGTTTTGATTCATTAAACTGAATTCTACCCCCGTGTATGCTGCAGTGGAAGCTAACTTTAAAAAGAGAGCAGACAATCCTCCAGCCCCACTGGAAGCTGCTGCCAGGAAACAACGGCGAAGAGAAGATTTTCTCTGACGTGTGACCACCTGAGCCGCAACAGCTGCGTGGAAGCCACACCGTTCTGGAAGCCGGTTCCCTAACTCTCCACCCATGGCTAAAACCTCAGAGAGAATCCTGGACCATACCCACGAGCTGTCTGCAAAGAATATAAATACCTCTGAGTGGGAGCTAAAGGGTGAGGAAAATCCTCCTGTGTCCCCAAATATTTCCCCCCACTTTGGCTTATGACACAGGCCAAAGTCCTTCTCCATTCCCTAAGAATCCTCCCAAAGGCACAAATCAAGAACATCTACTCTGAAAATGACACATAAAATCTGAGAAAGGAAGAATGAGTTTACAGATGTGTAAAGACAGCTTGGGTATGACAATTATTTCAGAAAGCAACATCCTAAATGATCCCAAATTGCATATAGTTTCTTTTGTTGTGGTGGAGAGTGTGGTTGGGAGAGGGGTGGAGGAGATCAAAGGAGGGAAAGATACGAAACACAGCGCCGTTTCTAGATCACAGGAGTGTGGAGGACTTCCTAGTGAGATGCATGAGAGGCCACCAAAGGACTGTCTCCCAAGCAGAAAATTCTGTTGTCCACCATGAGTTAAGAACTTACATTTCAGTCACTTTATAATCTCGCAACGGTTAGCCTTAAGTGAGAATGACAACTATATTGCTTTTTTTGTCCAGCTTGCTAGAGATGTACCTACTGTCCCCCTCTGATTTTGAATGTGAAGTTCATTCACATGTGGGCCCACATTCTCCTGGTAAGTTTTTCAGAAAACAAAGAAAATGAAAATCTCTCAAATGATATTGCCACTGCTACATTTTGATGTGCTTCCTCACAGAAGTCTCCTTTGTAAGATCACTCACATACACACGACTATATGGAACTCTGTCAGTCTGAAAATAAAGCAGGTTCCCTCTACCATCAAAAATAATTTATCAGGGCACCTGGGTGGCTCAGTAGGTTGTGTCTGCCTTCAGCTCAGGTCATGATCTCAGGGTCCTGGGATTGAGCCCAGCATTGGGCTCCCTGCTCAGTGGGGAGCCTGCTTTTCCCTCTCCCTCTGTCACTCCCCTGCTTGTGATCCCTCTCTCTGTCAAATAAATAAATAAAATCTTAAAAAATAAAATTAAATTAATTTATCATTCTGAAAAGGAGTTTCCATATTTTCTTATCTTCATTTAATCTGTGATATTACTAGATGCTCTCTCAATTATCACGTTTTGAACAAAAAAGTCCAATTTGAGAAAGACACATTACATGAAACAATCTCAATACAGAATTGGTCATTTTCCTAGTGGTTATGCCTTCACAGTCACTAAAAATAACCTTTTAAAGATCACTTTTAAAAAGCTATACTCTAGGGTTTACATTGACAAAATCATAAAAATATAGCAATGGGAGAAATGAAAAATAAAATGTGTCCCCGTGTTATGTCGATGAATTTAAAAAGTGCTCTAACTCAAGCAATTTGAGGCTGTGCCCATGTTGACATACGTGAAGAATCTGAACAAAACTGTTTCATGATAGTAGAAAAATATTTCTAAATTAATACTTTAATAATCATGGTTTTAACTAACAAATTAATCACTATGTGTAGATATCTATTTCATTTTTATCCCTAAAATTTCATATGGGTAATTCAGGCAATGAACAGATTCTTACAAAGTTCTTATTCAGATATTTAAGGGATTACCTTTTACCAGGATTTTTCAACCCTGAACTTTTGACATTTGGGGCCTGACAACTCTTGTGTTGGGGTCTGAGAGGCTGTCCTGTGCACTGCAGGATCCTGGGCAGTCTTCCTGATTTCTATTCACCAGAGGCCAGCAGTATCCCCTCATTGTCACAACCAAAACACATCTCCAGACATGGTCAATGTCCCCAGGGGGTAAAATCACCCCCGGTTGAGAGTCATTGCTTTCTATTTAGGATCAGCCCTTATTTGGGCATGTGTGGCATATATATTTGGTTTTTACTTTTTCAACTGACCCATATAATTCTTTCCAATTTCTCAATCTTGCAAACAATATTTCAGTGATTTTATGTACAAATTCCTTTAAATATTTTTCAATTCATTCATTATCTTTTAAAAATAATAGTTTTAAAGATAATTGTCTAAGGAGAACTCATTTTTTTAAGGTTGTTTATTTTTTTGATAACCTCTACACTCAATGTGGTGCTTGAACCCATGACCCCAAAGTCAAGAGTCACAAGCTCTCCCAACTGAGGCACCCCCAGAACTCATTCTTAATTTGAACAATTTAAATATACCTGAAGACAAAAAAAATATATCAATGAAACACAATATAAAGTAAAAAAAAATTTTACATTACCTATGATTTTCAGTTTCTACATATAACACATTTCTATTAGAATTAATAAGTAATCTAACAATAACACTTATTAAAAACTATTCTAAATGGATAAATGTCTCATCACTATCTTGAGCATATTTTTCAAAGACATTAAAATAAATATTTCAGAGGCCCATCATGTAACAGAACTGTATCGCTTCTAGCATCTTTCCTTTAGAAACAGTATGTGGTGATTCAAAAAAACAAAACAAAATAATTCTTGTCAATCAGTGATTTGAGATATTTTATTACCAGCTGTCATAAACTATTTTAAGAGGCTTAGAGACTTTTGCTCTAGTGAATTCCAATTAAATAGTTTTAAAGATTTTAAATACCAGTTGATGCTTTCGTACATTGTTTATGGGTGCAAGAAGGACATACCCAGTTGACAACAGTGGGGCTGAAGAGGGGTCCAAAGTAGCTTCAGACAATTATACCTATAAAGTTTAATTTCCTTTTTTTCCCTAAAGATTTTACTTTTTTTGAGTAATCTCTACACCCAACATGGGTCTTGAACTCACAATCCTGAGATCAAGAGTGGCATGCTCAGGGGCGCCTAAGTGGCTCAGTGGGTTAAAGCCTCTGCCTTCGGCTCAGGTCATGATCCCAGGGTCCTGGGATGGAGCCTGGCATCGGGCTCTCTGCTCAGCGGGGAGCCTGCTTCCTCCTCTCTCTCTCTGCCTGCCTCTCTGCCTACTTGTGATCTCTCTCTGTCAAATGAATAAATAAAATCTAAAAAAAAAAAAAAAAGAGTGGCATGCTCAATCAACTGAGCCAGCTAGGTGCCCCTAAAGCTTAATTTCTTTAAAGAATTTTCTAGAACAAATATGCCAAAACATTCACATTTATTAATTCAGAGTGCTGGAATACATAGGAGTTCACATTTATTACTGCAGTCTCTGAAATATCTTACGAATCTTTCATAATCTATGTATTTTTGTTTAAACCAACTCATGATTTAAGAGCAGAGTTAAATGCATGCATGATTTAACTGTAGAGTCTTCTCACAAGAAATCTTATGAAATCTGTCTGGAATCAGTTGTGTTTTTCCAATAAATGAAATGAGTAAATAAGCATTGATTTTCATAAATTTTCTGAGTTTGAAGTCTCAGGTGATGGGATTTGTTTTCAAAAGCCTCCTGCATCCCTTCCACTCACTCAGTATTGTCTGTGTCATCATGTAAGTGCTCTTTGCCTGTTTCTTCACCCCCAAAACGCCATGACAGTATCTACTCAACAGCATTACCAAGAGAATTAAATGAGGAAACGTTTATGAAAACATCTTCTAAACTATAAAGTTGCCCTATACTAACTAGTGGATAAAATATTTATATATTCTTTCTTGGGGTTTAAAAAAGATTAAGAATTATGGTCTATTATTCCTCAGTGTTAAGCATGGTCCCCTTTTATCTTAATGTCCCTAAGACAATCTTAACAAATAACCACTTGTCAGATAATGGCAGAAGCAAGTCTTCCTCGTTCTTCAACAAGTGCCTACTTTGATCGGCATCTTTATGAAGGCAGAGAACTTTGATGCTCAGCATAAACTAGGTACTTTGTTGAAGTAAAATCTATACAGAAATTGAAACTCTCCAAAGTATTTCGTATCATTTGACCCAACATTTAGCCCAACAGTAACTCTCTGGTATATGAAAGAAAGATACCATTATACTCATTTTATTTATTTATTTGAAGATCTTTTTTTTTTTAATTTATTGGGGGCCCTGGGTGCCTCAGTTGGTTAAATGACTGCCTGGGGACCAGGTCACCATCCCAGATTCCGGGGATCAAGTCCCCCATCTGGTTCGCTGCTCAGGAGGGAGCCTACTTCTCCCTCTGACCTTCACCACTCTCACGTTCTCTCTCTCTCTCAAATACATAAATAAAATCTTTAAAAAAAATTATTTATTTGTCAGAGAGAGAGAGAGATTGAGAGCACAAACGGGGGAGTGGCAGACAGAGGGAGCAGCAGGCAGAGAGAGAAGCAGACTCCCTGAGCAAGGAGCCCGATGTGGGTCATGATCAGGACCTGAGCTGAAGGCAGATGCTTAACTAACTGAGCCATCCAGGTGGCCCCATTATACCCATTTTAAAGATAAGAAAATAGGAATGTAGAAAGTTCACTTGCTTGAAGTAGTAGGTCATGCCTAGTAGTTGAGCTTCCATTTATTGTGAACTATCTTTATTATCATGGCTCTTCATTAGACCAGTTGGGGAAAGCCACATTAATAACCATCTTTAATAGTTATCAAGTTCTTGGGGTGCCTGGGTGGCTCAGTAGGTTAAAGCCTCTGCCTTCGGCTCAGGTCATGGTCTCAGGGTCCTGAGATCAAGCCCTACACGGGGCTCTCTGCTTGGCAAGGAGCCTGCTTCCTCCTCTCTCTCTCTGCCTGCCTCTCTGCCTACTTGTGATGTCTGTCAAAAAAAAAAAAAAAAAAAAAACTTAAAAAAAATAGTTATCAAGTTCTAGATTAAGAAATATCATCATAGATATGATATAGAAAATACTGAATTTGCTGAGAAGCACAGAGCCCAGAAAAGAACCGGAAGTGTACACTGTGATCGGGTATGCACTATGCCAGGCACTGTGCGAAGCATTTCACATGGAAAAGCAAAGGAGAATCCATTCGGCAAGATACATGCTACCAGTAACCCCATTTTCCACAGAGGAAAACTGTGGGTCAGAGGTTAAGTATTTTCTATAAAATCAGATAGCTAGCAAATAATAGCAACAGGATTTAAAGCCACGTCAACAGAACCTTGGAAAGCCCAAATTCCTAACTATGACTTGTACCGTACACATGTAACTATCAGCATTTAATAGTTGATGTGTACTATATGAAAGCAGGACTAATTTACCTTCCCTCATGAAGATAAAAGATCATCCAGCAGTTATCTTCTAATTGATTACTTATCCTTCAAAATTTCTCTTTAAATCTTTGATCATTCAAGAGCAAACAAATTCTTAACATTTCCTTAATAAATGGAAACTCACATTCTTTCCATATAAAAAGAATGTGCTAGTCTTCTAAAAATTAAATTTAACCAATTCTGTGTATACAGTTATACCAGTGTAAATTTAAATAATTAGAAAGTGTTATTGATCTTTTAGTGGAATAAATCTGAAAGTTGCTTTTTTTTAAATTCCACAGAAAATGTTCCAGAAATAATAAAAAAGATTCAGAATTTATTATTACCATATGTAAATGACTTTGATAATCTTATCTAGAATACAATTGTTAGGCCTTAAATATTTGATCACACTTTTACTGAATTCAACTAGGTGCTATCTGCCATGAATTATGTTTAAAAAGGATAAAGTTGGATAAATCCATGGATATTTAAGAATTTTAGTTGTTTGCTGGTTCATGGTTGTATTCCAACATTTAAAAAAGTAAACAACAGGGATTTTTGACTCCAGATTTTTACTTAGCAGCCTAGTATAACTGTGTAGTCCTATAGAAATAGTCATAGCTCCTGTATTATTTTTAGAGTATATACAAAGAAAGAATATATACAAATTAATGCTAATTAGCAAGTAAAGCAAAATGTATTTTCTACTTAGCTATTATGAGTGTTCACATGTAATTTGCTCCTAAGGAAATTTTAGTCAGTTACAACATTATGAGAATTATTTTAATTTTATGGTTATAATAGGAGCAAAAAGGAATTACAAAAAGCCCCCTTGGAATTCAATCATAGAAAGTAAAGATTCAATTACTTGGGAGGTCTTCGGTACTATGAGATAGACAGTATACAGAAAATGAGAGGCAGACCTGGGTCATCATTAAACTGTAATCCCATATGGCATTTCCTCCTCTTAGCTTCTGCTACAATCCATTTACATAGAATATGAGCTGCAAACCAATAATTACAAACAGACATACACCCACAAATGAGAGATAACTATACCAAGTGAAATGTAAACTGACTTTTAATTATTCATTAATAGTAATTTAGAATATTTGTGGCATGACATAATGTTCTCCTAAAGGTCTATATATACCAGAAATTCACCTTACAGATGAAAATCCCACTACTAAAAGGCTCAAGTTATAGAAATTCTTCTAGAACAGGGTGGGGTTCAGCATCAAACTGTTTCATTCTAAGTGCTAATGTAGTGGCTAAATGGCATGGTCAAAGTGCCAATTCAAGGTCAAATGGCACGAAGTAGATTGTACACTTAGAACAGTACAACATTCACTAGCAATAGCTACTATATGTACATTCACCTATCTGCAATTTTTCAGCTCCGAAGTACAGTTAAGGGCAAGAACTAATTCAGGATATATACAGGCACAACCCACTTTCAATGCTTTTAAATTAAACAGCCAAACATGAAAGACTTTCCTCTGAGCTAAAGGATTCATCGCAGTCCAAGGCCCTGCAGCCGCTACCAACTGAACAGAGTTGGCAGACAAGATGGATGTTATCTGCCACTTATGACCCATGACCTGGTGTGGCCCCCAGAAATCCAGATCCCAGTTACTGACCTCATCGTACCTCCCATGACTTAAGCTAAAAAGTTGGGTGTCCTGCATTGAGCTCCCTGCTTGGCGGGAGGCCTGCTTCTCCCTCTCTCACTCCCCCTGCTTGTGCTCCCTCTCTCACTGTGTCTCTCTCTGTCAAATAAATAAAATCCTAAAAAAATAAAATAAAAAAAAAAGTTGGGTGTCATCCTTGAACCTTTTTCACATGCTCTCCATAATCAATCAGCACTTCTGTTGGATTGGCTTCGAAATGTCATACCTATCATGACAACTCCATCTTCGCCTTCAACACTGCAATATAAATTTGCCATTGTCTCCGATCGCCTTCACCAGTCCCCTGTAACTCTGGCTCCCAACGGCGACCAGAGCACATGCTCTGAAGGGCACCCTTGAGCTTATTGCCACCACCATCCAGATCCATTCCTCTTCACCTCTAACACTGACCTTTATCTCTAACAGGACTTCATGATCTGGCCCTTTCCAGCTATGTTCCAGCCTCAGGCCATCCTCCCTTCCCTCCCCCGTGGCACTCCAGCCATACTCAAGTCTCTGGCGTTCAGCCTCCAGGTACCCTCACATCACAAAGCCCTGGACAGGCACTTTCCTCTCCACTTTGTTAGGCAACTACCTTCCCTTCTGAGTTCACTACACAGTCACTCCCTCAGGGCTCCTTCCCCCACTGCCCTTCTTTGTAGATTCTTGTGACACCGGGTATACTTGCCACGGGCTTCATTTTACTGCTCCTGGAAGACAGGGGCTGTTATTTCTGATACGCTTGGTCACACGGTGTCCGCAGCACCCAGGAGAGCCTAGCAATGGCGGATGCTCAGGACACACTGTTGGAAAGCTAGAGTGAGGGAGTAAGTGGAATGATGAATACACTGATGCAATTACCCACCGTCATTATCATATCCTTGACAGAGCCAGTATCACAGAAGATTTAGTTTCCAATTCAGCACAGATCTGTTTGGCGTGCATGGTATTCTGTTCATTTAATACGGCGCATATTTACTCAGTATTGCAAATAAATCACAAATTTGGCTGCAGTAATAATCACATGTAGGTATGATCAAAACTCCCAAATATATACAAACAAAGTTCCTTAAAGTCAAGCTCTGGCAAATTGATATCAATTTCCAATTGATAAGTGTTTTCATTCTATTCATTTAATTATTCAATCCTAGAAAAATACAGGAGGCTAAGCAACAAAAGAGTTCATTTAAAAGTTTTCAAGACATGGAATACAGAGTGTTTCATCTACAAAGTAGCATGATGCCATCTATACAAAAGTTTTAAAACTGTGTATACCAAAATTCCATATAAGTTTCTTCTATAAGGATAATTGTGTTTTACGGTAATCGAAAGTTAGCATCCATGTTTGTATGAGTATGTAATGTTTACATAACTCATTAATCTTATGTGAATCTGGGTATAGATGTGTCCTTTTGATAGATGCAAAGATTAGTAAGACCAAAAGAGAAGTCAATCCCTTAAAATGCATCCACTGCCTACTTGCCATTGCTACTGCATTTGAACTGTGTTTTGACACTTTCATTGGATTCACAATTATTTGTCATTAAAGGTTTATTTATATATCATAATTGTATTGATTTTCACACTCATATTTTCCATCTGCGATCTCTGCCCCTTAAGTACTTTGCATGTGTTCACCCTTATAAACAAGGCGTAGAGTCTTTTGTAAATCAGCAAATGTTTACACTGCAAAGAAGACTCTGATTAACAGATCTGGAAAGTTTCTCCTCGTGCCCCATTCCAGAAGTTAGCATTTCTTTTACAGTCTGTACACGCATGCCTCAAATGCCCATTCAATGTACAGGTGACATATCAGAACAATATTCACTGAAAAGGTAAAAGGTGATCAAGTTCAAACTCTTTAATTTATAAGCAAAGTAAAGCACAATCATTATTAGTGCCCTTGCTGACAGATCTGGACTAGGAAAATCCAAGACACTGAAATAATTATGAATATCTAAACATAATTTTTCCATCTTACAAATAATACCAATAACACAAAATTATTGGAAAAAGAAAGCATAGCTAAAATAAAACAATACAAGAGGAGTGAAATATTATATAGAGATAACTCTTTTTAACATTTTGGTCCGTATCCTTCAGAGACTTTCCTAAACAAACATATATCTTAAAAATTAGCTAATACACATACTATTTTTAACTTGGTATTTTAATTTGTCAGTATAGTGAATACCTTTCCATGTCAACAAAACATAGATCTACATCAACACCCGTGAAGCTGCATGGGACTCCAACCTCAACCCTCTTAGCCTCCCATTTATCTCCAAATGCCTTCTAATGGCCCTCTGGGGGGAAAAGTCAGAGAACAGTTGCAATAGTGGCCTTTTCTTAGTATATTCCCCAACTGAAGAGGAAATGCTCTTTCCAAAGAGGGCAAGATGTCAAAGATGTCTTCTGGTTGTTATTTCTATCCAATATGGATATCTGGCTTACACAGTTAGCCCCAATCTTGACTAAAATGAACATTTAAGAGCAATTGACTTGGTCAAGTTTTAATCCTTGGGCCTGAGAAGAGGAGACTTCCAGCAGTGCTAACATTTGACACCAACAATTTTTCTTGTTTACATGTTAATAAATAATAAATCTGTCTTAGATGAATGGATAAACAAGATGTGAGATATATATATGTGTGTGTGTGTGTAGACACACACACACAATGGAATTATGCAGCCATCAAAAAAAAAATGAAATCTTTCCATTTGCAATGACGTGGATGGAACTAGAAGGTATTATACTAAGCGAAATAAGTCAATCAGACAAAGACAATTATATGATCTCACTGATTATGTGGAATTCGAGAAACAAGGCAGAGGATCATAGGGAAGAGAAGAAAAAATGAAACAAGAAGAAACCAGAGAGGGAGACAAACCATAAGAGACTCTTACTCTCAGGAAACAAACTGAGGGTTGGTGGAGTGGAGAGGGGTGGGAAGGATGGGGTGGCTGGATGGTGGACACTGCGGAGGTGTTTTGGTGAGCACTGGGTATTATGTAAGACTGATGAATCACAGACCTGTACCCCTGAAACAAATAATATACTATATGTTAATAATTTAAAAAATGTCTTATAACTAACTGATTTGGTCTTTCGACAGGTGATTATTACACAAGAACTTCCCTCCTATAAAAAAGTAAACTTTAAAGGACTTAAAAATTCAATCAACACTTATCTGTGCTCTCTCTTTAACCTACTCTTTCTGACGTGTGGATGATTTTCCAGAAAATGTTCAGGAGAGCAGAGGGGGATACCACCCAAGGAGCCAGTCTACTGGGGAGGAATGCTACAACAGCACAGAAGCTGCCTCACCAGGAACCAAGCAGATAAAACTCATTGTTCATGAACCACCAAGGAGGATCACCTGACAGAACTTTGTATCTCAAGTGTCTTCTCTTCTCTCTCATTTTAAATAACAGGCCACCTTACGCCACCTTATGTTGTTTGTATTTGAGGTTTACAGTGTAAAAATTCAACTTTTTTTTTTAAGATTATTTATTTATTTATTTGACAGAAATCACAAGTAGGCAGAGAGGCAAGCAAAGAGAGAGGGGGAATCAGGCTCCCCGCTGAGCAGAGAGCCCAATGCAGGGCTCGATCCCAGGACCCTGGGATCATCATGACCTGAGCCGAAGGCAGAGGCTTAACCCACTGAGCCACCCAGGCGCCCCCAAAATTCAACTTTAATGTACTACTTCATCAGAATACAAAACTGAATGTTAAAGCACATTCCCATTTTTTAACATGTTTCTAGTTTTGCAAACAATAAAAAATAACACATTTAAAGAAATGTCCATATGCTCCACAATATTAGGAAATGCAAGGCTTTCAGTTATTTATTTATTTTTGGTCATTGTTAAAAATTTAGTTCAAAGTCAAATTTAAATACAGTTACCTGAACTTTTCCTGGGAGTCCGTGGGTTTATTTTTATACAAATGTTACCCACATACATCACTTCAAGTCAGAAATAAAGTGGATGAGCCACAAATATACATTGTTTTTTTCATAAAATATAGGCCCATCGTATATAACAGTTATCCTAGAAGCCCCAAAAAAGACAATTAATAATTAGCTACTTTTAAAATAGAGACAATACAGATAATACAATCACTGAATGGAGCCATAAAGTATCATTTAAAGCTCCAATTTGGCCACGAATGCATTAGGTAAACCTAGGATAATACATTTAGCCCACCTGGACCTTGATTTTCAGAAACACAGGTGAAGGGTTTGGCCTACATGTAATCAAAGACTTGCAATGTTTATGATTCTAAAGATACTTCTGATACGGTGTATTCCAGGATCACCTGGAAAAGACGTCTCAAGATCACTTTCCTTACTGCATTGAGAGGTAAAAGCAAGTTTTACTACTGCTTTCTGAAGGCCCATACTCTTACCTTCTCCTAATGTGGCACTTAAAGAAAATCCATTTTATTACCTTTTTCTTCTCTTTAAAAAAATCTATTGGGATCAAATTATATATTCAATGAAAATATTATGTCACTAACATGTTATGACTGAGAACTGAAACATGCAAATGAAGAAGTTCAAAGTTACAGTTCCCACAGCAACTCTAATCCAGCGTATTTGAAGCATATACGTAGTGTCTTCTTATTAGCAGATATGCAGTAAAATGCATGCCTTAATATATACAATTTACACAGTTTACATGAATTATGCTTCCTATGGGGACCATAAACTTTGAATGTTCTTTCAAAAACTTTAATTCTGAGTCATAATTTTGCATTAACATAAGGCTAGGGCAACATTTTTGTCATGGTTGCTCAGATTTCATCATATTTCTTTGGAGGAGACATAAAAACACAACACAAAGAATAATAACAGGAAACCAGAATATATTTATGCCAATGTATATTAAGGCACTCGCATATGGTTATGCTTGAAAATTGTCCTAGGGTGCACATAATCACATGTTCTCCTGCCACAGGGAGAGAAACAGTAGTATTCTTGCTTAATATCAATATTAAGCAGTAAACACAGTATGAAGTTAAAACTTTAGTATGTGATTGTCCATTAAAATCCTAGAACATCTTGTTTTTTTTATTTCTAGATCATAGATAAATACAGGCACTATGTCAGATAATAGAAATTACTACTTGATATACCTGTCCCAGAGAGCTTTGATTCCAAATGGACCTAATCATATTCTAATTACCTGAGAGCCCACAGCTGCCCTGAAATCAGAAGTTCCACCATTAGCTCATATGAATAGGGAAAATTTTTTTAACAGAAAATACTCTGTAAGGATCTGGGAAGACTTGTTAAAGTCAGGCCAGCATCTGGCAAGTTAGCCAGTACAGGTGGACTCCATCCAATGCACGCGTAGCCACAGATGCCCAAGATGGAGCAAAGAGCTGAGACCACAGGGAAATGGAAACAGTACCAGAGGGCGGCTCCTCTGACTCAGCCAAAGTGCTCAGTAAATTATTAGCTTATAATTAGTAACACTATTCTGCTTAATGGACTCCATGATGGTGATGTCATAATTATACCTGGAAGCTAATTGCGTGGGTTCTTTTAGACAGTTAAGAAATGAAAAGTATTCAGGTTACTCAGGTTATACGCCTTCGAAGCCTTGTTTTTCTCATATTCTTCACTATAATTAAAGAAATTAAGCTTAGCAAATTCAAATGGCTGAAAGAAAACACTTGCACTATATCTATTGTGAATAAGCCCACACCAAAAACAAGTGGGAGACTCTTGATACTATATGCAGACATGAACATTCTTGTCATTATTCTTAACCGGGGTCATGTCCATATGTTTGGTGTTGGAATGTAACAAGGACATGAAGATTCTAGTGCCTAATGCAAACACCAAATTATTGGGTAAAATTATCACCTAAGGACTTCAGTTTCTACAACTCAAAAACTGATTATGTTATGTTTATTTTCTGCCTCAGATAATCATAAGAAGGAGATGATGGCCTTGGCAGTATTTGAGAATTCTAAAAAATAATGTAAAATATCATGAGAACAATTTTGAGATTTTGATTTCATTTTACAAGGAATGCAACATATTGTCAACTTTTGCGACAAAACCCAAACCCTTACACAGGATAACATTTCTAAATCCCACTGCAATTTAACCAGATGCATTTAAAATTACTACACTGTACACTGGTTCCATAGTTACTCATTCTTATTCATTTCTTAGAAGATATACTACGGCTCTTAAACAATAACTTTTTAGTGGGCAGGGACTATATCTACTCAACTTTCTCTCTGTAGGGTCTAGCTCTTTAAGCAAAGATATAATTAATAAAATATTTGTGAAGAGGGTAATGAGATGATATTTACCTAAAATAAGACAAAACTGAACATTTAGCACTCATAGCCATGCAAACCTATGATAATTTAAGATTTAAATTTAAATCCTCTACACATTCTCAATAAACTGACTGATAATTAGGTACATGAGACACGAGTATCATGTAAGTCACTTGGATTGCCAGTATAACTCAAGACAAACTGCACTTCAAGAATCTCTTAGAAGGATTTTTAACTGGGTAAGTACACTTAATAATTTTTATGAGAATCAAAACAAACCCAGGTCTTACCACTTCTTTGGTGGTAAATACAAGAAGGAGCGTATTCTATGGAATATGGAGACAGCTAGATGATAGAGAGACAGATAAATGGAGAAAGAGGGGAAACATGCATCTCTCAAACAGCTGGAAAGAATCAAGCTGGAAAAGCCTTGACAACTCTACTTTACATAGATGTGAGGGGCGCCCGGGTGGCTCAGTGGGTTAAGCCTCTGCCTTCAGCTCAGATCATGATCTCAGGGTCCTGGGATTGAGCCCTCATCAGGCTCTCTGCTCAGCGGGGGGAGACTGCTTCCCCCCCACCCTCTCTCCGCCTGCCTCTCTGTCTACTTGTGATCTCTGTCAGTCAAATAACTAAAACTCGAGTTTACATAGATGACAGTGACTTTAAAAGTATAATTTTGTATGAATTAATCATTTATAATCTTTCACATCATTATACTATAGCAAAGAAGGTTAAGTGTTGTATCTTCCTTACTTGTATGAATTCAAGGGCTGCTATTCAATAATTGTAAATAAAATACCTTTCTGGCTATGACTGCACACTTTATCCCATTCCTCCTTTAACTCATATATATGGTTCGGTCAACGTCCAGCTTTGTATTTATAGTTTATATCAGAACAAGTTTCATTCGGGGTTGATTTGTGACATAGATAACACCATAAGCTACTTTTCTACATTGCTTCTTTGAAGCCATTTCCATTCCTGCAGAGTATACAGATTAAGAAAGTTACACATAATAAGTAATGTGCCACTATAATTTGAAAAATTCATCTTGTTCACGTTCTCCAGCTCCTACTAAAAGATTTATAACACCACTGAAACAGGAATTGATGAATTCATCATTGTCTGGGGCATTTTGATCATAATCAATAACATAATTTTACCCTTAAATAGGATTTCAATTAAAGCATATTTTTCAAACTAATTTTACTTTAACATAAAAATGGGCTTTTGTACCATGAATCATTAACCCATGAGATGCCAAAAGAAAATTATCTGTCTTTGAAGTTCTGCATCAAAAAATAATACATGAAACTAAACTCTCTCTCTTCTATTTCACATTTCCCACAGGTAAATTTCATTTTAAAAAAATTACATTATTATATTTTCATCACAGAAAATGAAAAGTAATATACTTTCATAAAACAAGAGAATCATGAAAGGTTTATCAAATGAAAGTGATGATACACTGCCCCTGCTTGGACAATGTGAATTTTATCTACAAAGAAAACATTTTCACCTAAACAAAATTACTTTGTCATATCATTATAAAACATCAAAAAAAATCTTTAAAAATCCTGTGAAATTTATACACAGTATAAAAAATGTATTTTATGATAATCATCCTATTCTAGCTATCCCGCTCTATTACAATGTCAAAAAAACCACCAACTTCTCCCACAACACAATACAAAATTGCTTCCCCCAAAATAAAATTAAAAATCAAAAAATCATTTTAAATTTATGGTGTAAATCATTTCATTATAAGGAAGTCACTTTCATTTTTGGAACCTTTAGATATATAGTCCATCCTGTTTTTGCCATTTACTAAGAACTAAACCTAAATGTTTTACTCCTTATTTTAACCACAATGACCTCATTGTTTGCCAATGGTTAAACCTAAGTCATTAGTAAAGGCACAGGGAAGGGGCTTGTTTCTTGCCTCTGACTGAGTAAGTAGAATGCAAAATGAGTACTACCTTAAAGGTCTGCAGAGGGATGCCTGAGTGGCTCAAGTCAATTAAGTGCCTGCCTTAGGCTCAGATCCTGATCCCAGGGGTCATGGGATCAAGTCCCTCACTGGGCTCCCTGCTAAGGGGGAAGCAGCTTTGCTTCTCCCTTTCTCTCTGCTGCTCCCCCTGCTTGTTTTCTGTGTGTCAAATAAACAAATAAAAACTTAAAAAAAAGGTCTCTATAAATAGCCATGGGATCATGGAGAAGGACTGTCCAAGGGTGTCAGGAAAGACTGTACAAGAAAACAGTGTTTGAGTTTGATTTTAAAGGATGAATTCATATTTCCTAGGTGGAAAGGAGAGACTGTGCAGAGGAAATAACATACAAAGGCATAGTGTATTGGTGAAGCAGAAATCTTTACTAGGCAGGAGTACTGACCATGGCAGATTGATTTGTCCATATTTCCCATACGAAGGGAAGGCTCCTGAAAGGTAGAGCTCTTACTCATCTTTGTATGAAGAAGACCTCTCAAGATCCACTATACAGTAAATGCTCAACAAAGTCTGTGAAATAGATGAATGGGACAAAGCGGGACAATCCACAAGCTCTGTTCGTTGATCTTAAGATGGTCAGCCCAATTAGTGTGGTTTTGCCAATTTATTTGTAAATGCCTATTTAATCTTTGTACTGTATTCTGTTTGTGTAAGAGTCCTCCTTGGTTAGGTTCGTAGGTGTTTGACTTTCAAACTAAAAAAGAGATGAAATGTATGACTAAGAATTCCAAGCGCTGAGCAACATTCAACAAAGAACGAACAGTGGTTAGGGAGCACAGGCCTGCACTGACTTCAGTTGCTCAAGCTAAGTCAGAAGCTCAACAACTTTCTGATGACATTTCTATGAAAATTCTAATGCCTAAACATAGCAGGCAGAGAAAAAGATAAAGTAGAGGCTAAAGAATAAAGAGAACTAGATAACATTGGGGAGGCAAAGGGAATGGAGACATGCAGTCCTAACCACATTACTGTTAGTTTGGGTTGATTAGGAGGCCAAGAGGCAGCAGGATCTAGCAGAATGGAGAACCCTGAACACAGTGGTTTCTTTACTAGAAACAATCAATGGGGTTCTAGGCTCTGCCCTCTAACACCTGAACATTCCTGTGTCCTGGAAGTCTGTAGTCAGTAAACCAGGCTTGTTAAATACAACAGGACTATGGCTGAGGGAATCAACTATTCATATCTCTGTATTTGGTATGTTCTCGAGCACTTCATACTTCTTTGCAAAGCAGAAAGAAAGGCTCAGATAAGTAATCAAACGTGAGGCAGGAAAGATAAAGGTACACACTTGGAGAGGTTTAGGACAGAACCCACACTTGGAATGGAAAACCATACTTGGAATAGAAAACCTATTCCAAAGTCTGGGGCTGGGGTGAAGGGAGGTGGGGGGTGACTTGGGCTAAAGAGAAGGAAGAGGAGGAACTAAAAGCCTTAAAATGAAAGGACATGAAGCACCCTGGATTGGGAGAACCTGGGAGCAGAGTGCCCCAGTGTCCAGCTGTTCCCCTGTGTGCCTCCGTCCCCACAACTCATCACCTATGAACAACCTGCAAGCCAATGGTTCTATATTTATTAGTTAATACTTACTAAAATGTCTTTTGCTGTCAGAATCACTCAAAACATTTCACCTACGTACTGACTTTCAATACAATAACCCTCTGAGGGAGGCACTATTACCGTCCCCATTAAAAGTGTGGCAAAATAAGGTTAAACACCTTGCCCAAAGCCACAAAGATTTCCATTCTTCCCTGAAGAAGGTGGTGGGAACTTGACCACCTTGTGTGGAAAGGAGCACACACAGGAGAGACTTCATCCCCCCAAGGAAGGCACTCAGTAGAAGACCATGGGGATTTCCCTCCGAGTTGGGGTTCTTGCAAACATACCCCCACGGTGTCTGTTTAGTCAATACCATCTTAAAACTGTTGCATGTCCAGGAGATAATCACAAAAATAAGAGCATTTAAAACTGTTAAATATTTTAACATGTAAATTTTTTAAATGTTCTTTTTCTAGGCTGGGAAAAAACAAAACAAAACAAAAAAGAAACAAAGGCACCATAATTGGGTTAAATCCTCCACTGGTTCCTTGCAGACGGAAGAGAAGTGTGTACGCCCAGAAAAGGACTTCTAAGACGTGTTAAGAAACAAGTAAGGTTGGAAGATAAGCTTCCTCACCCAGAAAAGAGACAACAGAATTGAAAAATAAACAAGCAAACCCTTCTGACTAAAAACCACAGCCAGCTCATGGTTGGTTACGTGAGTCTAAGAAGAAAAGACCAAACTTTGGTTGGGGTAAGGATGTGGCTGCCTTCAATGATTCCCTACCGTGGTGAAGACCTGCCCGACCTCTGATCATTCTCAGCTTATTCCTCTATTTCTAAGGTATCTCTAGGGGAAAAGGAGGAGGTAGCTGTCATTTTTATCATGCTCAGATGCATGTTTTTTTATCCTGTGATTAGAATAAAGCAAGTTTCTGAGGGCCATTATAAAAGCATATAGATACTAATAATATCTGTGAATCAATACCCTGGATTTTCCACTAATTGAGGAAAATAATGAAATTGACAAAGGAGCTAGAATTCCTTGAAAAACAGATGGGAACTATCGACATTCATGTATACACAAATGCCATTCCTTGTAAAAAAACAAGGTGTAGAGGAGCCTGGATGGCTCAGTTGGTTAAGGGTTTGTCTCTTGATTTTGGCTCAGGTCATGATCTCAGGGATGGGAGATCACACCCTGCATCAGGTTCCGTGCTCAGAGGGGAGTCTGCTTGAGATTCTTTCTCCCTCTCTCTTTGCCCCCCAACACACCATGCATGCACTCTCTCCAAATAAATAAGCAAATATTTTAAAAAAAGAAAGAAACAAACAAGTTACAGCCCCCAAATCCCATATCTCTGCACAGCACTTAAGAGATCAGTCCTAGGGGCACCTGGGTGGCTCAGTGGGTTAAAGCCTCTGCCTTTGGCTCAGGTCATGATCCCAGGGTCCTGGGATCGAGCCCCGCATCAGGCTCTCTGCTCAGCGGGGAGCCTGCTTCCCCCTCTCTCTCTGTCTGCCTCTCTGCCTACTTGTGATCTCTGTCTGTCAAATAAATAAATTAAAAAAAAAAAAAAAGAGAGAGAGAGAGAGAGATCAGCCCTAGCAGAGTGAAATGTTCGGAAAGGCTGAGAAAGCTGAGGAAATAAGAATATAAACAAATTCAGTAAGTGAATTAAAGTGTTTGCACATAGTATGCCATTCTATAATGTTTTTATGTCACAAATAAATTGGGGATTCATCGCTTTTCTGCAAAAACTTTCACAAATTCCAATTTCAAAATTATGTCAGGTTAATTTAAAAATAAAAAACTCATTTTTAAGCTAAGTTGGTAATTTTGTTAAAAGTATCAGAGTAAAACAGGAAAATAATTAATACAAAGCAGTCTCCTGGTACGAAGAGGTACCTGGTACCCATAACCTGTGTATTAAAATTTAACAAGTAAGCACTCACACAATAAGCAGTTTCAGGACAAACAAACTCAACTAATTCTTGTTTCCATTATAAACAAACATTGAATTTACAGGTACAACACAGATGACATATTAAAATGAGGTTACAAAGTACTTAGGATTATGAATTTCAACCTATATTAATAAGAATGAACACATCAGGTTACTGCTAAGCTCCATCTAATTACTTACAAATTAATTGAGGACAATATAGAAAATTATCATCTAAAAGACACTCATGATAGTACTACTAAGGAAGTGTGGAGTCTCAATTATCCATGCTAATTAAGAGAACTGGCTAATCCTATGCAGTGGATAATTTAACAATTCTTTTTATTGGCACAGATTACATGTCTGTGCGTGACAGATTTACCTGAACATTTTGTTTTTCTCAGTTCAGGAGTAAAATAAGTCTGCGTTCCTTTCTAGATCATAATGCAAAGCCAGGATATTTTTTTTAAGGTTTAAAATGGTAAATTACAAAGTATATAATCCACATGTAGTGTAGTATATAAAATCTGACTGCTGTTTATCTTTTAGTTAAGCTTTCAAAATACACTTAATAAATGCATTTAAGGTAAATGAATTGTGATAAAAATAAAAAGATTATTTTTTTCCTATTACTTTGAAAATGTCTCAAATTTAAGCTATATAAAGTATCTTGTAAGTCACCATCATTTCATTTTACAGATAAAAATCATATAATCTTTAAGAAGTCACACATGGAGTTACATGTGGTAAGCAAACAGCTATCCTATTTTTAAGAACTATTTTTAAAACTACCTATTACAAACAGATATTTTGAGTTCTTTCTCACCTGCACTCTCATTCTCCTTTTTTTCAACAAATAAGTACTACCAGTAAAAATGTAACTAATTAAATAAACTGCACACCAACAAAGTTAGCTGCCCACTATAGGCTTTGTTAGACTCTTGGATATTGGTCTGGATTGCTGGTCAGACTCTCAATTATAATATCATGTATTCAAGTAATATTCAGCACCAAACAGAGAAATACAGCACACACACGGTAATTAAGAACATGCATACCGGAAACTGATCGTCTATGGTGGAATCACAAACAGTTCACACTAACAGCTATGAGAGAGGAGACAAATTATTTAAATGGTTAGTGCCTCCAATACTTCATCTACAAAATGAGGATAATATTAGTGCTTATCTCAGAGCTACTATGAAAATCAGATAATCCATAGGAAGGGATTCACACACAGTACCTATAGCAAATACTGACACATACTCGATCTGGCACAGACACGTTAGCTCTTATTACTGCAAAATATTTATTTTCAAATGTATAAATTTTAGACAAAAGAAGGAAAAAAACTGAATTTTTTTCTCTAAGAGAAATGTCACACATTTCCCACAGTTTCTTATAATGATTAAAACAATGACAAAACAGGGATGCCTGGGTGGCTCAGTCAGTTAAGCCTCTGCCTTTCGCTCAAGTCACGATCCCAGGGTCCTGAGATCGAGCCCAGCTTCTGGCTCCTTGTTCCGAGGGGAGCCTGCTTCTCCTTCTGCCTGTTGCTCTCCCTGCTTGTGCTCTCTCTCTCTCCCTCTCTGACAAATAAATAAACAGAATCTTAAAAAAAAAAAAAACAATGACAAAACAATACATATTCTTTGAATAATTACAGTAAGGATTTTCAACTGGTGTGAAGGGTAGGAGGAGGAAGATATAGATTCAATAAAACATCTTTTAGTCAATACTTTAATAGAATGCTATACTTAGAAAATGAAAAAGCTCGTAATTATAACATTAAAATAGGCAGCTTTATTGTAAAGGGGGCATGGGTTTAAAAATAAAGATTTAAGATCAGAAAAGTATATCATTCCACAAGGTAATACCCAAACACCCCCTTTACCTTGTTCTCTGTTCCTAAACAGGCAGAACACGGAGAGCCTCAAAATATAGGACGCGAAGCTGCAGGAATGTCAGGGCCAGCAGTGGCAGAAGAGGCCCTGACCCAGGATGTGTGTTCCCAGCACGGGAGAGGCTGCACAGGGGGGCGGTTGCCGGAGCAGGAGAGGGCCGGGCCCTGCAGGGGAGGCATAAGAAGGGAACACCAGATCCCAGCAGATGAAGCCCAAAAGCAGTCTGTTGTGCGCCATCCACAGAGAGACCAACAACTGCAAAGCAGCCCAGCCTGCGGTCCTCACCCAACACGCTCCTACAGAGCCCAAGGGCGGAGACAAAGGGTGCGCTAGGAAGTACTCATCCCGGCCGCTCCTGCAGCATCTCGGAGCCTCGAGGACAGGACCTGGCATGTGGCAGGCACTAGGTTGTAAGTTGCATTAATGATCAACGTTCAAGTTCTTTAAACACCGCCAACATGTGTCAACTTGCAAAAAACTATGGACTCGGTTATAATCTGAATCTACTTGCTTAGAGTGACTCAAGTCTGTGGAATCACGGGAAATATCTAATAGGCCCGGGATGCGTAAGGAAAGACAGGAGGGAGAGACTCAGCGGCATGTTCCCTCTCTTCAGCAGAGACACTTTCCAGGCAAGTCCTTCAATCTGGGAGGAGGGACTGATGATGATGATGAGATGAAGATGATGGAGATGAAGTAACAACATACTTGGACCTACAGCAATGATGTCATTTGTACTTTAAAAATTTATCACCATTTCAGAATGAGAAAACAAAGGCCAGAGGGGTAAACAATTTGCCTAGTTATAGGAATAATTGAAAGCAGTGAGTTTGGATCTCAGGCCTCTAAACCCCTGAAGTCAATCCTCTCCACCGGAACGGGCGTCCCATCATCCCATCATTGTCAAAGAAGCCTGAAATTCCTACTTGTGAAACTAAAAAATGGGTAGACATCTTTTTTTCAAGTAAACATGTTTTTACATGTGTTCACATTTGAACAGATTAATAGTAACAAACTACCAGAGAATATGAAATGATTATATAGACTCCACCTAGTTGAAAACATTAACAGTGGTATCTTTTTGAATCAGAAATCCCATTTAATAATTTTGTGTTTTAAAGGGGGCTGTTTATTTAGAGATCTGGATGGGAAGCTAAACTTTAGAATTAAGGAATTCCAATTTAACCATCACTTATGTAACTATATTCTTTCCAACACCATTTCCTAATTCAGAAAGGCTACTGTCATTCCCAATCTCAAAATTTCCCCGTCTGTGCTGTTCATTAGCAGTCTCATACTCAGTGCCCCCTTTTATGTATACCAGTGAAGGTCTGGATGCCAGTAACTCTCACTTCCTGACACAGATGCTTGCAAACATAAGCCATCCCAGATCACGAAATTCGGAGTGCACTGCTGACTTCAGAAAACTGACAGGCAAACAGTATGAATGAATCTGCAGATACTTCTCTGCATCCACGCTCAGGTGGCACCAAAAAGGACGATCCTAATATTCCAAAGCGTAATAATCTTGTGAGGAACTATTGGGGTGAGGAATGGGGCACGGGGTATGATATACTTAGAATGTTCTCATTATTTTCCAAGTTGAAAAAAAATGGGCATTTAAATATTATATCTGAACAATAAATTAAGATTACCACCGTGGAAAGCAAACACACCACTTTAGAAGCACATTTAATATTTACAAACTGAAACAAAATAAGACAAGAACCAAACTCCCTTCCTTTGTGCTTCTGAACATTTGCAAAACCCAGAAGTGTGCTTGGTGAAGTGGTTAATATACAGACAGATTTAAATATCGTTTCGAACTCCAGGTCATCACGTGGATGCAAGTACATACACAGAACTCTATTTGTCAATTTCAGATTGCTATGGAAAGTGCTGAATCCCATTCTTTCAGGGGGACAGAAAACATTTATAATAGTAACAGCCCCACAGCTACATCTTCTTGTAACTCGCGCTAAGAATGAAAAAAAAATCTTTATGACAATAACAAGAAAATGAATTTTCGTTTTCAAAGGCAGCCTGTACCATCACTGGCTGTCCTGCCACCCAGCTCTTCTGAAGGCATTCAGGCTCTTCACGGCAATGTCTCAAAAATCAATAGCAATTTATTCTCTCTTTGGACCCCAAGCAACAAAAGTAAATAATACTGTCACCTCCAGTCTGCCTGCAGAACATGGTCACAAAACAGCCTTGCCACTAAAATACAACCTTATGCAGCTCTTTATCTATGCCGGTGCTGTTGATTGTATTGGCTTTCGTAGGGGACAAATACTTCAGCAGAGCCACAGAAAGAGGTCAAGCCCTTGTACCTTAGCCAGACAGAATGCTGGGGCTGGAACTGAAAAGAAATCTTGACATCCACCTAAGCTTCCTGCTTCGATGTGGCGGGTTTCATGAAAGAAAAATGAAAAAAAGAAAAAAAATTTTTTTTTTCTTTTCAAGACTGTTAAAGCTAAGGGGGAAAATATGCTATCAAATACATCATATTTATAATTTTTCGCTATAGAATTTTTAAAAATCACCAGGTTTTCTGAAATAACTAGCTGAACCATAACATTTTACAGCTAAAATCTGTAAGTAGTTTTTATATTATCTGACTGATATAAACATTAATCTATAAACAAAGACTTAAAAATGAAAGTTCTACTTTATGCTCAACAGAGCAGTTGATACCAACATCACCTAACAGTACAAGATACTCCACACACTCTAGAATATTTAAGGTGGCATTTCAAAACAACAGAAGTGTTATTTAAGAATAACCTAATATAAACCTGTCCATCTCCAGATAAAGGAAATCAGACCCTATATTTAAAACCAGAAAGCTAGGGGCGCCTGGGTGGCTCAGTGGGTTGGGCCTCTGCCTTCAGCTCAGGTCATGATCTCAGGGTCCTGGGATCGAGCCCCGCATCGGGCTCTCTGCTCGGCAGGGAGCTTGCTTCCTCCTCTCTCTCTTCCTGCCTCTCTGCCTACTTGTGATCTCTGTCTGTCAAATAAATAAATAAAATCTTTAAAAAAAAAAAAAAAAAAAAAAAAACCAGAAAGCTAGGTAACCACAGAAGCAGGACCCAAATCCAGTTCTGACATCCTTTTCTCTCTACTGCTTATTGATGAGAAGTTCCATATAGGCATCCTAAAGAAGGGCCAGTCATTTTGATGAGAACATACAGAAAGCCAGGATCCCTCGGGTTTATAAATTATTACTTAAGAGAAAAATCAAGGACTTTGGAAGATTTATGCAGTAATCCAAATTTTCAAATCATAGAAAAATTTATCAGTCATACTAGAAATATTTACTAATTATCTGTTGCATACTCATCACTAAAAGGGTCTAAGAAAAAAATATATACAAGTTTGAGAACTTGAGAAAGTAATCAAATGTCAAATTATGTGAAGAATGAACAGAGACCTGGTCAAGGGTGGGGTGGGATCAAAACAAAAACAAAAACAAAACAAAAAATACTCTAAAGGTATGGTCTTACTGGTAAGAAAAATATGACTTGAGGGAAGCCTGGGTGACTCAGTCAGTTAAGCCGATGCCTTCGGCTCAGGTCATGATCCCAGGGTCCTGGGATCGAGTCCCACATCGGGCTCCTTGCTCGGCGGGGAGCCTTCTCTCTCCACCTCTGCCTACCACTCTGCCTGCTTGTGTGTGTGCGCTCTCTCTCTCTCTCTGACAAATAAATAAATAAAATCTTAAAAAAAAAAAAAAAGAAAAATATGACTTGAAATATTACTTAATTTTCTAAACCAAAATATTTTTCTTTGATATTTCACTTATACAACCAAAAGCATAACATTGTGAAGAAACTGATTCAAGCTTATGATACTGGTTTTCTGGTAAAATTAGTACCAGTAAACTAAGATAAGGGGGAAAAATCTCCAAGTCCTTCATTTTTATTTTGTGACATTAACTACTGAAGTAGTTAATGAAAAGCCCAATTGGAAGTTTTGATAACTCAGGTTTAAATTTTATACTTCAAAGAAGATATATTAAATTGATACATACTCCACTATCTATAAAAATATGAAGCATCTTAAGTTATTTATCAAAATTAATTCAAAATTAAATTTAAAACAATCAGGAGCACCTGGGCAGCTCAGTCCATTAAGCATCCAACTCTTGATTTTTGGCTCAGGTCCTGAGATGGAGCCCAAGGTCAGGCTTGCCCTCATCAGGGAGTCTGCTTGAGTATTCTCTCTCTCCCTCTCTCTCTCTCTCTCTCTCCCTCCCCCTCTGCCCCTCCCCACTGTTCTCTCTCTCTCTCTCTCTCTCTCTAAAATAAAAATAAATCTTAAAAGAAATAATTTTAAACACTTCTTTCAAATTTTAGAAAATTCAGAAGCTTTGTAGAGACCCAACATTTTTTTTAATGCATTCATTGTAGAAAGTTACGGAAAATACAAATCTATAAAACACAAAAATGCAAATAATCACATGAAAGCCTGTCTACCAGAGATGTCTACTGCAACATATGATGTATTCCTCTTTCTGATTTAAAAACAATCTACAGTGGAGATATAAATACCCTACCTATAATTTGACAATGCATATCAAATGTCATGAAATCCCATCAGAGAACACAGTAACACAGTAACACCACTCATAAGAATTTACCTTAAAAAACCCAAAACCGTAGATGTGGACAGTAGTCTAGCAACAGGAATGTTTAATGGGACATTGTTGGAAATAGTGAAAGTTGGAAACAATCTTATCCAAGAGCAGGACATTTAACAATTACTTTATAAACATGCAGACTTCAAATACTGTCTATTTTCCCTATTATCCTAACTTTTGAAGAAATACTCCTAGAATGTTTATAAATTAGTAATGTGCGCTAATTTGTAAACATTGAATGATGGTGACAGAACTGGTCCTAATGTTAAATGCCTTTGAGGCAGGAACCACGTGTATCCTGCACGCCCTTGTAGATAGAGACCACAGTAAAAGCGATAGAGGAACTGGGACATGAAAGAGAAGTCAGACTGTACCAAGACAGGGAAAGTGGTATTGGAAGTCATTTCAGGCAGACTGCATGGCTGAAATAAAGAAACTGAGTCCAGGGAGTACACAAGATGCAGACAGTTGTTGGAAGACGAGTGATGGGATGCTGGTGGAAGTGTGACATAAAGCAAAATGGTAATATTATGCTGGGGTCAATTTTTGAAGGATCTTGTGTGGAAGGTATGCTCTTTGGAATTCATCAGATAAGCCAGAGTCAACTTGGGCCAATAATGCCATCAGTGTTCTAGATACCAGAATTATTATAGAAGACAGATCGGATTGAGAGAGTAGGAAGAGAGACAAGAGGCCAAATACAAATAAAGAAGCCATCACAACAATATCAGGCAACAAATAATACTGACTAGAACAAAACAGGACAATGGGTCTGGAGAGAATAAACCAGACAAAAGAAACACTGTGAGGTATAATCAAAAGAATTGGTATATAGGACAAAGAGGGTTTCATAGTTTTGACCCTATATGGCTAGGGCAGTAATAAAATAAATTAAAGAGGGTAACACAAAGAGAGGGCAATTTGAGGTGGCAGAGAAATAAAAGCTTATTTTTTAAATACACTGAATTTGAGGTAGCTCCAAGAGGGTGATATTCAACAGAAAAATGAAAATAAGGCACTGTAGCTCAGAATGTAGGTTTTGGAAGTACTCAACATACCAGATTGGGTGAAATCACATGTAGACATCTTTTAAGGTCAGGAGCAAACCACAGTATGCCACTTACAGTATCAATAATAGGTATAAAATATCTAAAATAAAAATTGCACAGGACCTACATGAAGAAAGCAGTAAGCTAGGGTAAGGTATGGATGGAAACATCTTAATAAATAGAGAAATATTATAGGTCTGTATGGGAAGAATAACTTGGTTAAAGTGATCCATTCTCTAATTAATCTGCAGATGGAATGCAGTTCTAATAAAATCTGCAATATAACTTTGGGAAGCTTAGTGAAGTTATTCTACAGTTATCTGGAATGAATTTCTGAGAATAACTATTTTTAAAAGAGGAAGAGAGAAAAGAGAACCCGACTGAACGGACAGTAAACATCTTACAAAAGTGCAATAACCTACTGACTCATTAACGGAAAGATGACGGGATGAGAAGTCCAGAAATAGACACGAGTACATGTCATTATTTAAATTATGAAAACCTGGATTTCAGATCAGCAAGGGAAGAGATCAGTTAATAAGAAGCAACATATAAGAAAGGTCTTTCTTCTGAGATGGGCTGGGGACAATGGAGAGAGTGAACTTTTCATAGATGGAGAGGAAGACCTCAGGGACAGAAGTACAAAAGAGAATGTTTGCTTACTGCAAAGTTAGGGAAGTCAGGGAGTTGTGGATTCCAGTGAATGTTTAATGCTGGAAGAAGCAAAAAATGAAGCCACTCACTATAATGAAATGAAGCCTTTGTAGAGGAAAATGTCAAGAGGGATTATTTGACTGATGATTGGGACAGCTCTGGAGAAAAGTCTTGATGAGCTCTAGTATGTGACTTATGGGAAATGAAGGGATAGCAGAAGTAAAATAAATAAATAAATAAAACTTCATTGTCAGAGAGTGGGCTTGCCAAGTTTAAGATTTCTGAGTTGTCAGTTCTGAGAAATGGCATACTAAATCAGACCGCAGCAGGAAAAATGTCTGGCCAGGATTCTGACAGGTCTGTAATGTAGGCTCTGACGTTCCCAAAGACGTACCTGAGAATCAAGGCAGAGAAGGGAGGGCGGTGAGGTTGAGAAAGTCCTCCAGGGCTGCAGAGGATGGGCCTGCGGATAAACAGATGAAGGGAAAGAAAAGGAAGTGCCTTAAATATATTTGGAGCTTTGACTAGGGTAAAAAGTCCCTGGCAACCAGATTGCGAGGCTGATGTGTAATTCGTCCTTGCACAGCATCTCACACACAACGTACATTCCGTAAAGACGGCTTCAGGGTGGGTGGATGCTGAAGATGATGCTGGAAGAAATCTTGAAAACCTGAAGCCCGCCCTGCCATCCGACCACTGGCACGGGAGAGAAAGCACAAGAACAGTGGCCGCGGGACAGCACACGCACACGTGAGCGCCCTCAGCGAGGGCCAGCGAGGCTCAGCCGAAGAGGCCGGGCAGAAAAGCTTCCTTTTACAGTAGGTCAGTTGGAAAGGGACCGTTCAAGGTCAGCAACAGCTGAGCTGGGTGGGAGGCTTGCCTTTGTACCTTTGCAATGAAGTTACTTCATTATTTCTGCAAAGCTTCACTTATTAGTTCCTCCATTCCTGGTGGCCCTTCCAGCTCTAGACAAGGGTCCTTGCCAGGAAGGGCACTATGGGCAACGAAAGCCATAGACAAAAATACTCTTTGCACCTGAAACTGTAAGAAAAGTCAACATTTTGGAAATGGTGGGTGAGGCAGACTCTGGGAAAAAAAAAATTTTTTTTCACAACCACGGTTTATTTCTGGATTTCAGTTTGTTCTCTCAATCACACAGGTCTGGAACTCGGTGAGAGGTGCCTGTACTCAGACCCATGTGACTGGTTTAAACTAGAGAGGCAATGTGGCAATCCCAGTGTGAAATCCAACCTTCAGGCAGACCCTTATTTGCACCTGCATCAACTCAGTAAGTACTGATTAGCTTGCAAATTTCTTTGAAAAGAAGCTTATCTAGATATCTAGGTAAAGAGATTAAAAGGACTGTGTGTTTTTAAAACCTTTATTAAAAGGTATAATAGGCATACAATAAGCAGCATGTATTTGAAGTGTATAATTTGCTATGTTTGGACATAGGAAGGTTCCCATGAAATCACCACCACAATCAAGATAATGAGTAAATCTTCCCCAAAGAATCCACCAGCCCCTCTATAATCCCCCCACCGCTCTCCTCCTCCCACCCCCACCTCCAGGCACCACTCATTTATTCTCTCTCCCTACGGATTAGTTTGTATTTTGGGGAATTTTTACAAATAAAATCACACAGTTTATAATGGGGGGGGGGTCCACCTTTTATATAGCATTATCCTTCACCCAGTGAAGCTTACTTACAGCCACAGTCTTTTTCATACATTTGTCTCATTTGAAAAGAGACTTTTTAAAAATTTGCACATTTACAAACAAGTTTTCTTCATGGAAATTATACACATTAGAAAATTAAAGTCAGATTTATTTAGTTAACCCCAAATGGCCACTATTTTTTTATAATATGGGACACATTTTACTCTGTCGTCTGGTCTCTTTCTTTCCACATCATGATTTTCGAAGTCATTCACGCTGTCCCATGTATCAACAGTTCACTCCTTTTTAAATGCTGAATCCTATTCAATTGTACAGATATACGAAAATGTGTTTATCTGACTATCTGTCGATGGTCATTTAGGTTATTTTCAGTTTTTGCCTATTACAAATAAAGCTACCATCAACATCTGTATACAAATCCCCGTATGGACATACGCTTTCATTTATCTCAGGTGAATGAATGTCTGGGAGTGGGAAGGCTGGGTCTCGGGCAGTTACTGTACATTTAACTACGAATCTGCCAAATTGTCTCCCACCTCAAGTGCTTTTTCCATTTCCATTTCCACCTGTGGTGTATGAGATTTCCGGGTGTAATACATCCTTACCAATTCTTGGTACAACCAGTCTCTTTAATTGTATACACCCTAACAAGTACAGGATGGCATCTCACTGTGCCTGAATTTGCATTTCCCTAACCAGTGATGGTGAGCATCTTTTCATGTGCTTACCTGCTGCTGTGTGTGTATCATCTTTGCTGAAGTAGATGTTCCAATCATTTGCCTATGTTATATTTGGTTTTCTTATTTACTGAGTTTCAAGAGTTCTTTATTCTAAATATAACTTCATTCTTAGATATGCCATTTGCAAATACGTTTTTCCATGTCTTGCCTTGTGTTTTCATCCTCTCGCCAGTGCCTTTTGAAGAGAATTCTTAAAGTCGACAAAGTCCTGTTCATTGTTATTTGTTTTCTTTTATGGATCAGGCACTGGTGTTGCATCTAAAAAATCTTACCTATTTCCCAAAGTCACGGAGAGCATGTTCTATGTTCTTCAGTAGAAGTTTTACAGTTTTAAGGTTTACATTTAGGTCTATGATCTATTTTTAAATTTCTGTATATGGTATGAGGTACAGATTGAGATTAAATAACTACTTTTTATCTGAAGGCGATCTTAAAGATCTTCTGATCTGACCCTTTGCTCTGTAAGTGCTATGTACAGTATCAGAAAGTGACACAGTTGAAGTGTCTAAAAAAATACACCGATGAAGCAGATGTGAGACCTAAATTCAGATCTAAAAGCTAAATCTAAGGCCTATAATATCACCTTTATGTCCTCAGTGTAGCCTGGTTACAGAAAAATCCTTTCAGGTTCAACACATGCTGATTTGGAAAGTGATGTTTACCTGTTTATGTTATCTACCTTCAAAGTATAATTATAAAAATAGACATAATAGTAAAAACAAAAGTTTTATTGAAAAAAAGAGGGGTTATTATTTTTAAAATGTGTCTCCCCGAGCGAGGTAAGTAACCACACTTCTCAATGAGGTTGCAGCATCGGTGTCTCAACCATCCCAGGAGACAGCTGGGGACAAACCTTGACTGGTATTTGATACTATTGCCTTTTTCAAAAAGGGCAGATGCTTGGGTCTGTCCGTTAACATGCTGTTAAGATGCCTGGGGCACCTGCATGGCTCTGTCAGTTAAGCATCTGACTCTGGATTTCAGCTCAGGTCATCATCTCAGGGTGGTGGGACTGAGCCCCAAGTCAGCTCTGAGCTGGGTGCGGCGTCTGCTTAAGACTCTCTCCCTCTCCCTCTGCCTCTGCCTCTCCACTTCTCGCTCTCTCTCCCTCTCTAAAAAACTAAATAAAACCTACAAACAAAAGGGCAAATGCTTGGCTCCAATGTCAATGCCAAACAAGCAAGAGCGATGACGCAAGTGTGATGCCCCCAGGTCATACTGCCTATTCAGCCTCTGACCCAGGAAACCTCAAAAGTGACAGCTCTGAGTTGGGCTCAGGCCTTGAGCTCAGCAGTCAGTGTCTACATTTTAAATTCTCCCTTGCTATAACTGCTTTGTCCACTGAGTATATTTCTTTTTCAGTGTCAATGTTAAAATATCACTGTCATCTAGGTTTTATCTTTCTCATTTCTGATCCTATTTCCTTTCAAATATTATTTTCTAATATCCCAAAATTATCAAATTCATACAAGTAGTTTTCCCTTTTCTTCCTCAAATAATATTAAGACAAATACAAAGACAAGTTACTATTTTAAAAGTAGGTAAAATGTAGGAAGTCTCTTCTTTGGCCTCTTACTTCACACATTTTTGAACAATTCTAAAAATAGTGAAGGTTTCTCTCTGTTTAACAGCACAAGACAGCACGAGACTCTCTTTTCATTTTTGTTCCATCAAGAAAATAATAAAGTGGAAGAAAAAGTAATATATCAGCAAAAAATACAAAACTTTACCAAGGATAAATTCTCTTACACATTTCTAACTCTTTAAAGTTGCAACAGAAACATAACTCAGGAAAATTTTATCATGAAAATAAAACTGTCATGACAGAAACAACAACAACAACAAAACCTTAAAGCTGTGTTGGATGCCTAGTGTTGATGGAGGGTGTATTTTTTATATGTGATGACATTTTAGGACAATAATCTGACTATACATATTCATCAGCCTTAAAAAATGTTCATACACTTTGACCCAGTAAATTCCATTTCTCTAAATCTACTGGAAAATTTCAAAAACAAATCCTAAATCTGGAAAAAGCTTCACACACAAAGATGCACGTAGCACTATGATGTATAATAGCAACATACTGGAAACATCCCAGCTAGCCAACAGTGAACTGATTAAATAAAATACAGTCACTTCACCTGGTGAATCATTACAGAGGTATTAAAATCACATTTGCAAACAAAATGCAATAACCCTGTAATATTAAATAAAATTTCCAGATAAAAAACTGTGCAAAGATAATTATATTAAAAATGATTTGTAGAATCAAAAACACTGTGAAGAAATCTACTATCGCTAAAACTTGAAAAATAATTTTACTGGGGCAATGAGAGCACAAGAATTTTTATTTGTACTTTACTTTTTACAAATTTTTTTAATGAGCATTTATTATTTTAAAATGTAAAATATTTGGTATTTTTAATAAGAGAGTCAGGAAATACAAATCTGCTCACGCTTCTCCAACAGTGACAGGGAGCAGCCAACCTGTTCTAGACTGGTGCTGTCCAAAAGGCTACCACTACCTACAGGTAACTATTTCAATTTAATTAAAATGAAATAAAACTAAAAATTTAGTTCCTCAGTTACACCTACTACATCTTAAGTGCACAGTCATCGTATATGGTCAGTGGCTACTGTATCAGACCGCAGAGAGAATGATTCCATCAAGCCAGAAAATTCTACTGGAAAGTGTTGCTCCAAATAATTGGCACAAATTCTCAGAGGACAAAAACACCACAGAAAGGAGGAAGATCCTTCAGTTAGCCTGTGCTGACCCAGCAACCTTGGTCCACTGAGGGGGCCTAACGTATAGGACGGAATGTGCCACACAAATGACTGGCTCTAGGTCAGCAGCAAGCCATCAATCATTCTTTATTGTATTATTTAACTAGGTCCCTGGGATGTCATTTCTGATATCTAATAAATTCATAACAAATATCAAGTCTCTTAGAGGTTTATGAACTTGAAAAATCTAGAATCCATGCTAACATGGAACAATTCCATCAACAGGCAGCTTCCTCAGAGAGTAAATAAATTTGTCTTTATGTTGTAACACTAGCTTGACTTGGAGAGGCAGGACCACAGGAAACAGAATTTTGGCAATAATATTTTTCAAAAAATTTTTCCTTATAAAAATTTCTGGAAAAGAAGGTAAAAATGAAGGAATTTTTCTGAAAAACTGCACTTCTTTGTAGCATCAAAATCACTTAAGTGAATAAATATTTAATAGTGGAAAAATATACATCCTTGTTTGAGAAAGTAGCATAAAAGCAGTAAGAATACAATTCACGGTTCATCATTAATGCCAGTTTTGTCGACTGCAATATTTTATGCAGCTGGTAGTCCATTACATATTACGCATTTCCCATTAGAATGTTTATTTAATTTTCTTGATTTGCCCTCGTCATTGTATAAAGATGTTCCAATCAATTTTAAATTAATAGGCTGCCTTCATTTCGAATATGCAGACTGCATTTTACTGACATATTGTGCACACTACAAAAGGCCGATTATCTTTGTTGGAGTATGCCAAGATCCTCTGATTTTTCAGCGTCTTCCACCCTTGAGATTTAAAACTCAACTCTAGCCAAGAAAATCAAGGCAGCATAAACTATAACTATTAAGACTTAAGTTGCATTTAAAAGTGTTTTAACTCCCCACAGCTTTCTATACAATTCAGAAATCATGTATATTTTTAAAGGTTACTAAATGTTCGTTAGAGGTGGGAATTTTATCCCCATAGCAATTTATATCAGTGAATAATCCTTAAAGTGTAAGCGTAATGATTGCCTTTTAAATGAGTCTATTAAGAGAGTCAGAAAAGTCGGGAAAAAATAACAGTATCTGGAGTCAGAAGGCTTGGATCTGATTACCAATTCTACTGATTCTTTAACCCTATTTCCTTACCAATAAAATGGGGCTAGTAAAAAAGCATACCTCAGAGAGGATGGTTGTGGTGAGGGTACCGGGCGTGACACAAGGAGCAGGTTACTTATTTTAAACTCTGATCAACATTAATAAGGTAAATTATTTGAAACAAAATGGCTATGGTTAAAAAACTAATCATAGCAGGATTTAAATGTATCTAGTAATATGAGCAAACAGATTTGTGAAAAATATAAAGTAAGTATTCCTTTTTACTGAATATGCCACTAAGTAGAGCTTTCTAGGATTTTTTAAAGATTTATTTATTTATTTGATAGAGAGAGACAGTAAGAGCGTGTGTACAGGTGGAGGGAGGGGCAGAGGGAGAGAGAGAGCAGGGGAAGCAGACTCCGAGCTGAGCACAGAGCCTGAAGCAAACCAGGACTCCATCCCAAGACCCCGAGACCTAAGCCAAACCAAGAGTCTAATGCTCGGGGCGCCTGGGTGGCTCAGTGGGTTAAAGCCTCTGCCTTCGGCTCAGGTCATGATCCCAGGGTCCTGGGATCAAGCCCCGCATCTGGCTCTCTGCTCAGCGGGGAGCCTGCTTCCCCCTCTCTATGCCTGCCTCTCTGCCTACTTGTGATCTCTCTCTCTCTGTGTCAAATAAATAAATAAAATCTTTAAAAAAAAAAAAAAAAGAGTCTAATGCTCAACCCACTGAGCCACCCAGGCGTTCCTCTAGGACTTTTAAAATGTAACCATGTTTATGAAATAAAATTAAAAAGATCTGCAATTTATATAAATTGTCTCTTTCATATTGCTAGGTCAGAAATCTCTGACATCCCCCTGCCCATATTCAAATCAGCCCACCACTGACCAGTTGTTCACCTCTGAGCATTAACGCTCTCATCTGTGAGACAGGGGGGACGACACCAACTTCACGGTGCTGTTGTAATATCTAAATTACAATGCTATGAAGATGTCACACAGAAAATGTGTACTATAAAGGATCAATACATGTCTACCATAATCTTGCCAGCATAGTCAGTCATGAACACTACGTTGTCAAGTCCTCTGGTGTCGCTTTTTAGAAGGGCACTAATCCCATCATGAGGGCCCCACCCTCATAACCTCCACTAACCTAGTTACCTACCAAAGGCCCATTGCAGTAGGGGATTAGGGCTTCCACGGATGAATCTGGGCACAGTGGGGCAAAATTGAATGTACAGCAGCAGCTGGCACTGGACTGGTCCTGAAAATGGGCAGCAGGGGGCAACTGTCCTATAGCCCTAACCAGAGCTAATACACCTTCATAAACCAGGATAAACAGAAAAGACAAAAGCTGTGTGGAGAAGGACTTAAACTATATTCCTGAGAATAAGGTGGGAGGAATAAACAAACATAAAAGAGTCTTTTCTGGGGCAACAGTTGCCTTCTACTTTTCCTTTGTGGAAAAGAGATGAGATAATGCTGGATAAATTTAAGATAATGTTCATATATGGTCACGCCTCTTTTTAACATAGCCATCTTACTGCAGAGGCTATGTACCTTAACATGATGAAAAAGTAATCACACTGTTGATTACGAACAATCTATATGAAATATAAAAAATTAACCTTCTGAGAAATTATAACAATTTGTTATTGAAGACATGTATGTAAATCTTTCCACCTGTGTTACTTTTTTATACAGGCCAAACTTAGCAGGAATCTCTAATTATTTTAACAGTGGGATGGCTTAACAAGGGTGTTGCTGGCCCACAAACGCAATTCGATTCTCAGCATGACTGCAAGAATGACAATTTACAACCTCCAGCAACAAGTAACTAGGAATATTAAGGTCTTATTAATTTACACAATGGAGAGCACATTGCTCCTAGATTAGTCAGAACAACAGAAAAGGAACATTTGAGGACCCTTGTGTTAATACAATACTTATTACGTGGGGCTGGATTTGGAACACAAACGTTATGATGGATTCTAACAGCTCTGAAGCATTTACACATACCTGTGGTCAAGGCAACTGTTAAAACCACTCTGCTCATACCAGAGAAGGATTTCACCTAAATAAGCAGCCTGAATTAAAAATCAAGCCACAAGGCATATACCTAAATTAAAATGGTATTTACTAAAAAAAAATAAAATAAAATAAAAAGGTATTTACTACTTTACATGTAGATAAATCTCATAGACAAGATGTTGACTGAGAGAAACAAGACATAAAAGAAAATACAATGTGTGATTCCATCTACATGAAGTTCAAGAACAGGCAAAACGCATCTATGGCGATAGGCGTCAGACGGTAGCTAATTTCAGTGGGAGGACTGATTGGGAGAGTGCGTGAGGGGGCCTTCAAGACGGGAGGCTTCATCCTAATATGCTTCATCTTAATCCAAGGGGTGAGAACATGAGTGTGTGCATATGGAAAAAGTCTCTGAGCTCTACACATTTGTGCATTTCACTGTCTGTGTGATATACTTCAATTAAAACGGGGAAAAAAAAACAGATTTACACCATTAGATAACTACCTAACAAAAATGAGTATCAGATCAATAGTACTAGATAATGATCTAATAAATACACAATAATCTTCATCGTCAGTAAAACGAAATTTCCAACTGTAACTTTAGTAAGAACCAAGCATGCACCTGCTTAGGATGTTTTAAAACCCATCTCCTTCCAGCACAGCCTTCCACACTTTACATTTCGGTGTGGCTGCAACTCCTAATCCTCCTGCCAGAGTCCCACAGAAGCCAGGCTATTGATAAAACAATTGCTGCGCCTGTAAAGAGTTTTATTTGCTCTCGTTCCCCATCAGCTTAATACAAAGGAGAAAATATACTTGAAAAGGATCAAGTTCTATAAATAGGACTAAATGATTATGGAGTAGGCATCTTTATAATTGTGTTTTTACCTTTTTTTCCAAGTTGTTTCTCAAGGAGTACAGCTGAAATTGAACCATAAAGCTTAGCTTGACAGAAAGGCATTAGCCTACCACACTAAACCACAAAGATAGGAGAGACAGTTATTTATGAAGAAACACTGTTTGCTATTATCCTTCTGAGATTCTACAAAGGGGCTAAATATTGATGTATTTCCAAGTCACCTTTCCCCCACATCTTGTATTAACAAGCAGGAGTATGTTTTAGATGCTCCTAATTTGTCAAGATCAGGTGAGCAGAACTGTTGTACAGAGCACACCGCTCTCATTCCTACAAGGGCTCTGTAACCCTGCAGGTTATTAATAATTCATGGGTCTTTCTTGGTTCACAACAGGGGCATTACTCAGAGGGCATCACTCTTATTGAAAGAAGTTAACGGCAATGGGCAGACAAACAACACACAAGTCAAACAAGAAGAAGGCCCCTATGAATCTGCGGACATTTAAGACCCGTTCAAGAGCTCTCATTGCTATAGCCGCCCCTGCCCACCACCAAAAAAAAAAAAAAAAAAATTCTCAGCATTCTTCACCTATATTTATACTGCCTGTTGGGTTCAATCTGACCATTTTTAGAACTGTATCAGCTGTGTTAACTGAATTCTTTTCAAATCACTTCACTCTATTGTATGTTGAAACAGCCAATGCTACTGGGTGTGACTGTGCTATGTTTACTGAATTAGTTTCTACAAACTAAAATTTTTGGCAAGAATATGACATCCACCATAACACTGGAACTTTGGGGTTCCACATTATTTATTCATTAAGGAAATAGAAAGGATCCCAATGTCTTTATGATCGAAAGCAAACAAGTCCCCAGGAAAAGAAACCATCTTTTACTGCCCTCCTCCATATGTTTAGCCCCCTGGGTAAAATGTAGACCAATACTCTATAAAATCCATCTAAAATAACAGGAGTTATGGTCTCCGAAACCCAAAGGGAGAATCAGGCTAGAACAGGGCAAAGCCTGCGCTTGTGACTGCATGTCCTGCTTGAAGGCATCTCAAAAAGAAGACAAAACAAAAAACCGAAACAAAACATTGCTAGGCCAAACATGCATATGGGGGTGTGGTCTTGAATTTTAGACCCACAGCTCAAATCAGAAGAAGATTCAGATGAGGATGTATTCCTTCCTCTAGATGGAAGACATTCTTGTTGGTTAAATCAGAGCATTCATTTTTTTTCTTGAAGATGTATTTGAGGAAATACACTTGATATTGTTTAGAATGTAAGACAAATTAGGTTTCAAGCAAAGCTTGAACTTTCTGAATATCAGTAAAAAGCAACCTTGCTCTAGCTAAGAATAATAATACCTAAAACTGATGGACTGCTTACTATGTGTGCCAGGTACCATTCTAAGCACTTTGCATAGATGAACACATTTCTAATGCTCACAACAATTCTACAGTCTAGGTACTATTATTCCTCCATTTCACAGATGGAAAACCAAGCAGACATAGAATGTCTAAGTAACGTGACCACAGACACACAGCCAGTGAACGATGAGGCTGCTATTTGAACCTAAGCCATCTTTCGTCAGAGCCCGCACTCACACACTGCTGTGCCTCTTAGCTAAAAGCACTATCAATGTACTCCCTGGGAAAGGACCATCAAGGGAAGGGATACGCTTTCATTCATTAGCAAGACTGAATCAATTTGGGGGGGGGGGGGAGGGGAGGAATGCCTTACATTTACTCCATACAAAATAAATAGAAATTTATCACCAAAATCACTACATAAATGACAACTTGCTCAGGACAAAGCAAGAAAAGGCTTTTAGACAATCTGTAAATGAGTAAAATTCTTGGTAATAACAATTAATAGATATCAAATCAAATCAGTAAAAATTTGATACTACAACCATATACTGCTTTTGTCCCTGACTTAAAATCGATGTCTTTGGAATCTGTGGCACAAATACAAGTCTAACTATGTCCAATCAGATGTTCATATTTATTTCTTCTTTTACTAATGAAATGCCCCAGGACAGAATAAGTAGAGAAATTATAGGACCTCTGATAAACGCTTGCTTTTTTTTTAATCGATAATTACAAATTTTAAATTCTACTGATTTGACGGGTATGATAGACTTCTCTGTTGGCACTGAATATTAAGCCTTCATGTTGCAATGAATGATTTTAGTCATGAAGGATAAGATGTCCCAAAAAATTGAGTCTTCGGTAGCAATATTATAATCATTTACCTGGGGCGTGTCCTCCTGCTGACCTCTTTCAGAACAGACAGAACTTCACTAGAATCAAAATGAGTACATTATTTATTCTCTATATGTGATAAGCACTAGGTAATAGGGCATCTTTTCACATATACACAAAAAGCTTTCTTTAGTAAAATCCCTTACTATATCTACAGATATAATTATAAATGTAAAGCTAAAGCATTTCAGATTATCATAAAAGTAAAAATATTTTTCTCAATTTACACAAACTTAAATATGGAAGATTTTAGCACAAGATACTTCACTTTTTTCAGAGAATTAAAAATACATGTGACTATCTCATAATGGAAAGAGCTACAGGCATGTTGCGTAACAGATGAGTACCTGAAAATGTCAACATTTTGTATAATTTCAAGAGTATGTCCCAAAGGAAAAAAAAAGTGTAGCCTCAAAATTTCAAGATAATAACAGTCGATATGATTAAATGCAGGGTTCCCCCAAACAGTCTATCCCATTAGATAACCCAAGAACAAAGCATTTACAGTTAGAGAAGTTTGAATAACACTTGAAGAATCAAAACATGTTTATCCTATTAAGGGCTCTGAGAAGTCTGCTTAAAAAAAAAGTTAACTTTCTTAATCCCATGTTTCTGAAGTTCAGTTGACCTATAACCTTTTTATCAAACCATTAAAAGTTCTAGAAACTAGTGATTCATTGAACACATTTGGAGAAATGCATTTAACGCTTTCCAGTTAACAAAGTACTTCTACATGCATTATTTTCACTTAAGTCTTAATTCAAAACCAGTTTTGTTTTTTTTTTTTTTTTTTCAGGAAAAAAGTTCTACCAAATTACCAATAAGAAATGAATCCAACCTCTACCACTATAGTCAATACCACTGAAAAGCAACGGAAAGGAGGGTAGCCCCATGTCCCCAAAGCAGCAGGAGCCTTGGGCACCAGGACAGGGAAAAAACAAATATACCATGAAAATACTTTGGACATTCCCCATTTTCTACAGTTGCATCCCCTCCTTGCTGGGCTCATGAGGACACAGGTGGTAGCAATTTTTTAAAGGCTGTGTGTGTCTATATGCACAAATCACAAAAACCTACTGCTTCTTCAGGGGTAGATAAGATAGCAAGAGTTATGAACCCATATTCAGAGACTGCTGTGGCTGCTTCGATTGAAGTCATTCTGTCTGCTCCAGCTAAGAATGCAGCAGCAGATTCTATGCAGAAATTCCATTAATGAGAACTGACGGCCGGAAAGGGTGAATGCACAACCTGTGTATTGACAAATGTCAGTAGTAGGCACAGGAAGGCAGGACACAGGCACTGGTCCCATAGACGGTGCTCACACACCTAAAGGCAGCGGCTTTCAGAGCTGCTGTGGTTGTTTCTTTTTTAATCATAAAACATAGTAAGAAGTATATTTTACATCACAACCTGACACACATATACATTCACAAGTACTTAAATGAAACTACAATATCGAAAACCATACAGACCTTTCTAGAGGAGGAGTTCACTCCCTTCTATTCTGTTCCATTAAAAACGAAAAACCGGCCATAACTTGCTAAATTAGCTTCTTGCGCCACCACCACTCACTAGCCATATTTTGTATAGTTCTGCACCGAAGGAGTTGAGAAAGCCAGCACGGTCAGAACACCCAGCAGCCGAGAAATCAGTGCCACCACCTCAGACAGAGACAAGCTGTGTTCTGGCTCCCATCACCTACAGTAAATGCTGCATCCATCCAGGTGAGTCACGGGAGACCTCAGGGATCAGGGAACCATCTACTGGCTCAGATCTCAGGACTGAGCCGTCCCTGCAGGCACGCTCCTCTGACTGTATTCCAGGAGCTTCCTTACTCGGGACAGGTCCAACTTTCCTCGGTGATTGTGAAGTTGCATGTTGCATGACACGCAGGGGACAGTAAACCAGACACAAACATAAGCTTGAGGATGGAAGACTGAAGAGGAAATCCAGAAACATGCACAGCTCTGAAAAAGCAGACCCTCCTCTCCTTTTCTCCGCTGTGTCCCCCACAACTCCGAGTCTCCGCCATCACTAACACACCAAGGCCAGTCCGTGAACGCCCTCCTCCACCTCTGCGGACACCAGCCGCCACAGGTGGCTCAGGACTCAGCTATCCCTTCTTTCTCCAGACTCCGATTCTGGGAGATAAGGGCCACTCTCAGTCCAGACTTCCTATCCCCCTTCCTGGTTTTTAATTTCCTCCACAAAACTGTCAATATCTACCGTATTATGTATTTTGTAATTTGATCCTATAAACTCTTTGAGGGAAATGATCTGTTTTTGTTTCATTCACTTGTATCAGTGCTTGGCACACTGCAGGCACACAGTATCTGTTGAGAGAGAAAGACAGAGGGGTGGAAGAGAAGAGGGCGGTGGGGGGAGGAAGAGGACACAAACAGCGCTAATCCACCATCTTCGATCCCTTAAACATATGCTGCCTGGTCTAAGCACTTACCTGAACTTCGTACTTCTACAGAATCAGAACTGGAAGTGGTTTCCCAGAAGTCTCCAGAGGCCATGCTAACAATCCCTCAGCCGAGCTACAAGGAGAGCTACAGAGAGCTATAGAAAGCTACAGCTTCAGTTAAATTTCGGAATTCCTTAACCTTGCCCTCCTCTCCCACGTCAGTAATACAGCAGGACTAGATTACTGTAAGGAATGTTTGTGATTTAGCAAAACAGAAGTAGCCAGGCCATGAGGAAAAATGCAAACGAAAAGTGAAGGAAACGAGATGACACCATGGAAAAGGTGAGAAACCTAACTGACGGAAATGGTTTCCTTGAGGCATAAAATTGCAAAAGGTTAGAAAAGTCTTAGAAATGATGCAGTCAATCCTACTCACTTTACAGAAAACCAAGGCTCAGAGGCTTATGCATAGCTAACACTGAAATGGGCAATTATTATAGAAATTCTGAGGGCGTCTCCCTCAAAGGCACCCATGAGTGGAAATGGGAGTACTCTTTTGTCATCATTTTGAGGCGATAAAGCTAAGCAATGATGCTTGCTAGAGCCCCTCACCCCACCTTCCACTGCAACATCACTACAGCTCTTTGTTCTGAGTCCTACACCGATTCTGGCTTCAGGTCGAGGGCACAGAAGGATCCAGGTGCTCAGCTAAGGAAATGAGTGTCCAGTTACAAAGACTTTATTGTTACTGGTTTCCTGGCACCAGAAGTCCAGACTGAGTCTACGAACTGTATTGTATCGGCCCTTAAACCTGGGACTCTGGTTCCAACTACAGTCTGAGCCATTAGCCACACACCTGTGTTGTGTATTCCCAGGTTTCTACCCCTTTCTGATCACTCCTGCTGTTTTCAAGATCTCTTCTAGACAGTTGAACGCCGATTCCCCTGCCCTGTGCACCAGCACAGACTTGTGCTATGCCGTGTAACTTAGCAGGCCTTGGGTATTCGAGTCCTGAAAACTCTCAGATAAAGCACTGGCCCTTTACTTGCTCCTGGGATATGACCTCTGAGCCTTTGAAATACTAAAGTGTCTTTTAATACTCTGAAGTATTGAGCCACACCACACAGTTTGTGCTAATGATGTGATTTATGGTAAACATCATTTTTGTTCAGCTATGCTGTGGGCCATGCTATCAGTTTGACCTCCGGAGAGCCCAGAGACAGAGTAACCAAGGTCAGCCACTCTGCGGCCCCTGCCTACCAAACTCCTGGACACCGAGCTCACTAAGCCTCTCTGGTTGGCCATAATCCACACATGTTGTCACACATCCTTACTGGGCGAATGAAGCACATTCATAATCCACTGGGAGAAGACAACTGGAGGGTTGCTCACGGTCTCCCCTGTGCTCCGCCCTACATTCCTTTTGCTCATTTTAATCTGTATCTGTCACTGTAATAAACCATAACTGTGAGTATAACAGCTTTTCCGAGTTATGTGAGCACTTTAGGCAAATAACTAAAACTGAGGGTGGTCTTGGGGACCCCAGGCATAAACTAGATTCTCTCTTCCCACAAGTATCTCAATCAGCCTTATTATCCAATTCCTTGATCATGACCACTCTCTGTTCAGATATCCATAACCACTGAACCTCTTAAGTTTAATCAACTTCAGGTCTCAGTGGAAATTAATGCACAGAAAGAATAAGCTCATATAATTTGTATAGGCCAAAAAAAAGGCAGCAACTTCTGAAATGCAAACCAACTGCAGGAGCCCATATAAAATGAGTAAGACCGACCAACTGCAAACTACATCATTTTCCGCTTATCTACCTGATGACTATTTTTCAGGTAAGAGATTAATGTGCCTCATAAATTCAACCCTGTAAGATTTATGTGCCCCACAAGGGCCTTGTCCAGCCATCAGACTTCACTCTTACCGGTTCAGTGTTCCAAAATTCATTGTTTACTTATACTATAAGGACCTATTTTATATTTTTATATTTTAGGAAGAGGCTTTCATTGAGGTTAAACAAAAACCTTATTGTTTAACCCTGCTCCCCTTCCCCCAGGGGATTCACTTAAAAACAAGTCCCAGAAACCAGCTCCAGGTAACAAAGCCCAGATACAAAGGTGAGTCAGGCCAGGTGGAGACATCCGATCAGTAGGGGGTTGCATACTGTCTCCCTAGCTACCAAGGAGTATGGGCCCCCCCCCCCCGCCCTTTGGGAACCCTTTTGGCGCCAATCCTAATCAAGGTGTAATAGGCTGATTCAAATGTCTACTAGGGTAAATTGTAATTCAATTCGTCACCTGTGCGTGGCCAGGCCCAACTGCATGGCCTTTGCCCTTAAGAGCTAGACTGTGAAACAGAGAGGGGTCGCCCTCTCTTGCAAGAGGTACAGCCCCGAACGTTCGGTTATATTCTTGATGCTTGGCGCGAAATAAAGCTTTGCTTGACCTTCGCTTTGTATCAGTCTTGCTCCTTTAATCACGGACCCGTTATTGGGGCATAACAATACCAAAGTATCAGACACCAATAGCCAGTTTTGCTTCAAAGAAACTTTTGTTACTGATGCACAGGTCCCTCAAAATAGTCAAAAATCACCACCCAGATCTCAGAACTCTTAGTGCCTAATAAAGTTTAATTGCAGCGATGTTAAAAGAGCTATTGGAAGAGGTACAAAGTGACTGAAGGACTCAAACCAGAAGCAGACACCGGCAAAAGGTGAGGCAACTCAAAGGGCACGTGAATTTCAGCGAGACGCGGATGTTACTGAATATACTCCACCCCCACCCTACAACACCTAGTCTGTTGACCCCGTGCGGCTCCAGGGATAAATACCGGGGAAACCGGTGTTTGTAGATGGAGGAGTTCTAGGAGGCATTTCTGTCAATGGCTGTAATCTGCAGGTTAATCCTGACAGCTTTTCTCATTCTCGGTGCCAGAGATAAGGGTGATAATCACAGCAATCAGCAGAAGAAGAGGCCTTCCACGCAGAACTAGAGAGGAACAATAAGCTTGCTTGATGGATGCCTTCCACAGGCCTTGGAAACCTGCCTGTTTGCACAAGTGCCCCTAGAGGCAAGTGAGCAGACGGGCGCCTCAGAGCTCTGAGAATCCTTTAAAGTTACTCAAAATTAAACTGTATCACCCCTCAGAGAATTTATAGTCCTGGAAGGGTTCACTGCCCTGTGAATAACCTAAGAACATACTGAAAAACCGCATACAAGTCAAATTAGGTTAAATTTTAACCTTTCATCCTTGAAAAAAAAAAAAATCAGTATCTGATACAGAATGATTTATCTTGACTTGAATTTAACTGCATTTAATGATACCTTTTTTGAAATGTAATAATACATTCCATGTTAAACAGTTGTGAAATTTTCCAAAATGGGTCCAAAGCAGGTTTCATCTTAAATGGGAAGCTTTAGTCCCAAAGGAATGGTCCTTATCTGGATGTTCTGTCAGGCCTACGTTCATTTTTATAACCAACAAATAAAATTTAGTGCCACAATAATAAGAGAATAAAACTGTGGTTGGGCTTTTCAGGATGTTTTCTGGCTCTAAAGCTCTGAAGTCAAAGGCTGGCAACTGTCAGGATGCGCTTAGCACGTCCACACCCAGCTCTCACACCTCAAGTCAGTGTCATCTGCAGACAGAAATGAGAAGAAATTGAACATATTTTATGGCGGTTCTGCTTGAGGGAAGAAGAATAAGGTAAATCAATACTTCTTGTCATTTCCTGAAAATACTGTATTCTCCAAGACACTTAGCCAGCATTTGCCCATTTAAGCAAGGACAAAATCATAAAAAGAAAGTTTTTAACTCAGAAAATTAGCACGTCAATATTTCTGGGTCACAGAAATTGAAGTCATATCAAGCATTACTTTAAAATCTAAGCTAAATACACTCTCAAGGTTGGTTGCTCTCAGTAATGGTAACTATCATTAAGAAAATCTAAAATTTAAGGAATAGAGTCATATTTAACACCCTGTTATTGTTACTCAAATATTACTAAATTTATAGCCCCATTTAAAAATGCCAGGACATGACTTTTTTTGTGAAATTAGATCTGCAAAGACGTTCTATAACTTTCCTCATACAGTGCGCGTCTCCCCACTCACGTCTCCATCAACTCAACAGGAAACTTCTTCACAAAACTCTACTGTTTGATGTTATTTCTGACCTTTGGGAGTGGGTATGTCTCCATTCCCCAGCCATGTCATTCATACATTTAAAGAGGACAATGTAAAAGTTGGGTTCAGAGAGACCCCCAGTGATTTTTCACAATTTAGGAAATTAATTCTGCACCAGAAAATATAATTGACCACAGGTTGGAAAACATAAGTTATAACTATATAAATTAAACAGGCTCCTAGCAATATTTAGAAATATTAAAAAAACATTACTAGTAACATACGATATAACTGGAAGTACACGGAGTTTAGAGTCAGAGAAACTAGAGTCCAAATCTTGCCTCACTTAATGACTCCTATTGGACAGTTTTGACCTTTCTGAGCCTAACGTTAATTTTTATACGATGGGAACATGCAGAATGTATAGCTGTTCTTAAGTTTAAATGAGCATCTACCTACATGCAGTGTCTGATGCAAAGGGTTCAGTAAATGTTACTCTTTTCTACAAATAAACTGATTAGAGAAAACACACTGAAGAAAGAGAAGGATGGGGGGAGAGAGGGACTGGTAGAGAGCAAAAATAAAATAAAGACAAAAGATAGCCCAGTAGCAATGATTGCTAAATATTATGAAAACAAACAAACCAAAACTGAAAAAAAAAAAAAAAAAAACCACACAGTTAAGGAGCTAGATCATTAAAATGTTAGTTTTTGAGGCCAAGAAATTTAACTCTAAATCCTAAGGGAGATGTGGAAAGGCCATGTCACAAGACAAGAAGAGAAGCAAGTTCAAACCCTGTCTTGCTTACAGGTTTCCTCTTGAAGCTTGATTTAAAAGTTGGTTGAGGGGCGCCTGGGGGGCTCAGTCAGCAAGCATCTGCCTCCGGCTCAGGTCTGATCCCCGGGTCCTGGAATTAAGCCTCACATCGGGCTTCCTGCTCATCACGAAGCCTGCTTCTCCCTCTCCCACTCTCCCCTGCTTGTGTTTTTTCTCTCGCTATTTCTCTCTCAGCCAAATAAAATCTTAACAAAGAAAAAAAAAAGTTGGTGGACCTCTTCCTGTGCCCTAACTAGGCTCAATAGCTGGGAAGAGAAAAGCCATTTGGAAAAGCATCCATTTGTTTATGGGGAAATTAGACACTGGATTCACTGCATTGTTCATTCAAAGAATCTGTGATAGGAAGGATTTCAAAAGAGCAAATTTTAAGCAAATCCTTGAGATTACATTATTCCATCCATAAATATTTCAGAATGTGTCCCTAAAAGGTAAGGACTCTTTTAAAGTATACAAAAATATCATTAACACACCAAAAACTTAATACTACTTCCTTAATATCAAATTAATATTCAAATATGTTCTACCATCTCACAATTATTTTAATTTAATTTAATTTAATTTAATTTTCAGTGTTCCAAAATTCATTGTTTATTGTTCGGTTCAGAATCCATATGTTTGCTTCCAAACAATCTAGGTGTGGGGGAGGGGGGTGAGGCACAGACTGAAGAGGTCCAAGTTGGATGGACGGCACAGGGGAGTTCATTATGCCATTCTCCCTACTTCTGCATAACCCTCATACTTTTGATAATAAAAATGTTTCACATTTTCTATAACAGGAAATTAAATACAAACATCAACAGCAGAAATAGGAAACTAGAAGCACCAGTGTTTTTGATGTATGCTATGGCAGCAAAAAGATGGGAAGCATCTGTTCAAGCAACAGTGTAAGGCTTCTGTTGAAGTTCAATGCAAACCTATTGAGAAACTTCAAAAGCTACTAAGGAATCAATTCTCATGAATCAATTTTTGCATATCTACCCCTTTTTAGTAGATTGTCAATAATGTGACAATACCATTTCTTGAGGGAGGGGTGCTTGTTAAAAATAAAAATCCCCAGTCCCTTTTCATTTCCTCTTCTGTGTTCTGTTGGATAAATGACGCTCGCACACCCAGGACAGGAAGAAACACACAGTCGAGGATGGGAAGTCATGAAGCACGAGCCATGAAGATGCAGAGATGACAGCACATATTTTCCCAAGCTGTCTCATCTGTGCTTAGGAATGGCCATCATAGGAAACTCTGGGGAATCTGTTTAGATTTACACGTTAAGAAAAAGCCTGTGCTGGCATTTTAGGGAAGGTTTTCCTCCTCCCTGCCTGAATATCTTAGCAGATGTGATGGTAGGTTCTAGAAGAGGATCAGCACATATGAAGCACCGGTAACTATGTTAAATCCTGCCAGTTGCCTAGTCCCTATCTCTTTTCCCTTTCTTCTTCCTAACAGAACCCTAATATCATCACGGGGGGTGGGGTGACAATGCACCCAGATTTTTTAAACTATATTTTCCATCCAAGGTTGGCCAGACAACATAGTCCTTATTACTGAGATGTAAGTGGAAGTCACTGATGGACTGTGGGAAAAGCCTTTTAAAAGGAGAGAGATGAGCTGGTTCACTACTTTTTGCTATAAGTCCTTTGTTCCTCTCTTCCTGCCTGTAATTCTAAGTGATGGCTGGAGTTCCAGAATGATCACTTGAGCATGAGGACCCCAGGCAACCCCTAAAGACTGTGGCTCACAAAGCCAAAGAGCCTCATTTTCTGGCTCCCCTGGCAAGAAAGACTGAGAGTTTCTTCCCATGTGTGCTAAGCATCCAGGTCTTGTACTTGGCCCCAGGCTACAAGCTTCTGAGATTGAACGCACTTCTGGAGCCTCCTATCTCCTCCTTCTCCAAGGCAGTGTGCACTAGCCACCAGTCTTCCTGCCTCTCTCCATTCTTCAATACCTCCAGGCAGTTGTTTCTGTATTATGTCCAGCTCTTTTCTTTTGGCGGGGGAGGGAATTCCAGGAGGGCTTTAGTCCCTCATACTTGGAAGCAGAATACCTTAAATTTTACTTCTACCTAAGCCCCAAGGAACGGCTAGAATCTATACAATGTATAAGCGGCTTCTTGACCAGAGAGAGAGTGATGCTCATAAACAACACCCAGTGATGGCATTCAGAAACCAAGAGCTCTTCATTGTCCATTAAAAGAATTTTGTTAATCATTTTACAAATATTATTAAATCACTCCATGAATGGTTTAGGATTAGGTACTAGCTACATACATAATCACCGGAGTACAAACAAGGCTACAGGGGTCTTATATGTCAGTATGTTTCAGATCATTATGCATATGTTTTTTTAAGATTTTATTTATTTATTTGAGAGAGAGAGAGAATGAGAGTGAGAGAGCACGAGAGGAGAGAGGTCAGCAGGAGAAGCAGACTCCCTGCCGAGCAGGGAGCCTGATGTGGGACTTGATCCCCGGTCTTCAGGACCATGACCTAAGCCGAAGGCAGTCGCTCAACCAACTGGGCTACCCAGGCACCCCTTGATCATTATACATATTGTAAATCAGCTGATACATAAGTACCAAGTAACAAGCAAAGAATGGAGAAGATACTAAAAAATCCTTGCCTTTTTAGAATGTTACTGGAGAGTGGGGAAAAATGAAGGAAAAATCAACTGAAATCAATATACAATCAAATGCAGAAATAGAGAGGAAAAATATGTGCCAAAAAATCTGCCATATTATGACAAAAAAGATTCAAATTACATAACTGAATCAACTCTTTCTAGATAATGTGATGAAACTAAGTAACATCTCACTAAATAACATCTACTAATAACATCTAGTAACTCAGTAAATAACACTAAATAACATCTCACTAAATAATATCTAGTAAGCTGTGGAACATGATTAGTAAATACAGAACACTAGAGATCACCAATCCGCTAAGCTTACTGCAGTAACAGATAAATAAGACACGTATTCTAATGTATCATCTATTCCTTGTCTATTTCGTCCTATGTTTTACGTTCAAGCATCCTATATGAACTAAAAGCTAATTTTAAGAATAAAAATTACTCCAATATTTTAAGTCTGAGTAACTAGAAGAATGATAAAGTCACTAATAAAAATAAGTTGGGAGAAACTGATTTGGGAAGAAGAAAAAGAGATGACAAGTTGTTTTGAGTACATCTGATTTGCAAAAATAGCAGACAATCGTGGTTGTGTCCACAATTTTTGTACTTGACTATTCACATCTGAACTCCACCCACTTCTTCATCTGGAGGCTTTCAGCAAGATTGTACCATTTGGCTTTATCGATGGCAAAATTAGGATTATAACATCAAACTACAGGATTATATTTTGAGAACTACGTGGCATAATTCAAGTTAAACATCCAGTAAATAGTATGTATTAAATGTTAATATCTTTCCCTTTCTTCCTTCTTCCTAGCCTGTCCTTTTGAAAACCACTTTGATTCTGTATGAATTTCTACTTCAAACTGACACATTTCCTAACCATCCTTCAGCATCATTTACTCATATCAATCACACATCCTTTACCCCTATTCTTTCTATTCCACTCAATTTTACAAATGCTATATACATTCTTCAAGGTCCAACTCAAGACTCATCTTTTGATGAGTAAATAATCACTCCAATCTATACTGCTTTTCCTGTGCTAGATGCCTCAATGGCATATGTTGCTAGTAACTGTTTTACATACTTATGACTTGTCTCTCCGACTAAACACAAGATTCTAAACAGCAGAATCTGTATGTACAATTGCTTTCATTTGTAAGGACTGGAATCTGGCCCTCCTTAGAGATCCATACGAGCTTGCTGAATAAAGGAATCAGTGTGCCAACCATTAAAATCCAAGGACTAATACCAATTCAGATATACCCGGTGAAGTTAAACTTATATCATTTTTATTGGTGAGCATGTCAAAATCAAATCTGATTATAACTGAAATGAATTAAAAAAAAAAAAAAAAGCATTCGTTTGGCCTAAAAAGCAGTGTTCTAAAAAGATACCGTAAAAAGAGACTTTTATAAAAGAACTTATACTACAATATTTATTTAACACTTGCACATGAAGGCAAGAATTAAAAATGGAAAGGGACTTTTATCAGAATCTTGACAGAATCACAAATAAGAGGTTTAAGTAACTTATAAGCAATTTTTAAAATCAGAGATATATTTTAAAAAATCAACTCATTACAGCAGCACTAGAATTAAACCTACTACAAGAGTAACTTATTTATGTATGTATGTATGTATTTATTTATTTATTTATTTTAATTAATGTATTTGTCAGAGAGAGAGGGAGAAAGAGAGAGCATGAACAGGGAGAACAGCAGGCAGAGAGAGAAGCAGGCTCCTCACTGAACAAGGCACCCGATGCGGGGCTCCATCCCAGGACCCTGGGATCATGACGTGAGCCAAAGGCAGATGATTAACAGACTGAGCCACCCACGTGTCCCAAGAGCACCTTATTTAAACTTAACGTGACAAAAAACATACGCAAAAGTCCAGCACACCTCCATAATTTACCTAGTGCTTAAAATAATGTATAAAGACAGCCTGGAAAGTGAAGGATAAACAAACAAGTTTGGAGGGGTTTTGTTTTGTTTTGCTTCTTGTTTTTTGTTTCTTAGTTCAGTGCACAACCAGACTCAACATCACGTCAAACATCAGAATCAGTTCAAATTTTATCACTGGTATTTGGGGTTAGCAAAATTACAGCTTTAGAACCCTGTTCTTCCTTATCTCCAGACAGAAATCCACACCACAAAATAAAACCCACAGAAGCACATGACTACATGTGGGAAACTGTTTCAATTGTAAATAATTTCTATGTATATTCTATGAAACAAAGTACTTAAAAATCAAATCATATTATAATGTCTTTGTAAAACTAAGTATCTTCCACAAATTGATGTGTCTTTAAAATAACTGAAAATAACCTTGATGATTGCTCTACAAGGTCAAGAAATTAGTAAGCAGCTTACAGAACTGAAATTTTATACAATAACAGTTATGTCTGCGTATTAATGAACTTCAAGCACTACACACTTGGCAGGATGTTGAGATCAATGTTTCCAAATATCTGCCATGATAGATTGATTCTCTGGTTATTTAAAGTCACTGCTTTGCTAGTAACTTTAAGTAGTTAAGCAACAAAATTCCTCTATTTAGAAAAAATTCATATTCTATTTCCTCCATAGATGGTCATTGTAAAGAAGCATAAACACTCTAATTCTCAGCTGATAATAAGCAGAGAGAACATATACACAAAGGAGGCTTCATTTAGATAAAGTGACAAAGAAAAGTACCATTTCCTGATTTTTTTTCCTTAGCCCTCCCCACGTACCACCTTGATTCTGGAAACGGCAGAATAAATTAAAGCTCCTTTCTTCTACATCAACTCCTTTGTCCTCTCAAGGTTGCCTAATCATATTCATCTCTTAAAATGAAGTAAGAAACATTTCAAAAGCGGTATTCACATTAAATCAACTTTCTGATTCGTGCATTGCAGGAATAAAGCAGTGTAATCACATCTTAAATTGGTTTACAGCAGGCTGTCTACCTTATCCTGGTTCTCAGGATTGATGAAATGAATAGTTTTAAAATAGCACTTTTTGAAATGACTGAGAATTAATAGTGCATAATTATCTCAGTGTTGACAAGTGAGAGATGTTTAACTCCTTAAATGAGCTTTCCTAATGAATCAGTGTCAGAGAAAGGCTTCATTGCCTGTACCTTGTTGATTGATATCTAAGGGGATTGATTTAACCATAAAGGCATACTAAAAGCCAATTTTAAAAATCATTTATGTAAAAACTAAATGACCCAACTTTCACTGACTATTGAAAGATTTACTTAAGATTTTACTGTAAGTTTCAATAACATTCTAGGTATTGGACTACCAGGAAAATTACATCTTATCTGTCTACTAGGAACTCTTCAAGTTTTCCATACAGTTTCAGCAAAACAGATTTTAGTATTAGACTGCCAAGGGGCTAAAATAAAAAAGGTAAACATTAAAAACTACTGAATGGAAAAGTAGTACAGAGATTGTTTCTGACCTTTCTATGTGAGGATCCTAGTAAGGACAACTACAATAAATATAAATAAATAAATAAATAAATAAATAAAAATAAATCTCCATGGCTTTTTTTTTTCTTTTTTTTTAATTAAAAAAAATACATATAAAAAATTTATAAGAATGTTATCTTTACCATGTTGAACTTTTAACATTGTCTAGTCATCCCTTGTCTCTAATTCATGTTAACTCCTAACTACAGCATTCAATTCTGTGTCTTAAACACTGTGGGTAAAAACAAACTTATATTCCTAAACACCTGGAAGAGAGAAACAGGCACACAGTCCCAGCAACAGATATGCAGAAGATCATAATACAGACCAGCTCTGATTTACTTTTTATATTTCCATATCTTTCACATATGTCAACTGTGTAGCTTAAGTATGTGTCAGGCACTGGGAGAACAGTCTAGTCTTCAAGACCTCCAAAGGAGTAGAGAACATCTCCCCACTTTGCAAAGGAGGCCAAGACTATGGAGGCGAGGCTCCTACTGGAGCCACAGAAGGGGTAGTGGGTGGAGCCTGACCTTGAACTAAGGAGACCACAATGCAGAATCCACACACAGTGCCGTGGGCAAATATTCGCCACTTAGATTATCCTTATAGGAACGCGGATATTTCAGCCGTCAGTAAAGTGTGGTGATGTGAGAGTATGCTCAGCTACTCCCTCACGGATTCATTACACTTGAGAGGCAACTGGATGTCAGTGTTCTCCCACAGGGGGATACAATGGCTCACAGGGACAGGGCCCTCCTGTCTGGAAGCGACAGATGGCGCTGGGATGAAGGGGGGATTGCTCTGTTATTAAATGCCTTATAGAAGAGGCCTGGGGATAGGTAAGTTTGGGGTACAAACTCACGTCTTCGACCTAGTGACCTCTTTCGTTAGAGTCAGAGGGCAAGTCTGAAGAGCTTCAACAGTCTGAAACAGTGAGAGCAGAGTGTGAAGACGACGTCAGCCCAAATTACTGGTTGCTCTGCCTGGACACACGGGGCCCAGTGCCACACACACACACACACACACGCACACGTACAGGCCGCAGGAGGTCATAATCGGAATATCCGCCCGGGAGGCGCTCTCGAAGCAGGAGATCTGGGCTCTTGTCTCACAGAGTCAAAGGATGAACCTCACAAAGGAGAGTGAGGAAAGCGATAGTTTTATGGAGCAAGGATACAGGAAAAGCTCTCAGGAGTGACAGGGATCCCAACAGGTTGCCAATGTGGGCCTCCAATGACAGTCTTTTATTTAGAACAGACCAGGGAGCTTGTGGCCTTAACATTCTTGGGACATCTTGGTTTGAGTAAGGACTGGTGATTACATCTTTAACGGCTTATTTCTTTGGTCATAGGTGACCGTCCTAAAAAAAAGAGACACACATCCCCCAACACCTAAGGCAGGGTGATCTGGTTTATTCCCTCATCTCTGGTTTCCTCACACCTTTGGGGATTTCTGTGAGCCTGACCACAGAGCCCCCTACCTATCTCTCCCTACCTAGTCCTGCCTACCTACCCCTTACTAACTCTGGAGAAACAAACACCTTAACATTCCTTTAGGGAACCAGGGCCTCTGTACCAGCACTCCTCCCCATGTACAAACCCCGCCACTTTCCCCCCAGACTCCTACACTACACATCAGAAGGAAACTAGATCTTTACTAGCCAAATTCCCAGCTTCAGTCTTCTATCTCAGGTTTCCGAAAACATAATTAAGATACATGAATGCCTCAGACCATTCTAGACCCATTAGTCAAATTTAAACTGTACATCAAAGCTCACTGGACTATTTTGCCAAACTGACACCTTAAAATGTTTTAAGAAAAATGCATTTGGAGGTCCAAATGTGTGGGTTAAACATGACTTCTTAAAGCATAATCAGCTAAGAAATTGCCAATGTTAATTTATAAATATTCATGATAAATATAAATGTGTACTAAAGAGAAAAGGTTGGGCTTCCTCATCTGCATGTAGGGATTATGGGAACTATCTCTTGAGGAATATTAAATTAGTTACTGCATATGAATGGGCCTGGTAGGATCTAGCATCAGCAGGTACTCAAAGGTGGTCACGTTTGAATTGTAAAACAAAAGGAGTTCACACTGTATTCGTATTTTTTTAAATGTACAAGAAAAACAGTACTTGCATTAATCAGCTTTAAGCTACCTCAAATAATTTTGTCACATTTACCAAGTACATAGAGATTTATATTGAAAAATAAAAACAGACCAAGAACTGCAGAGTTTCAAAGGTAAAAATGTACTTCACATATTACTTTGTAGGTAATGTTCCTTTTTTTTGCTTTTAATTTGCTATCATTAGCACAAAAATCAAAATGTTAAAATGAGGCTTTTGTAAGAAGTTCTAGAAATTGGTCCTTCTAACTCTTTTAATGTCTGCGATGGAAACCCTCCCCACACAGCATAAGCCCATGAGATGGCAGGCAAGTGCTAACAGGGTGCTTACAGTGGGGCGTGGGGTGCCTCTAGAGTACAGAAAAATGGGGATCTAAAGTCAGTCCCCTCTTCACACGGTTTCCTCCCCTGCCCAGCCCTTCAGGTGTTGTCTCTGAAAAATCTCTTTGCTCCCTCAGGAGAACATGATTTTAGAAACTGCTCTAAGGCAATATCACTTAGCACCTGTAATTTTGTGGCTGTAAATTTAAGACTGCAGGCCCAGTCCAAATATTCTGGGCCTGAAACCCCACTGTTTTCATCAAAAGCGCCTTCAATGAAGTGGAACCTAGTAGCACTACTTCTTTAAGGAGACACGTTCCCAGCATAAAATCTAGATATCCCTATCTCTGAACCGACATTTAGTGAGCAGTATCAGGCCTGGATGAGGCAAAACACTGGCTTTTTTCAACTCTTTCCTCAAAATAATGAGATTTGGAGAACAGCTGTCAGTCATGGAAAGCCATCCTCAAACATTTGTAGGATGCCTCGAAACCTGGTTCTCAAAGAAAATCAAAAATTAAAATAACACATTTAACAGCTTATAAAGTTTACAAGATCTTATCTGCTCTGAGACAAAGAAAGAATCAAATTATTTCCTCGGCCAGGCGAAACTCAGGTTCCATTTGTTAGTCCTACTCCGTAACCCTGAGTCTGCCCTGTTGGAAGGTAATTATCAGGGCCAGAGGGATCGTCCCTGCTGCTCCTCAGAAGTGAACACGGGGAGCCGAATTAAGGTACTCAGAGGTAAACTCAAAGGTTGTGCAGAGCTTAGCTGTTTGACTCCTGTGGATTCTAGAGCAGAACACTAACCACTCGTACTTAATCAGAGGAGGGACAGAAATGGAGCAGCAGAAACTCGGCTTCTCAACCATCCCCTCCAGCTCCTGCTAATCAACGGGAGTCACACAGCTACAACCTGAAGCAATGGTCTTAAAATGCAAGTTTTAATGTTATTTCATTGTAGTGTCCTTGTACCAAAATGCCTTTATTATGCAGTTTCCATTTTACCTGTACATTAAAAAAAAAAAAAAAAAAAGGAAAAAGAGACCACAGCAGGAAAGCTGCCATTGTGAGAAAGAAGGACATAAAACTCAAGCAATGAATTAAAGAGGCAAATGAAGGAACTCTTTTCCTTTATTAGAAATAGAAGAAACAGATTGTGCTAATCTCCCTAGGGCCAACAGCCGCCCTGCGTGGAACTCAGCCAGCTTCAGTCAGAAAGCTCACTTAGGAGTTCTGCTCTGTGAAAAGAGGAAGCCAGATGGGCTATTTACTTTCAACAAGATAATTCTGGAGGAAATTGTTATAAGTCACAGAAACTTTTTAGCTTCATCTGCTATTTTAGCCTCTAAACTGATTCACCAAGTGGGGTGAGGGTGCTGTTAGGAAGGAGAGGAGAAACCTGGGAAGGGAACGGAGGAATCAAGGCGCGTGCAGTGCACAGCCTGGTCAGCAGATGCCTCCAGGCCTCCCAGCCCGGGCTGGCTCCACTTCCCCCAGGCCACCCACCAGCCCCCTGCACAAGCCAGTGGATACCTCTGCGCTTCCGTTTCCTCCTGGGTATCCTGGGGACCATTCAGTGTCCCAGGAGGTTGGGAAGATTAAATGGCCTGATGAGGGTACAGCACTTAAAACACAACACACAACATGAGCTCCCAATCACCACGGGGCACCTATTTTTATCCCCTGTCGTTTTCTCTTCTATTTGCAAAATGTAAAGAGAATCCATCATTCACAAACACACACACACAAACCCCCCGAAATTCTCAATACAGCAAGAGCTAAACGTTTTATTAATCTATTGATCCTACTTGGTAGAACTTATATATGTGAAAACAAATTATTTTATTTTGCTATCACAGAGAAAAATAATCCAAATAATATTACCCTTGGGTCAAGAATTTCAAAGCGATTTTTTTTAAAGATTTTATTTATTTATTTGATAGAGACAGAGGTCACAAGTAGGCAGAGAGGCAGGCAGAGAGAGAGGAGGAAGCAGGCTCCCCGCTGAGCAGAGATCCGGATGCGGGGCTTGATCCCAGGACCCTGAGATCATGACCTGAGCCGAAGGCAGAGGCTTTAACCCACTGAGCCACCCAGGCGCCCCTCAAAGTGATTTTTCTACATAAAAATTATTTCAAGAAAAATAGCCATGTAATTAATACAAAGGAGTTCATTTATCAGAAGCTTCTGATAAATATAAAAGACACTTCCTCACTCGGGAAGCAAAATTTTCCCTATCCAGCTGCAAATACTGGCTATCAGGACAAAAGTCAAGATAAGCCTGATACGCATACACTACGGAAAATGCATCCAGCAGCCTCACATTTTGGATATACAACATATAAATATTATTTATTAAGCAAAACTAAAAGAATTCAAGGTAAGTTATGGGATCATTAGGCATCCAAGTTAACCTACTTTTCTTTTTTTATACTTGTAATACTGCTCAGGGATAACTGATAGCTCTCAGAGAATACGAGTCACTCTCAACAAAGCAATACATAACGTTCAGCCTACTTATATACCTTGGCAGGAGAAAGGAAGACATTTTTAGAAAGATTATTCAACATGAAGTACTAAAATAAAAATATTTTAGTTTTGCATGGTTATCTGAATTGATTTTGAGGAAATCATAGATATTGATTTCACTGCCACATTAAAGAAATGGCATCACTATTTTTTGTAATACGTTCTCTTTCTAAAAGGGAAGATATCCCAAAAAAATAATTAAATTTTCAAAATGTATTTATGGGTTCAGATAAGACAAAAACAAAAGCAAACAGCTTTTAAAAACTTAGAAGCTCTAAAAAAAAATTACTGTATTTAATTTTTTACATTCTTGGTGACTCAATTCACTGCACCATGAGAAAATTGAATCAGTGTTTATGGCATGAACATTTGAGAAAATACACACACACACACACACATATACATGAAACTTACAGATTTTATGCCCTAATTAAGACCAGAAAATAAACTGAAAAGAGTCTGCAAGGAAAGATAAAAGAAGTGGAAATCATATCTTTTATTTAATTATCCTTTATAAAGTTAATATAAAATTAAATTTCCATAAGTACTAGAGAAAAGCAAATAACAAAGCAAGACAATTTTACATTTCAGTGAATTGGAAATGGGCAAGAGAGCTGATTTCCTTAGAAACAACCAAAGAGGACTTCAAGCCACTGTCTAAACAGTGATGAAATAGTAAATATGAAATTGTCACCTTTCTCTCTATACCCAGAATCTCCACCGACTTCGATAGTGTCTATTATTTCACTAACAGCCTTTGCCATGGGTCTAACTCCATTCTGGACAGAAATAACAATGCCTGCCTGCTCTGATAGGGCATCAAGGAGAAGCTAAAAAGAGATGTGCCTTGCTGGGAAAGCAGGCTTCCTTGGGCCTCCTGCATCCTGCGTATCTTACTGAGCAGGTCAAGACCACCGAGAGAGTCTGACTGCTGCTTACCAGGGCCTATTTCTCAGGACTGCTTTTGCAGATGTGAGATAAGGCAACCTGGCCCCCTAGACAAAGAACAGTTTTGGTCACTGCTTGCTGTAAAACCAGTGAATCCCCCTCATAGAGTCTCCACTGCAATGCAAACTCATTGTATACAGCATCTGTCTAGACCACGGTATTTGGGGGCACGGCAAATGACACCAATATGCTGCTACTAGTGCTGCTGATTTTACCTTAGTGATAGCATCCTTGGTCTCTGGCCGGAAGTCTTATGTCTCTGCCAGCAACCACGAAATAGTACTGTCTAAATTAACAGCTTGTCAGTAGAGAACATCAAACCCCAAATATGCCCAGGCCAGAGAGTTTGGGCAAAGGGAGGAATGCTGACAGAAACATGGCTTTCTGAAAGGAACAGAGATCACAAGTTCAACTTGGGGATACGGAAAAACATTCCAGCATCTATGAGGGAATGCTCTCACCAAAGCGAAGAGGGGGGCACGAAGGGTCCCCACTGTCCTGATCATTAATGAGGCTCAGAGAAGAAAGGCAGGATTGAGACAAGTTACGGCAATGGTACCTTGGTTGTTGCTCATTCATTCTCCATGCAGGGGAGGAATGGGGGTTATTGTGAAATGGGGGCAGCAAGGTCTTCAGCCTGGAGAAAGACAATGTGTGTGTGGTCGCTGAGTCAAGGAGTTCTCAAAGCTGTACAGCGGAATCTGTAATGATGACCTCGCTACTGACGGTCTTTGGGAGGAACAACCACATCTCATGTTCCTTTTGTTGGGCCCCAGCTGGGCAGTTGCTTGGAACCAAGAGGAAGTGTGGCTTGATTACTGATATGAAAGAACTGTCTCCCTCTACATTACCTGATGCCTGCCTTCCCCTCTCTTCTGACCCCACGTGCTTTAAGGAGAAAGGTGATTAGGGGGGATCTAAGGTCTCCCTGTCCCTAAAAAGTACTGGTATGATGGGGAAGAAAAGGACTCAAACTGTTATGGTTCTGTTGGACAGAGGAACCCAAGCGCCACCCTACCTATTCCCATGGGCAGAAGGGACACTGAATTCAACTGACAGGGTTTGGTACTTCTCAGTGGGTAAGGGAAGCCAAAGGAAGGTTGTGAGAAGAACCTTAGGGATAATTCAGTGTGCAGTCATTGTGGCTTCCACACCTGACTCTATAATCAGAATTGATATGTGCCATGTACGCACTTCACAGTTCCCGTGTCAGAGGGGGTTTTCATTTTCAGGAACTCCTGTGCCTAGAGAGGTCATGTCCTAGTACAACAGCATGCCTTCTTGATGGAGCCACAGAGTCCATCCTTTTACTTTTTTTTTTTTTTTAAACAAGTAACTATTAACATACAACTAAGCCCTTGTGAAAAATAAACACCTGACATTCTCAGTTTCATGTAGGTCTACCTGGACTCAACAATTAATGAGATGGGAAGGGAATGACAGGCCTTGATAGTCAAATAGAAACGGTTTGTTCAAGAGTCAAGCTGTTCTAGCTCTGGCACCATCTTATTTACATTAAAAAAATGGCTACTCCTTAGGGGGAAACTAGAATCCCTATTCCACCATGTGAAACAAAGCTGCTGGTCCAACAGGGCTAGCGCAGGTTCCTTTCAATGGCTGGGCAAAGTTCACTGACAGTTTGGCTAAGTTCAAAGTGCATGGTTCCTCTGAGCAACAGCAACCATTCAGCCCCAGTGACAGCTCTGGAAGACGAACTGCGGTAAGGACGGCTCACACAATGGTCTGAATGGAAAGCTGTCACTCTTGTCTGAGACAATGCTCCTAAGGACCAGGAATTCTATACTTTTACAGACTCTCCGACAACTGCTAATGGTTTAGATGACTGTCTTGTCTGCCATCTGAAAAACTAGAGACAGGCAAATTAACGAGCCCCTCTCTGCAGGGCCACAAACCGTAGAAAATTGTGGCTGCTGATCAGCGTGGGTCACTGACATAGGTGCTCATGGTATGGGTCGGTTCTCCAACGACCAATAGGAATCAGGCTGTGGTTCAAGCCTGTGCTGCCCAGATCATTGCCATCATTACTGGGATCCACCATCATGGATGGAGCACAGAGTAAAGGTATTTCAGATGCAGAAGCTACCACTGCAAGTCAGACTTGTGACTCCTTCCAAAAGTTGGCCCGTTTGTCTTCCAGAGAAGAAGGCCATGTTTGCCCTGTGCACGCCCAGCCAAATTACTTGTTAAACCTTTGATTCCCATTTTGAGATAACCCTAATGCTTTATAATTGTCAACAGTTTTATAGGTTACTGTCCAGTCAGCTGACTTTGTTTATACCACTGCGTCTCTTGAAACCAAATGGTGTCATGTTCTTAAATTTTGTCATAAACTATCTTGAGTCTGACAATGGTGTGTCTTTTGCCATAAAGACCACCCAATAGCGAGACAATAGCCAAAGTGATCAACAGACATTTCAAGACCTTTATCAACCACAAATTGCTGTCATTACTGAGAGATAAAAGGGACTTTAAGAATCAATTCAAAACAATTTCTGACTCAACTTCACTCACCACCTCTTGGGTTACACACCTTAATAAGGCAGTTCGGTCACTAGATGGGAGCCATCCCCAGAAAGGGTAAGGAGTTACATTGACTTAACTGTGAAAATCTGAGATTTCTCCCTGACCACTCCTGGGAATAATGTGTTTTTCTTTCCCCTAAGAGTAACCTCAGGCCAGGATAACTGATAAACCCTCCTGGTGGAAGCCCATTCAAAAGGAGTCCTAGAAGATTCAAACAAAAATTTAGTTCAGCCACCAGATATCTGTGTTGGACTAGCACGGTCCTAGATCCCAGATAATGAAGATAACGGCTGTTTGGTTTACTTAGCTGAGTCTGCTGCTCACCACGTATCTCCCCAGTGGTCAAAGTGGTGGGCCTAATGAGTCTCTATAAATTGTGTAAAAATGCCCTTATCCCACCGGCACCTGGCCCTTCCAAACAAAAGCTCAAATTGGAGAAAAGATAAAGGTATAGCTACTGGGAGCGGATATAACCAATTCCCCCGGCTGTGGAGGGAGAGCAGAAGATCTGGCAACTGGGAGGGATCATGTCAAATCCCAAGAGTTCTGACAGGTATCATCAATGCTCTCTTAATTCTCTATATCCGGTCCCTCGGCCTGGCAAAACAGTCATATGATCCACATGAGTCAAGGAGTAGTGATGACTGGCAATCTGACTCACTAACACACTTCTAAGCCTGTCATCCCCATCCGTGGGCTGCAAAAAACAGAAAAAGGTCATGTGGACTTGATGTGGCTGTTCTTGAACTGTTCTGCTGAGCCTGACACCATCAACGGCAACTCCAAAACATGGGCCATCCCATACCTGTGCAAACTCCCAGACACAATCTTATCTCAGACTGATGGATACAAATTCATGGGCTTGTCTGGATTCCAAAGCAGCCCTGCATGGCGGTCAAGGCTGCAGCTCTTCAGAAGACTGTCTGTGTTGCTTAGTTAAACCTACCAGTGATCCAAATCAAGGGTAGTAGCAAATTCCAAACTAGAGTGACCTGTGCTCTCCATGTGAGAGAAAGCAGAACGTGAAATAGCTCTCTACTGGGCATGAGGATTACTTTCTGGACCATCTATTGCCCCTGTTAAACTATTGGCAATGTTATTCCAAACTTCCCTGTATGGGTCATAATAGATAGTAGATTCCATAATAATTAAGACCAACTGGTCACCCCCTGGGATTTATTCACATCAGGCTGAGTCAGAGACCCTGACAGGATGGGGACAGATGGATGTAGAGTCAGTATTGCAAGTTGGCCTCTTCCTGCTGCTTGGGATCCTACTGATCACAGCTTAAATTAAATGCCATATGAAACAAGCTGAATAGATTTGATCCAAGTCTCTCTTGGCCCAGTGAATCAGAATGACCATCGTGATAATGACTCATGTGATAATTCATCACAAGCCAAAATGGTGTATTAAAGGCTGCTGCGTATTAGGAGAGAGAGTTTTCTTCAGGACTCATACTCCCCTACATATCTTGCTAAGTGGACCTAGAATGTACAGCCTCAATTTATTTCACCTGGGCCACTGCTGAATGCATAAGGGTTACTTATGTATTCGACAAACTTAAGAAATAAGATAATGTTTATCCCCAAAGAAAAGGTTTGTTTATCGCTTGCTATAAAAGTGGCAGGTGCAGGGCACCTTGGTGGCTCAGTGGTTAACCATCTGCCTTCAGCTCAGGTCATGATCTCAGGGTCCTGGGATCAAGCCCCTCATCAGGCTCCTTGCTTAGTGGGAGCCTGCTTCTCCCTGTGCCCTTCCCCAGCTCATGCTCCCTCTTTTTCTCTCTCTCAAATAAATGAATAAAATCCTAAAAATGAAAAAAAGTGGCAGACACTTCAAGCTCAATAAAGAGTCCCCACCTGCAATGCAAACCCACTGTATGCAATGGCATCCATATGGGCCAAAGCACACCACCCTTACAGGATGTTGGGCAAAGGAAATTGGTGTAAATATGATAACACTTGTGAAATTTGCTGTGCCATGAGTAATAAAGTCCTTCTCTGACCCAGAGTCTTGTGTCTTCTGACAGCACCCATGATACATTAGCAGGCTACTCACTGGTTTGCAAGTGGAGTAAAAATCAATTGCCAGACCCAACAAGCTTATCTCTGGCTTGAACAATCTGTGATACCTGATATAAGCCCCATTCAGGCAACCATCCATATTTTATGTTCAACTACAAACTGACACAGATGTCATAAAGTTGAAGCTATTCATCCTAGACTGCTGGATGAAAGCAAGAGTAAATCATTAACACATGAATGTAAAAACCTGGATCACTTCTTTATCTTCTAGAACCTAAATCTGTGGATTGTCCTACTGGGCCTCCACATAAAGCTGGAATTCTTTCCTTCAGTTCCAGTTCTTCTGTAGCAAAATCCCTATGAAGTGGAACTAGTACTACCACTTTACTACATTACAGTGTGGAGAAAAACCTTAAGTATATGAGATATCATTATATTCTATGTTAGGGGAAAGAGTGATTTGGACTATGGCCTGAATAGGGAAGGAAATGAATATGGGATGCTACTAGCCACATGCCGTGTGTGTGTGTGTGTGTGTGTGTGTGTGTGTATGTATTTTATATTTATTTTTATATTTATATATATTTTTTAATTCCAAGCCTGATTTTCAGAAGTACCATTAGTCAATCAATCAACCAAACAAACAATAAGCTTACCCTCATTGAGGCAGAAAAATGGCTATAAGACTATTGTTTGGGGCACCTGGGTGGCTCAGTTGGTTAAGTGGCTGCCTACGGCTCAGGTCAATCAGGGTCCCAGGGTCCTGGGATGGAGCCGTACATCGGGGTCCCTGCTCAGCGGGAAGTCTGTTTCTCCTTCTCTCTGCTGCTCTGCCTACTTGTGCTCTCTCTCAGTCAAATAAATAAATAAAATCTTAAAAAAAAAAAAAGATTATTGTTTATAAAATTAGGTCTCTGCCAAAGGAGAGGGAAAGCAGGAAAAGTATGCAAGATTCAGGGAATAAAAAGAGTTAAGAAAGATAATTTTATCTTCTATTGTCAAAAATCCTACAAAAGCAAAATATTTAGGGTTCAAAATTTACCTTCAGAAATTTAATGAGCAGACTCAAATGTCATGGAGTGATTTGTGTACGATTACTACAAAAGATTTGTCTACTAGTTATCACTCACTGTTACAAGCAAGTGAAGAAAGAAGTTGAGAAAGGGATGAAATAATTTAGAAGCAGAATTATAAATGTCAAAACCCAACTCCCTCAGAGTTATGTCCAGACTTCAGGCTAAGTATCAAATGTGATCTGTAAATATTCCAGATTTACTGCATTGTAATGCATGTGATTAAAACAAACTTGCTAACAATTAGGGAAATCCACAAGCTCAGAAGGTAATTTCATATTCAGTTGTCTCCATAATTCATTAAAAATACAAATGAATGGTTTCTGAGAACAACCACAGACAGGAATTTGATGGATGACCACTCCCCCGCCCCCCTGGGAGCCATGCGGAGAAGGCAGCTATGTTTATTCATCAGGTCTGTACCCTCATGGGGAAGTGATATGCCGGCATGTCCTGCTCTTCAATTATGTGGACACAGGATACACCCTGATGCAGACACTGCTGGGGTGTCTTGCTTACTGCAGAGACACAAATATTTCAAAACTATCCATAATTTCAAAAAAAAAAAAAGGTTGAAGTTTAAATCTGTCTTATAAATAACATGAAAGAACATCATTAGAACAACTATGAAGAAGAATCTGACTTCAGTTCTTTGTTTTAGACCTGGGACCTTTGTCTATTCCGGGGTCTTTGTCTAGCAGGGCTAAGGAGGTAGAGCGACGACTCCAGACAGAAAACTGTGTGGATGACATCAGAGCAGGTCAAACACTAAGAGCATGGAAACAAATCTATTTTTCCCATTTAAAAAGAATCCCTCAGAATAATTAAAATGAATTCCTACCCAAATTAAATTGCCTTGAAGTTTTCTGAGCAAGGCTTTAGGCATTATAAACACTCCTTGACTTTGGCCTGCCAGGTTTCCTCGATCAATCATGCAGTAGCCTAAAATTAAATTGAAATGATTAGATCAAGGAAAATCAAATTTTTTAACATTTAGTTTCAGTAATGTGATTATGAAGCTTTTAGTGATATTGTAATTACTTTGAAGCTCTGAGCATATGTTTCTACTGAGAATATTCCATGGAGAAAAGCTGCATTAGGGAAACAAGTAAATACAGACCCCAGCGAAGCACTGGGGTCTGTGTTTGTCGTGAAGTTAAAAGCTAACAGTGGAAAAGAGACAATGCATCTATGTGATTTACATTCAAAATATCTTGCAGGAATAACCACTTTAAAATCGCAGCTAATTCCAGAGGTAAAGTAATGGAATCGCTTCCCTCTAACGGCAGCATTAGAGAAGCAATAAGGAGAAATACCAGAAAAGACCCAAGAAAAAAAGAAAGACATCATTATCCTGTACTAGCTCAATTTTTGCACAGGAAAATGTGACAGACTAAGATCACTCTAAAATGAATAAATCCCCTCTCAGAATACGAAACATTTTAAAATATCTCATCTATGCTCAAATCAAACCATATAATTACTACCTTTTCTATTCTTTCATCCATCTCAACACTTACTGGGATTATGCTCCGTTTGGGGATTACAAAGTTAAATTAGATGAGGGCCCACCCCACCGGCAAGTATCAGTAGAGACTGGATTCTTCCAAGGATGTACTTCAACCTCAGCAATAGGAAGGGAGATTAGAGAAGACAAAACCAGAAACAAGACCATGGTCTCCTCTCCTTTGAGTCACACTTCCACTCATTCAACATTTCTTAAGTACAAGCATACTTCTTCCCCCAAGAAGGAGGCAGGTAAGTTCACACAACATTAAAATGAAATGAGATTAGGTCTTTAAACTTTAGCAGGACAATTGTCCCATCAAAATAATCTGAAGTACACAAATCTTTTGGAGGATTAGTTTACTCTGATGATCAATGCACAGCTAATTGTCCTAGCAGCTCAAAGATCCTAAGTAGGAAGCAATGCAACAAACGTGGGGTGTACCTTAGATATTGCCCAATTTTTTTTATTTGAATTCACTTCTTACTTTCAGTCACAGACACTGTCACTTTCTACTGTCTCAGAAGAGCCCTGATTCATCAAGTTATATTCACCCGCCAGCGACCACAGCAGGCAATCAAGTTTCCTTCCTCCACCCCAATGGGTCGGGGTCTTGGAATTTGACACAGAGTGTCTGTTTCACACTTGCGGCTCCTCATTACATCCGATGGGCCAGATCAGTACTGCCGTAACTCTGTCATCCTAAAGTGAGTACGATTTAATTTGGTCCTGCTGCCAACGCAATCCTGAAAATAAATCTGACCGTGCCTGTTCCTGGCAAGCAGACTAAGTGGCTCCTCATTATTAGCACGGCAAAACCTGCACCCTCCAGCACGGGACAGAAAACTGTCTTGAGCAGGCCTCTATCTCTCTTCACCCTGATCCGTCCTCATTTCCTTCTCTGAGGTCCTCACACTCCCAGCTCCCATCCACAAATCCTCCATCCCCAGCACAGTCTCCGTGGTCAAGCCCCAACATCTTACTCCATTAGGAACGCACTCTATTCCCCTGCTCAGGAGACGGCTCATGCCTAAAGGTCCAGCGCAAATGCCACCTCTTCTCTGGAGGTCCCCTTGTGCAAGTCAACACATTTCCATTATAACTTTTGTTACTGCTGATCACTATTCTGCAGGTGTAGGCGGCATCTTCACTGAGTTGTGACTTCCTCATTCGGATCTGCAGAGTTGCTACCTGTGACGGGTCCTATAACACAGGGTCTCAATAAATATTGGTTGAATTTAACATTTATTTTCTTTCTTCTTTTTTTGCAATAAAAATAAACTTCTCTTTTCTTACAAATCCATTTCTACATCTATTTTAAAAATGTATTCCGTGAGCCCCGCATCGGGCTCTCTGCTTGGCAGGGAGCCTGCTTCCCCCTCTATCTCTGCCTGCCTCTGCCTACTTGTGATCTCTCTCTCTCTGTCAAATAAATACATAAAATCTCTAAAAAAAAAAAAAAAAAAAAAGTATTCCGTATTTCCCTTAGAGTTCTTCCTAACTGTACTAACAATGGGTAACTGAGTATTTTCCAAATATTTCAGCTAAAACTGCCTCATGAAACCAAATTCTATACTGATGTCTTTTTTTAAAAAAATTAAGCAAAATAAAGTACATAATTTCATTCTTTTTTGTCCTTCATAACTTTACTAGAATTTACAACTTCTAACTGTGTAATTATCAACCAAGCCAGATTAGTTATTAATGAATTAGAAAGGACAGAACAACGTTACACTATTCCACAGGAGCATTGGGCATCTAACAATTGTAGGGAACTGGCAAATAAGAAATCAAAATGTACATCAAATGGTTTTTGCTCCTGCTTTGCCTGGTCATGTGTTGTTGTGTGAAGTCATATTTCCTGTCAAAAGCATAACAAAGCTTCCCCTGCTCTACAGGATACAAATGAGCAACCTGGTACAGCAAATTACCCAGCTGTAATTCACCATTTCAGTCCTGGAGTGTAGCCACGCGTTCTTTTGCCACCTGAGAAAACTACCTTGAAAAGTGAGTTATGTCCTTGGCCAGCCTCATCAACTAGTCCACAGAATAAATATTAGATTCCTCATGTGTGACATTACTGCACTGCCTTTAAATGATCTCAGAAAACCCAAAATCAGGTAGGATCACGGTCAATTCAACATCCTGTATCTATTCTTCTTAGTTCATAGTAAAACACTTCAAAATTCGCTTTCGGATGGTGAAAACCCTGACGGTAATGGCGGCAGGCTGAAAAGAACCTCCTCACCCTGGCCACATCCTAGTCGCTGAAGCCTGGGAATGTGACTGTGTGGCAAAGGGGGGTTTGCAGACGCCATGAAATTCAGGATCTTGAGATGGAGAATGTAATCACAGGTGTCCTTAGGAGAGTGAGGCAGGGGGAGGTCTGACTACAGAGAAGCAGAGGGTGCTGGGACTGCAGACACCCCGGCAGCCGGGACGCAGCCTATAGGCAGAGGTCCAGGAGCAGTCTCTGCAGTGGCCTCCGGGAGCCAGTTCTACTAACACTGATTTCAGCCCCTTAAAACTCACGTGGGATTTGTGCCCTCCAGAACTCTAAGAGAATAAACTCGGGTTGTTTTTAGCCACCAAACTGGCAGTAATTTGTTATAACAGCAATAAGAACCAAACACAATAACCGAGCCACCCCTCACCAGTGTATAATACCACTTTTAAAAGTTAGTGAATTGATGGTGCTAATCTGACTTCCAGAAAACACTACTTTTATGGCCAGAACATGAGATTACTCGATGCAACGAATGGTAATTTATCTGACCTAATTTGTCACAGAAATGCAGTGAGTTCTATATACACTATAATGGTGATACATTTGTCCAATCTTTAAGACTGTGTTTATAACATATATTGCATTTCTGTATTTGCAAAATATTATATGCTTGATGTTGAACATCTGAAAAACACCAAACCACAATGCAAAAGAATTCCACAATCCAAAGACTAATTGGGGGGGGGGTAGTTTCTGAAATTTTTACATATATAATGTTATCTAGTTTTCAGGTATGACAACTAGGCTCTTATATCAATATTTTAAAAAATATTTCTTAACTACTGAAGAATTCACACATTTATCAGGCTTAGGTCATAATGTTAATATTCTTATTATCATCATTGCTTGAAGAAAAAAAAAAATCATGTCCCCTCCAGAAACCTGACCTCAAATGGCATCATGATCCATTCTCTAACTTTACCAGCATAACTTGCAGTCTACCCAGCATAAAATGATTAAATTGGCCGCAGAAGCCAGAAGGGATTTTTATTTATTTTTTTTTTAAAGATTTTATTTACTTATTTGTCAGAGAGAGAGAGAGCGAGAGAGAGTTAGCACTGGCAGACAGAGGCAGAGGGAGAAGCAGGCTCCCTGCCGAGCAAGGAGCCCGATGTGGGACTCGATCCCAGGATGCTGGGATCATGACCTGAGCCGAAGGCAGCTGCTTAACCAACTGAGCCACCCAGGCATCCCCAGAAGGGATTTTTAATAAATTTATACACAAAGAATTGTGACAACCACGACTAGAGCCTATAAGGAAGTTCCTCATATGTTAGGCCTCAGATCAAAATTATTCCAGAACATCCCCCCTAAAAAAACAGTTATAAAATGTGCAGTCATGCTGTCGTGCCCAGCAGTTACCAGGGTATGAAGGCAAGCATACAGACCTGGTGCAAAATCACCGTACACTGAGAATAAGGTTATTTGGTGAATTCCTTGTAATGAAGCCAATGGGGGGAGGGGGACAATACATTTGATACAAACTTTGCATGTAGTGAGACACTCCAAATGCCAAGCACATACATAAAAATGGACCATGAAGACAAAGAAAACTCTGGAGAGGACCACAATAAAGGAAGAAATGCCCTACCCTGCCAATGGCTGGGCCTCTCACCAATTCTTAAATGCAGAGTGGAAGCAAATACCAGACCTCCACTGTATATTACTTTCTGTTTGTATCATACAATTATGTCGAAGTTGACTGCACAGTAAAACACACACAATTCCTATCCAATACTATTAACTCAGGCATCTTCATTTAAAAACCTGTTCTGATATTGTCACACATAATTACCCAGACTTGGTGAATGCCTGCTGACTTGTGTGTCTCCGTGAGTTTATGCTCCGCAGCCCATGGGATGCTGCCTCAGTTGTGCTTAAAGCTGGAGCTCTCACTCCCCAGGGGCATGCCATGGAGCTCGAATGGACTCCAAGCCAGAGTTCAAGGGTGGAAAGAAGCATCCTAGAGCACGAGTTAGTATTCTTCAAACTTTATTTCTCCAGGCAGTAAGCTTAACTGGTACCCAATCTGCTGGCCAGCCTAGTTCCTCACTCCCCAGAACTAGATCAAGGAATAAAGTGTATTCAAGACCAGATTCCTAAGAAAGCAAAACGCAGAAACAAGGCTTGTTTACGGCAGACTGTCTGGTTAGTCATGCCAGTCCCACTGCGACCCTCAGAAACACTTTTACAACCACCAGTCAAGCTCTGTGGAAACCAGCAACAAGCGAGGAAAGAGCCCCCTTCTTAATTATTCAGACAGCAGCTGGTCCTCCAAGTTGAAGAATGAAATGGTCAAATCCCAGTTTCTGAGAAAATGAAGTAATGTTGGGAGGAGAAACAGAAAGACACAAGCAAAGGGGGAGGGCAGGTGGCTTCTATGAAACACGAACATCGCAAACTCGGTCATTCCTGTTTCTGTCCGTTATCCATGCAGAACAAGTTTTGGGTGTGTATCCTACCTTTTCATGTTCTGGAAAATGCATCCATTTGCCCAATAAGCTTGAAAAATCACCATGTAGCTCAAAGGGCTTCATCTCAGGTCACCTAAAGTATGTACTGAAACTCCACAAACACTTAACGATAGGAAGAAGGGGCACATCCATCGATTAGAGAAATAATGAAATTGTCTCAACTGGAACACCAATTTTAATTTCCTGATCACTATTTTTTCCCTATTTGATGAGGATGGGAATAGGGGTTTGAGGGATAGGTAAGGTTGCTATATATCGTACATCTCAAGCTTTTACTCTCTTCCAGTGATAAGGGCTCTAATGTGAACCTTTATGAGGAGCCCTGTTCAAGCCTTAACAGGAAAAGTGAATTGGAGAAACCATCAAGAACCTATCAATACTATTAAAAACACAAACACTGGTCCCAGGACGGTGTCAGGACATGACGAGCTGTGTCAGTTCTGCAGATACTGAAAGGAAACAACCTTCCTCTGCACTACGCTGGGTCACTGCGGGCTCAAGCTTTGGAAACAGTGCTTTCCCCATCTACCGAAGAAACTATACACAGAAACCGAAACATCACGGGCCATACACCAAAGGACATACAGAGTACTTCCGAAACATGAATAAATTTAAACTTTTAATAACATGAAAAGAAATACCTGTCAGTGAGAGATATTTAATACATTCTATAAAAGTAAGTACTTTTTTTTTTTTTTAAGAAATGCGGCCCTCCATCAAAGATGAGTTAACGACATCAGAAACGTCGCCAGCCTGAGAAAAACCATCTCCTATCCTACAACCACCCACCTCTCTTAGTGGAAGACCATCTCCAGCTTGAGAGACAAAGGAGGCCATTCGTACTTACCTGGACTTCTAGGCACTACTCAACTATCCCACAGCTTTCCGTTCCCGCCACAGACCTCCCTCTGAGATGGAATCCGTTCTCGGGGCACCTGGGCGGCTCAGTGCACCGAGTGTCTCCCTTCGGCTCAGGTCATGATGCCACAGCCCTGGGATGGAGCCCCACGTCAGGCTCCCTGCTGGGCGAGGAGCCTGCTTCTCCCCCTCCCATGGCTGCTCCCCCTGATTACACCCTCTCTCTCTCATATGAATAAATCAAATCTATACTTAAATAAAGAAACAAATAAATAAAATGTCATCCATTCATGATGCTCTTCTGGATACCATGGTTCACCGACTCCTTGCCACTGTGGTATAAAGCTACCGTCTTTGACCCTGCCTACAGCTGACAGACCACGCCCCTCTAGCCTCGTGCCGGCCTACCTCTGCTGGCCTCTTCCTCCCTGCATCGTCTCATCCCGCTCTTCCCTCTCCCTGCCATGCCTCAGCTCATGTCTGTCCCTCCATCTGGAACGCTGCCTTCATCTAACGAACTCCTACTCGTCCTTCAGCGCTGGATCCCCCAGGCTCTGTATCACTGCCCTCGCCAGTGCTTCCCTGTATAAACCTCTATATCATGCATGGTATCTGCAGTGGACAGCTGCAAATCTTTATTTTTCTGTACACCTTCTACACTATGTGGTGCCGCGAAGCTCTTGGTTGACTCGAAAGGAGGAGCTGGTTGCTTTAGATTGAGAAGTGTGAGAGTTAACACACAGGTGGGGATCTTAAGGAAAACTTCATATAAAGTTGTTGTCATTTGAAATGGATCTGGCAGGATGAACAGTAGTTTCCAGATGTACTATAGAGGAACGATGTTCAAAGGTGAGAAAATAACATGTGCAGAAGAGACCTGAAAATCTGTGGTGTGATGGTGTGCGTGTGCTTGTGTGTGCATGTTTGTGTTCACATATGAACATCTCTTTCTAATTATTCTGCTTCTGATTGGGGGGGGTGGAATTCTTACCCAAATAAATGTCTTATCAGTCCAGCTAGATCACAAACTCGTCTCAGAGAAACGGTCTCATACTTCCCTGTGTCCCTTCCTGGTGGGCAATATATATACACTTGCCCCCCACCCGGACCTCCTCACCTGCACAGCACCACCAGGAACCAAGACCTTAGAAAGAACTGACACTGAAATCATTAGTGGGAGCTGAAATGCCTGTTAATCCAGGGAAGAAAGGTTTCTATTTAGTGAAAACAGATACAGGAATACATCTGGTAGAAGTCCAGATAATTAGGACATATAGTACTAGGGGAAACAGAGTAACCTTACCACCATTCTTTTTAACCAAGACTCTCTCCTATAAGGGAAAGTAAATAAGCCAGGAAGGTGAGCTACAACATAAATCAGCCAACTGTCATATAAATTTCCTTCTTTAATATTACAAAACTTAAGAGAGAAACCATTCAGGTTACTACAAAGAAATATTTAAAATGAACTCATTAAATGCAAATTAAAACAGAAACCCTGAATAAGCACTGGGCCACAATTAAAGGCTGAAGAAACAGCAGGTAAGAAACAATTTTCATTGATCAAAGAACTAAAAGCTAACAGAATAGACTATTCTGCATTGAAACTGGTTTCATGAATATGAAGCATTTCCAAGTAAGGAGATTTTTTCCCCCATTTTTCAAAGAAGCTTTGGAGGTGGAAATGGATCTGCATATCTTAATACAAAGTACTTTCATTGTATCATTTTCAAGCAATGAAGCCATGAAGTTTCTAAAAAATGTAGACTTCAAAAAAATCCTTAGAAATCATTCCAAAATTGAAAATGGCATAAGGTCATCATTTTAGAGTCTTTGGATTCAAAGAACTGTACATAATTACACAAAATCACCGATGCAAAGATTCACTAGAATGTCCTTTATGACACAATTGTACCTCATTGTAAATAGGAGCTTTCAGAGCCTATCCTGAGTACTTCCATGTAGGGTCACTTTTTAGCTAAAATTATTGAAATGGCAGAGTAGCAGAGTAGCAACTAGAAATATAAACTCTGAGACTTCAAAATTCATCACATATAAGCTTTAAAACAAATACACAGATTTGTAGGCAAATAGTAAAGTTAGATTGCACATTCACAATAGCAAGGGCATTTTTTTTTAATTGCATTTACTCATGTATCCCTGACACCTGGCACTAGGCACACAGGTACTCAATTATTGGATCTGGTTTCATGAAAATAAAGCAATATAAAATGAAATATAAAATGATTTCAATATAAAATGAAACATGAGAGAGCTTTTTCCCCTCATAAATTCATTTTAAAACTTAAAATATACTGATTTTAAACTTAAAACTTAAAATATACTGATTTTCATTTAACAGGAAAGCAAAAATAAAAATATTCTATGTACACAAGGGGTAAATGGGCATTCTTATAAACACTGCCAGACAAGGCAGAGGCACCAAGCACAGTTGTGCAGCTTGTGCACTGCTCAAAGGCACAAACCTGAGCGGGGATGGAAAGAAACAAAGAGAAAAGAAAAACCCAGTAGATGCTCGGCTGATGTATGTGAGTTAGTCTTGAGAAGGATGCCTTTTTGAAATTTTTCAGTCCTGAGGAGCAGGGCAACTTTTGCTACCTTGTTGCATTAGACAGAAATGTAAAATAGGGTGACGTACTTTAGAACCTAGAATACCTAGAAAAATTCAAAGTCCACTAATCCTTTGACTAGAAAATCCACCCAGAAACTGTAACAAGATTTTTTCTTTACATATACGCTTACATATTCAAATAAAAAGATATGAACAGGGACGCCTGGGTGGCTCAATGGATTAAGCCTCTGCCTTCAGCTCAGGTCATGATCTTGGGATCAAGTCCTGCATGGGGCTCTCTGCTTGACAGGGAGCCTACTTTCTCCTCTCTGTCTCTCTGCCTGCCTCTCTGCCTGCTTGTGATCTCCGTCTGTCAAATAAATAAATAAAATCTAAAAAAAAAAAAACAGAAAAGATATGAACATAAGCATTTCTGATGATAGCAATCTGTAAACCTACTGAGTGCTCATTTATGGAAGATATTTACATAATTTGTGTACATCCACAAAATAAAAAAGTAGGCAAGAATTACTGCAGGGTGGAATTGTATAGGTAGGAATATATAATTTCTAAGAGACAATTTAAGCAATATACAGATGTGACCATGTTCTAATTGTTATTTTTTGAAAAACATCAAAAATTTTTAAAGATTAAGATACTGGATTTGAATTCTAATATTGATGACACTGTTGTATACAGATCCATGCACTTTAATATCTGATGCTACTCAAATACCTAAATCCAGTTCTATAGGAATTAGAATATACAAATATCACTATTAAAATTTAATTTAAATAAAAAGAATTGTTAAATTTTAAAAGGGTAAAATACATAATGATGCCAAAAATTATATTTTTCTAAGTAGGATTTTCTTAAGCCTTTCTATTCTGCTTTATATTATCTTGATATCCTTCCCCATAGTTCTCAAAGTCATAATCACCACTGTCAATTAAACTGTTTCTATGTCTGTCTGGGTCAGGGCATTTAACATGTCAGTCATAATCCAAGTGAGAAATATAAGCACTTTTGAAACAGTCTCTGTGCCAAGAAGGAATCCTAGTTTTTAAGAACGTAAAGGGAAGGTTAATTCTACTGGTAGTGAGGTAACAGCCAATCCCCTTTACTCCCAATCCCCGTTACTCCTATTGTAGCAACTCACCTGTTTTTGTTTTTCCTCAAAAGTAAGCCAAGATTTATATAAAGTGGAAGAGTACTACTTGCATTAAAGAGGGTGTAGCAATTTAAAAGAGCATAGGCATAAAGGAGCAAGTTCTGAGTAGCACAATGTCTTTAACAGAAAAAAACAATCCCAGATATGTACTGATTTATATTTTGAGCCCCAGTTTATCACTAGGTATAAACTCTAATGCCTTTCCTGGCCCCAAAGTATAGTCACAGAAACAGGAAACCCAAGACTTCCTTTAAATTGCCTCTACTTTAAACATTCTCCTTCCTTTCCACACTTGCCAACACAACCAAGTACCAAATTGGCAATTAAGATTTTTTAAAATATTTTATTTATTTATTTGACAGAGATCACAAGTAGGCAAAGAGGCAGGCAGAGAGAGAGGAGGAAACAGGCTCCCCGCTGAGCAGAAAGCCCGATGGGGCTCAATCCCAGGACCCCGAGATCATGACCTGAGCCGAAGGCAGAGGCTTAACCCACTGAGCCACCCAGGTGCCCCTGGCAATTAAGATTTTTATTAAAATGTACCCACCAACAGAATTCGGCACACTCTCTCTTCCTCCACTTTCACTACTTACCTTCCAACACTCTCTCTTCCCTTCCACACTCTCCTATACAACCAAGACCAAAATTGGCAATGAAGATTTTTATAAAAATATGCCCAACAACAGAATTAGGCAATGCAACTAATTGTATAAAATAATTTACTGCACATTGTCCACATGGTTTTTATATGTAAGGTACTCTTCTTGGGAGGGGGCATGTTGTAATACACATTTATTTGCACTGTGTAAAACTGTATCCGGAATATGAGAAAAAAACATCTTTTAAAATCTACCTTATATTTTCACCGTAATTACAAGTTATTAATAACTATCTAATCAAATCCAAAGGTTATACTCTTCCTTCTCCTGTCCCTGAATCCCAAATAAACTAAACAAACTGCCTAAACATAGTTATCCTAACAAAGTGTTTATATAGTAATTTATTATGTAATAATTTAGAATTGTGATTTTTAGATCTTAAATCCCTGTCTTTATATACAGCTTTACTATAAATTTGCTTTTAAAAGTACCCATGCACTAGGGGCGCCTGGGTGGCTCAGTCGTTAAGCACCTGCCTTCCGCTCAGGTCATGATCCCAGAGTCCTGGGATGGAGCCCCGCATAGGGCTCCCTGCTCCGGGGAAGCCTTCTTCTCCCTCTCCCACTCCCTCTGCTGTGTTCCCTCTCTCTCTGTCTCTCTCTGTCAAATAAATAAAATCTTTAAAAAAAAAAATCCATCCACTAGATTAAATTGAATTAAAATAAAATTTGCCCAACTGTCTTCAAAATAAAATATAAACTTCTTTCCTATAAAATACTGACATCACAGGGGCGCCTGGGTGGCTCAGATGGTTAGGTGTCTGCCTTCAACTCGGGTCATGACCTCCAGGTCCTGGAATCACGACCCATGTCTGGTTCCCAGCTCAGAGGGGAGTCTTCTTCTCCCTCTCCCCCTGCTTGTGTTCTCTCTGTCTCTGTATCTTTCTCAAATTAATTAAAAAAAAAAAATCTTTAAAAAGAATACTGACATCATGGATTTTGAAAATTTCTTCTACTTGATTTTCTGATTCAGTTTAGAGTTGTGTTTATAGTGGATTATATGTAAGTCACCTAAAAAATCTCAAGAAGATTTATAAATTTTATATGAAAAATGTATTTAGAAGAAAAAATATCTTAATTCAATGACTCTCAAAAGTCAATCACCAAAAGTCTAGAAAGGTAAGAAAAACTGGACAACATTATTAGGGTTTAGCATTGCTGCAAAGACAGTGTCAGTTAATCACTGGGATGATTCTCCCAGTGAGTAGAGTGTTCAACATTTTAACACTAATTTCCTAAAAAAAGACTTAAGACTTTATCAGTGCATACAAACTCAGTATTTTAAAAATCCACTTCTCATGTTTCTGGACAGATCACTTTGACTTCAGATGTACTCATTGCAATCAAAAGTGTTTTGTAAGTGGCACTCATCAGGAATATTCCCCAAATAGGCTCACCAAATCTTATATACACAACCTAGAGCAAGTCTCTGTCACAAAAAAAAAAAAAAAAAGAAGAAGAAGAAAGAAAGAAAAAGAAAAAAAAAAAGCAATGGTTTCTAATCATACTGTGCAGTTCCACTAACTTCGAAAGATTACCGCTAGGAAGAAAAAAAAATTTTGGTTTAATAACCCCAGAAGGGAGAAACTTTGCTAATCTTACACATCACAGTGTTTAAAAACAATAAACCATTTCCAAAGCTTTAACCACAAAAATGCACCTAGGTCATTTTGTGTTAAATAACAATAATAATTCATTACGCAAATATTTAATCCTTGTTATTTACTCTCAATTCTTTCATCTCAGACTTACAATGAGAGATTTAAAAGGAAAAATCGGAGGGAGCACGACGTTGACATCCCTTAGCAGGAACTTCCTTTGATCCTAATCATTATTGCAGGTACCTTCCACCAGAGTTAAATGCTTCGCTAGGGTTTCCCCGGAAAGAGACCTGCAGACGGTGAGTTCCAGTCTGTTCCTAACCGGAAGGCAGCTTCCCAGGCGCCCCGAGGGACCTGCAAACGGACCCCGCAAGTCTGGCTGAGCGCCGCGCTCGCTGTGGGAACGCGCGACCCAGCCTTCACCTTGGGCGGCGCAAGGGCGCGCACCACGGTCCCTGGAGAAGTTGTCTCCAGTGGGAAGCCTGTCAGACCACGAGCGGGGTGGGGGCTTGGAACACACACTTATACTCCTGGCCCACGGCGGGCACTGCGAGGCCCACGGCGGGCACGAGGAGGCCCACGACGGGCACGAGGAAGCCCGCAGCGCGGGCTGAGGACGGGCGAGCACGGCCGCCCTGACACTGACAGTTGACACCGGCGGACACCCTGGGGGTCCCCGTCCGCCGAGGCCCGGCGGGGCGGCGCAGAGACGCTGTACCTGGCAGGCACTCACGTACCTATCATGGTCACTGGGCAGGTGGAGGCTGCTGGGCATGGAGTGACCTACGCGGGAACGGCACCCGCACGTGCCGCCCACCAGAGTGGCTCCGGGGTTAAATCTTCCAGCGCTCGCCTCCCCTAAGGCCGGCCGTCGGCCTGCGCACGCGCGGACGACGCGCAGCCAGAGGCCTTCTGGGAGTCGTAGTTTTACCGCGTCGTTTCTCCTCACCCGGCCCGCCGGCCGCCGGCCGCCGCCCACCGCTCGCCGCCCGCCTTCCGCAGGCCGCCTTCCGCCGCCATTCCGGATTCAGGCCCAGGAAACGTACGTCACCGGGGGACTGGGCCGTTCGGCCGCAGTGTTGACGCGTCGCTTAGCAACCGGGAGGCTCAGCTTTGGAAGCTTGTTGCCGCTCTCGCCGCGGTCCTTCCCTCTTCCCGCCCCTCCCCTCCCTCAACTCCCCTCACCTAGGAGCTGCCAAACATCTGGATCAACCTGGGCACTGCGAGGGGTTGAATTTCTACCAGTAACGCGCCTTTTTACATTTTTTCCCGAACTCCTTCTCACATCCGTAAAACCCACTGATTCTTTTACTACACGTTTTATGAGAACAAGACATTTTCTAGGAAGATGGTGGCAGAAAAAGAGACCCTGAGCTTAAACAAATGCCCAGACAAGATGCCGAAGAGGACCAAGCTGCTGGCACAACAGCCGCTCCCGGTGCACCAGCCTCACTCCCTGGTTTCTGAGGGCTTCACAGTCAAAGCCATGATGAAAAACTCAGTCGTAAGTGATCTTCCTGCCTTGAATGCACTCGCTCCGAATCAGGGGACGCCAGGTGGTAGATGCTGGCCGGTCCTGTGATGGATTCCGAATCTGTGTCCTGGGTGGTCTTTGGCAAAAATGGCAATTCCCCCGCAGACGGTGCCCAGCAGAGTGTGGAGGTCCCGGCTGGGTTGTTAGAAAGGATCTATCCCATTTATAAGCACCTTCCCAATAACTCATGATTTCTAGACCACCCCGAATTACTCTTAAACTATTGACACGAAAATAAAAAAGAGCCTCTTATTGATTCCTGATGGAGCCCCCCTCAGCAAAGGGCCTTCTAGAAGGCGAGTTCTTAGAAATCATAAACTCTTACAGAATTTGACATGTGCTGATGTACACCTGGAAGCAGGAACTCATTAAATCACCTACAATAGAAAATTCTCATCAATTCAACCTAAGAAACTTTAGACTATCCCTGCATTTACTCTTAACAACCTTCTTTCTTACAATATAACATCAGCCTGTTAGAGCTAGGCAATTTCATATGAAGTCTATTTCCAGACCTTTTAAATGATAATTTTCTTAAAAATTGAAGATTCAGTTCAAGTATTTCTATTACTATAATTCGTATTTCATTTCTATTATTTGCAGTAGTAAAATTAAAATATTCTCAATACTATTGGGGGGGAAAGGTTTAAAATGCACACAAGTGATTTAGCTACATGCATGGTAGGTTTTAAGGAAAAACTTTAATATTTGTTAAACAGTTTTAAATTTGGTATGCTAAACCAAGTTTTACCTCTGACTGACTAAGCCAGCTCCTGTCTGGGAATGAGATAGTAATAATAAATGCAGCTTTCAAATTTGTACAATTTACACTCTGGGAGCATCTGACTTATTGTATAGTAGCTCGTTATGTTAAATGAATAGTGTTGCTTTCCAGTATCACATTATTTCTTTTACATAAATGTTGCAAGTCTAACATATACCTTATTCCTAAACCCCATCCTTTACCTACATGAATGAAACAGATAACTTCTAGGTCCCTAGGTCAGATTGCCATACTACACAAAATGATATTTGGATTATTGGAATGTGTGTCAGTTGGCTTACAATAGTGAAAATTTGTGGTAATAGACTAAAACTCTGGCTTGTTGTAGTTGCAGTCCTTTTGCATGGTTTTCACATAAATCGGTGGTTATGGGGGCCAAGATGACTCATTTAACAGCAATATAAAATACTATAACAACACAGTATTTCTAATTATAATCTTGGTCATTTTTTCAGTGTTATATTTGTTCACAGACATGTAGAAAATTTGTCAGATTCTCTCTTTACTAAATTTATGTTTATAATCATGTTTATTTTCTAACATAGCCTTATACCTAAAGTCATAGTTCCTGGAAAATTAAGTATTCCACTATTACCAAATGAAGTAAATATGCTTACAAAACTAAAATAACAAAAAACATTGTGAAGCAGCCTTCTTTATAAACAACTTATTTGAGTTAAATATCTCCTTATATTTGTATTTTTAGGGAAAGTCTCTTACTGTAATAGCTGTATTTCCAGGAAAACCTTCAAAAAAGGATGTGTCATTCTCACTTCATTTAGTGGGAAATTACAATTTATAGATGAAAGCATTATCTGCTTGTTCATTCATTCAATCAGCAACCCCTTATCCCTCTCCCACTCCCTCTCTCTCTCTCTCTCTCTCTCTCTCTCTTTTTTTTTTTTTTTTTTGGTTAGCTAACCCAAGAACTTGCTAGCCATAGGCACAGTTGTGAAGATTTGGGATCAGCAAATCAAAGTCCCTGTCCTTCGTCCTCTGAGGAGAATGACCATACAATAATAAAGTCTTGATAATAGAAAGATACTGTTTATACAAAAGGGCTTCAGTGGTGTAGGAAATAAAACATTTCCTTTTTATATTCAATATTTACATTGCATCATTTCTGTCTTGAGCAGCATAAATCTTTTGGCATTAAAAAGTCAGAGTAGCTCTATTTCTTTCTTAAGGTTTATTTCTATTCAGAAAATAATGTACCAGTCTCCAGCTTTTCTAAATTACAACCTCTGTCCCAAAGCTGAGACTTAAGTCATTTTTCCAGTGTTGGGGCTCACCTTCAGTTACCTTTCAAACACTTGCTAATTAAGCAAGTCACCACCCAGTGCTCTTCCACAAAAGACAAACACAGCTAAACCCTAAAGAGTTCTGTGGGCACTCTGGGTGTTTGAGAATGCTTTAGTAACATAAGTAAATACACTTGATCGTAAACAGATTTGATCAGATGGGCTGTACAAACAAATCCCTATTTAAACAGTCATAATCTGTGTATAGGAATAAAAAATATATCTAAAGTAATAATAAACGTAAATGGCCAGTTTTTAAAGACTCACTATCAAATATTGCTCTTCCTTTACTTCCTTGAAATTGTTACATTCTGTATGAAAACAAGCAAGGAGAAAGTTACTAAAATCAGAGACTAATATTCAAGTTCATATTGTTATATTTGCCTAAGAAGACTGATAGGACATACAGAATTTGAAGATTTCATAGTCCAGTTTCCTCTTAAAGGCCTTGTTTCATGGTATGTTAGAACCTATAACCAGAAACCAGTAAGTAGCTCAGTGTTTCATTGGTTTAATCTCAACTGACACTAGGTGCTTTCTGTGCTAATACACTTTATCATAAAGCAAGTTAAGATTCGGACCCAGAGTTATGATGATACAGAAGTTGACTTCAACTGAAGCTTTGTACAGTAGCTTTCCTTTTCTATAGACTATAGATGTTTTATGTTGAAATCTTAGGGGAATGGAAGAAATAATTATTTAATACTACTTTACTTATAGAGAGATGTTTATACTTACCAATCATACATTCATTCAACACATAGTAGCAATGGTCAATATTTATAAATTATGTATTAAGATATCAATTTGGCTGCTTTAACAGAGTCCAAATAACCATAGTTTAACTAAGAAGGAAGTTGTTTCTGTTACATACAAGTCCAACTTTGTTGAGCACTACTTGTGCATTCTTACTTTATATCCTGTAGGATGATGCCATGGGTCAAGGTGGGCTTACCACCACCGGGCCGAATCCCTACCCCCAGAAAGAAGGAAAGAAAAAGCAGAGAGCTTCCTTTTAGAGGAAAGACCCAGACACTATACCCCACTTCCATTCACATCCCAGTGGCCAGAATTTGGTCATTAGCCTATATTTTCCCTTTTTATAAAAACTTAAGAAAAATTGACCCTTGACACAACTCCCAGGCCCCCATACCTGTTTCATCATGAAAAGGGCTATGAAAATTTTACAGGTGCAAAAAGGCATAATCTCTAACACCTACTTCAGGCATGAGGAGAGAAAAACGGGTCGGGATTGGGCTACAAGAAGAGGCAGGAAGAAATAGAGGACCAGCGGCTTCGTTAGGAATGTGTGTCCGAAAAGTTGCACTGGTCACTCAAGCTCAAATCCATTGCCAAAACCTGGTCTTATGACCACATCCAGTTGTAAGAGAGGCCAGGAAATGGAGTCTCTGGCTGGTAGCTCATGTCCAGCTAAAAACTTGAGGCATTTTATCAGTGTAATAAACAGAAAAAGGGAAATCGGGGGATAATTAGAAATATCCGCCACCAGTGCTAAACATGCTATATTGCTGGTGAGAAGGAAACAGACGAGTAAAATAATTATAGTTTGGGGGCGCCTGGGTGGCTCAGTGGGTTAAAGCCTCTGTCTTCGGCTCGGGTCATGATCCCAGGGTCCTGGGATCAAGCCCCACATCGGCCTCTCTGCTCAGCAGGGAGCCTGTTTCCTCCTCTCTCTCTCTGCCTGCCTCTCTGCCTACTTGTGATCTGTCTGTCAAATAAATAAAATCTTTTTTAAATAAATAAATAAATAAACTTAAAAAAATCATTATAGTTCGTGTAAATACACATCTGTGGTAAGGCTTACAGATGTTTGCTTAGTATAGTGGAAGTACTAATGATGAGGAGACCAAGTGATAATAAGCTGACTGAGATCCTTGTCACCTGTCCGGATTTTTACAATACCATCCAAACTGGTGTCTAGCTTCCTTCCACCATTGGTCGTTTGTTTCATCTATCAGTCTTACTACGTTCATCTTTCCAGTACAAAGTTCCCTTCTCATCACTGGTACCTCCACAGGACAGCAGGGTCTTCTGTGATGCAATCCTATGCCAAGGTTTTAATTTCATCTCCCCTATGCTCATTTCCTTCTTCCAGATTAAGTCTGTAACTCTTCATTGTTGTGATTTCACTTATATTGTTCCCTTTGCTTGAATGCCCTCCTCCCTGCATATCTGCTCACCCTCATTCGTTCAGACATCATGCACAAGTATCTGCTGAGCACTGACTGTGCCAAGCACTGTTTTAGGTGCTGGCAGTTTAGAAATCAGGAAGAGGCAGAACCCATGCTGTGAAGGAGCTCTTGTTTTGTGGCTAGCTAAAACACCCACTGCTTCAAGAAGACTGCCCTAATTCTCCCTCTTTGCCAACCCAGATGGAAAGTTATCCTTTGGTCATTGTTTTCTACTGCGTGTGATAGTTAGTTTGACTCGTGTTTTACCTCCTATAAATTCCCCGTGAGGGGAGAACACACGACTAACCAATTTTTTCATCCTAAGCAGCACCTAACAGTGTACTAAGTATCTGATGAATGAAGGTAAGCAAATCTACCCTTTCTTCTTGTTTCATCTGCTCCCTCTTTCTTGTTGCTATCATAGTCATTTGTCTTTAGTCTGGGTTTTGGGTTTGTTTTTTTTTAACCCCCCTCCCCTAATTAAGGAGCTCAAAAGATCCCTTTAAAACTCAGCCAGATCAAGGCATTCCTTATCTCAAACCCTTCAATGGCTCTTCATCTCAGAGTGAAAGTTAAAATTCTCATCTGCCCGTAAGGTCCTAAGTGGTATTTCAGTGTTTTCGTCCTCACTCATTCTGTTCCATCCACAGCGCTTTCCTTGCTGTCCTTGAATACGCCAGTTGCCCAGCTGGCTCAGTGCCTTTGCCCTTTCTGTAACCTCTAGTGGAAATGCATTTCCCCCTTACATACCACCATCTCCCGTTCCTTCAGTTTTTTGCCGAAAATTAACGTTGCATTAAAGGCTTCCGTGACCATTTAAAATTTCAACCTCTTATTAATCTCTTCCATCCCTGCTCCAGCACACTCATCTTCTTTACATCTTATGTTTTTCCGTAAATACTGACCACCCGCTAATATTGATTTAGTTTATCCTAGGTCTTCTTCCACTACAGAGTAAGATCCTTGAGGGCAGGGAATTAGTGCTATTTTACCCACTGCTGCATCTCTGTCCCTAAGTTCCTGGCACATAAGAGGTGCTGGGGTTTTTTTTGGTTTTTTTTTGTTTGTTTGTTTGTTTTGTCAAATAGATTAATGAATGACCACCTTTTAATCTATAATGAGACAATCATCTTTGAATAGCAGCTTTAAGAAAATGCTAATGGTATTATATAAATATAAAGTATAGGAATTAGAATAATTTACAAATGTTTTATGCCATATTTTAACTACCTTATTATATAAGTTATCTATGGTCCTTATAAAATGTTAAAGTGGTAAGGTTTAGAAAAGTTTTCTCCTATCTAAAAATTTTAGGTTTTTTCCCCCCAAAATCTTCTTAAAATTTTAATGTTCTATTTTAAAGCTTTGCTTTTTCCTGATTCATTTTTGTTTAGGAAGTGGGATAGATAGTTTGGTTGTTGTTGTTTTTTTTCTCCCCAGATGATCAGAGGGTTCTTACACCACCCTTTACATATAGTTAAACTAAATTATATAAAATATCTTCCTATTTAATGTGAATGACCTGGCAATGGTATATGTATATTAAATATAGTAGCTTTTTTTTTTAAAGGAGAGAGAATTTTTTTTTTAAGATTTTATTTATTTATTTGACAGAAGTCACAAGTAGGCAGAGAGGCAGGTGTGGGATGGGAGGGAAGCAGGCTCCCCACTGAGCAGAGAGCCCCATGTGGGGCTTGATCCCAGGACCCTGTGATCATGACCTGAGCTGAAGGCAGAAGCTTTAACTCACTGAGCCACCCAGGTGCCCCGATAGTAGTTTTTTATATGTTTTGATATATGATAGTCATTTTTATTCCATCTGAATTTCCAGCCTGTGTTATGAGGAGACAAGGCAGATTTTTTTTTTTTCCCCACTTAGCATATAAATCTCAGACAACTTAATTTTTTTGTTGTTGTGGTTTCAGGACACTTACCAAATGGTAGAACAAGGAATGGAACTTAGATTTCTAGGTATTTCTGACTGGGACCAGTCCGCTATTGCTCACTTGTTTTTTAGACTTTAGTTGATACATCATATGCCAACATAAATGTATCATTTGAATATTAAACCAATGACACTGGTCCAGCTCCCAGATCTTGAAACATTATTAACACAGAACTCCCTCAGCCCTTTTCCAGTCACTGCCCAAATATACCCCAAAGTTCAATCTTCTGACAACAGATTTGCATCCATGGAATCCTAAAATCTGTTAACTGTATTGTGTCTGGCCATAAGTTTGTGTGACTCACCCACATTATTGCATATGATTACAGACCCTCTATACTCATTCCTGTGTAATACTTTTGGGTGTCTATAGAACATTATGTATCTGTTCTTCCACAAATGAGTTTTTGTGTGACCTCTAGGTTAGGATTGTCACAAATAGTGTTACTAGGAAAATTCTAATACATTTTTTTGGAGAAAATATGTATAAATGTCCAAGAATATACTCCTGGGAATTTCCGAGCCCTGGGGTATATATATGTTTGCTTCAGTAACTATGTCAAAATCATTTTCCAAATTTATTTTTCATATTTAAACTCTTGCTAGATCGACATGACAATACTGTTTACTCTATCTTCTAGTTGTTGTTCTCTTTATTTTGCATTTTAGGTATCCTAGTGGGTGTATAATATTATCTCATTGTGAATTTAATCCTAATTTTCCTTATGACTAATGAAGCTTTAAACTTTTAAAAATATATTTATTGGTCATTTGATTATCCTCTTTTGTGAGGTGTCTTTTCACAACCTTTGGGTGTTTTCCTCATAACTTCATTTGGCTTATAAGCCATTTATTAAATGTATATGTTCCAAATATAGTTTCCCACTCTCAATTTCCTACCCATCCTCTCTCTTTTTTTTTTTTTTTTTTTTTTTGAGAGAGTGTGATGAGCAGCCCTGGGCGGAAAAGGGAGAGAGGGTTAGGCAGAAGGAGAGAAAGAGATTTCCTCCCTCTGGTAACCAGTACTCTCTTTCTATTTTGCTCTTTCATTTGTTTTGTTTTGATTCAGTATGTAAGTCAAATTATACAATATTTGTTGTTATAAATTATTTCACTTAGTATAATGTCCTGTGGGTCCATCCTTGTTGCAAATGGCAATATTTCATTATCTTTCATGGCTGAGTAATATTCCAAATATATGTCTCTCTCAAATCTCGTTTATCTATTCATCGATTGACAGACACAGGTTGTTTCCATATAATGGCTATTGCTATTGTAAATAACACTACAATGAACATACAGGTATATATATCTCTTGAAATTATTTTTCATTTTCTTTGGATAAATACCTAGAAGTGGAACTGCTGGATCACATGGTAGTTCTAAGTTTTTAAAAAATCCCCATGCTGTTTTCCATAGTGGCTGTCGAACTTACTTTCCCACCAACAGTGTATGAGGGTGTCCTTTTCTCCATATCTTCCCCAGCACTTCCTATTTTTCGTCTTTTTGATAATAACTGACCTGACAGGTGTGAAGTGATTATTTCATTCTGCTTTTAACTTGCATTTCCCTGATGATTAATACACTGAGCACAGAACATTGAACATCTCTTCATGTTCCTTTTGGCCATCTATATGTCTTCTTTGGCAATATGTCCATTTAAGTCCTCTACACATTTTTTAGGTGGATTTTTGTTATTGTTGTTCTTGTTATTGTTGTTGTTATAAGTTCTTTGTATATTTTGGCTACTAACCCTCTTTATATCACATACCTTTTACAGATATTTTCTCCTAGTCATGGGTTGCCTTCTCATTTCGTTCATGGTTTTGTTTGCTGCATAAAAGCTTTTTAGTTTAATGCAATTGCATTTGCTTATTTTAGCTTTTGTTGCCCATACCTGTGAAGACTGGTCCAGAAAATATTGCTAAGACCTATGTCAAAGTGCTGATTGCCTGTGCTTTCTTCTAGTGATTTTATTATTTTAAGTCTTACATTCAAGTCTTTAATCCATTTTTAATTTGTTTTTATACATGGCATAAGACAATGGTCCAGTTTAATTTTTTTATACTAGTCCAGTTTCCCCAGCACCATTTACAGAAAATACTGTATTTTCTCCATTGTATTAGCCTTGCCTTCTTTCTCATAGATTATTTGGCCATACGTGTGTATGTGTCTATTTCTAGGCCCTTCATTCTATTCCATTGATCTACATGTGTATTTTTGTGCCAGTAGCATACTGTTTTGATTACTACAGCTCTGTAGTATTGTTTGAAATCAGAGAGCATGATGCCTCCTGTTTATTCTTCTTTCTCAAGATTGCTTTGGCTATTTGGGATGTGTTGTGGTTTCATACAAATTTTTGGATTCTTTCTTCTAATTTTATGAAAAATACCACTGTATTTTGTTGGGGATGGCACTGAATCTCATAGATTGTTTTGGGTAGTGAGGGCACTTTAACAGTATTCTTCCAATTTATGAGCATGGTATGTCATTCCATTTATTTGTGTCATCAATTTTTTTTTTCATCAACGTCTTATATGTTGTTGTGTTTTTTTTTAAGATTTTATTTATTTGAGAGAACGACCCATAGCAAGAGAGAGCAGAGCAGGAGGGAGGAGCAGAGAGAGAAGCAGTCTCCCCACTGAGCAGGGAGCCCCACATAGGGCTTAATCCCAGGACCCCACTAGGATCGTGACTTGAGGAAAAGGCAGATCCTTAACCAACTGAGCCACCCAGGCACCCCAATGCCTTACAGTTTTCAGAGAACAAGTCTTTCATCTTTTGGTTAAATTTATTCCTAGGTATTTTATTCTGTTTAATGCAACTGTAGGTGGAACAGTTAATTTGTTTTTTGATGGCTCATTATTAGCATATAAAAACATGACCAATTTCTGTTAATTTTGTATCTTGAGATTTATTGAGTTCATTTATTATCTAATAATTTTTTGATGGAGTTTTTGTGGTTTTCTATATATAGTATGTCATCTGCAATTTCTTTTTTCTTATCAATTCAGATGCCTTTTTATTTCTTTTTCTTGCCTAATTGCTCTGGCTAGGACTTCCAAAACTATTTTGAATAAAAATGGTAAAAATAAAGTGGAAAGGGCACCTGGGTGGCTCAGTGGGTTAAAGCCTCTGCCTTCAGCTCAGGTCATGATCCCAGGGTCCTGGGATAGAGCCCCACATTGGGCTCTCTGCTCAGCGAAGAGCCTGCTTCCTCCTCCTCTCTCCCTCTGCCTGCCCCTCTGCCTACTTGTGATCTCTGTCAAATAAATAAATAAATTCTTTTAAAAATAAATAAATAAATAAAGTGGGCATCTTTGTCTTGTTTGTGGTCTTCAAGGAAAGGCTTTCAGCTCGTCACCATTGAATATGTTAGCTGTGGGTTTGTCATACATATGGCCTCTACTATGCTGAGCTACATTCCTTATATACTTACTTTGTTGAGAGTTTTTATCATATATGGACGTTGAATTCTGTCAAATTGTTTTTCTGCACCTATGAGATGATAACATAATTTTTGTTTTAGTTTTGTTAATGTGGTGTTTCATGTTGATTGGTTTCTGGATGTTGAAGCATCCATGCACTACTGGAATGAATCCCACTTGGTTGTGGTATATGATCCTTTTAATACGTTATTTAATTCAGTTTGCCAATATTTTCTTGAGGATTTTTGCATCTATATTCATCAAAGATATTGGCCTAAGATTTTCTCTTTTTGTAGTGTGTTTTTCTGGTTTTGTCATCAGGGTAATTCTGGCTTTGTAAAATGAGTTTGGAAGCATTCTTTTCTCTTTCTTTTTTTTTTAATGATTTGAAAAGGATAACTACTAACTCTTTTAAACTATCTATAGAATTCACCTGTGAAGCTGTCTGGTCCTAGACTCTTGTGTTTTGAGAATTTTTAAATTAATGATTAAATTGTATTATTTGTAATCAGTCTATTAAGATTTTCTGTTTCTTCATGATTCCGTCTTGGAAGATTGTGTGTTTCTAGAAATTTATGTCTTCTAGATTTTGCAATTTGTTCATGCATAATTATTTATAGTAATCTCTAATGATTCTTTGTATTTCTGTGGTATCAATTACAACTTCTCTTTGGGTTTGGCTAGCAAACCCTGAGATGGCAAACTAAAAGATTATTCCAGACACCTAAGTAGGAGAAAGAAGAGGGCCTGGGGCCAGGCATACTGGTGGTGATAGGCCTCAAATCAAGTTTACCTCCACTTTTGTTATGCATGTTTTTGTTACCTCAAAGAATCAGAATTAGAAAGGAATGTAGAGTTTCAATATCTAGGGCAGTGACATTTACAGGCATTGTGTGATCAGAACTACTTGTATTCATGACCTGCAGGCAGGGAGTAGGTGACCATTAAGGATTTATATCTAACCTAAGTTAAGCATCTGTCCCCTGGGGGATAGCATTGGGCCACAATGAGAATCTGGCTGTTTTCAGCCCAGAAATTTAAAAGGAGGCCCAGTGTTCTGGTCATTCCTTTGCTTCTCAACTAACCTCTTCCAAGGAGGATTGTGTTTGTCCCTAGCCAGGCATTGTGAATTCCCACATTCCCCCCTTTCTTATTCTTTGCAGGTTGGAGGTCTTGCTGCAGTTGTGCCCGGTACAAATCTTGAGCTTCTCCAGTTTGGGGAAAGCGCTGGTATTCTGACTTTGCAAACTGAAAAAAGAAGCAATAGACAAATGAGTAAAATAATGGACAGTCGGATGATTCCCCATCTGGTATTAGAAAACCAGTTTTTGGGGGTTTAACCATTGTAGATTTTGACAAGAAAATACCCTAGGTTTTTTGGTTATGCTCATGTTCATTAATGGTGGTAAGAGAAGATAAAATCTGTTTCTTTAAGTTGTGAATGTCTAAGGTTAAATTGTCATGAAGGGATCCTTGAAGATGCTTCTTAATTCTTCCCAGATCATGTTGAGTACCGTTCCAGTATAAAGAGGCCTTATGGGCCTTATGGGCCTTATGTGCCCAGTCACAATTAAGATCCTGGCAAAAAGCCAGGGCCTTCTGTTTCTCTCCCAAGTATTCTATTGCCACTTTCATCAGTTGGAGTCTCTCTGACAATTTTTTTTTTTTTAGATTTATTTATTTATTTGACAGAGAGAGACAGCGGGAGAGGGATCACAAGCAGGGGGAGTGGTAGAGGGAGAAGCAGGTTTCCCGCTGAGCAGGGAGTCTTATGTGGGACTGAATCCCAGGACCCCAGGACCATGACCCGAGTGGAAGGCAGACGCTTAATGACTGAGCCACCCAGGTGCCCCTCCCTAACAATTTTTGATTGATCGTCTGTTGTAACTGGAATTCTCAGGTTACATTATACGCAATTTGATCAATGTGTTGGGTGGTTTGGAGCGTATGGGTGAGAGTAGCTATGGCAACACTAGTGGTTGTCAAAATGGAGTTAGCTGCTACCATGTCTGCAATGAGTAGGCCTAGAAACCTGCATCGCCTTTTTGATTCACTAAGTGCCTGATGAAGAATGCTGAGAATGCTGATTTAGATTCCTCCCAAGGCCTAGTAAGGTTAACAGGGATAAAGGAAAGAGGCTGTCTTCTTAAAACACAGATGTGAGTAGCTTTTTGGTAAGTAATATTGTAATTACTTAGGCTGCTGCATAATGTGCTTTCCTCCTTTGGAGGTCTTGATAAAGTAGCATCTAACCTCCGTAGATAGGGATATATAGATTCCAAATAAGAAAACATAATGGTGTGGTATACAGAGTTGAATATAATCAGTAAAGTTCTTATGAAAAATCATGTCATAACTACCTGAGGAATTGTAGTATTCTCAATGCCACACAGAGAGAGGGGGGAAATACATGTCCTAGCCTCCAGAGGGACATTTGAATGAGGAGAGTTAAGGCCTTTGCACGAGATTATGAGAGGCTGTTCTGCCCATCCAGCCTCCATTGCTACCTGGATGGATTTTAATCTCTATCTCATTAGCTATTAAACATCCTCTTGGACTCCAGTTTGTAATAGTATTATTATCTAGATTAAGGGTATTGGGTTAAGAGTTCAACATGTCTTCCAAGTTATCCTCTCTGAAGATGGGGTCCATTTAGTACTATTCTCAAAGATGAAAAGAAAGGAGTGGCTTTTATTATCAGTCTGATTGCTGTGCCAGATAATGCCAGTGGAGACAAAGCTTAATTTAGTGTTTGTGTTGGTGCCTTTAGGCACAACTGTAAACAAATTTGGGAGGATACAGTAATGCAAAGAGGATCATACAGAGAAGTGCATATGGGAAGAATTGTGGCATATAAATTTACATTATATAGTATGAAAGCCCAGAAGGAGCCATTAAGCTAGGGTTGGAAAAAGGGGAAGGAGGTTCCTCCTACCCAATTAGAGTTATTGTTGAGCATGAAAAGGGTGCATCAGCTCCCATTAAGGGTTTCCAGAAGGGCAGGTTAAGCATGTATGCCCAGTAGTTAGTGGCCATAGCTCCTGGAATGAAAGAGTATAATATACCCATCATGACAGAAGTTGCACTTAAAACTGAGAGTGTGGCAGGAACATGTTTTCAGGTGTGGGGCCTTACCCTGTGGGACTTTTTCAGATATCTAAATAGTTCTCTTCAGGTCTCTGCAGGTCATTCCGGTTGCTTGTTGTGGTTTCTGGGGTTGGGGTTTGCTTAACTTAAGCGGACTCACCTGTGGGATGGGGTTTTGGCTGTGACAGGCCATGATATGGCTTGATGTTCCCTGCCAGGAGCAAGGTGGTCCTTCCTGTGAGGAGACATAAGCATATCCTCTTCCCCAAGTGATGAGTTCATGGGGGCCTTGCCATAGACTTGAGTTAGGGTCTTCCCATGAGACTAAGAGTTATAGTCCTAGGGATTCTTGTGTGAAATGTTTTAATGCTGGGGTTAAAAATTGGTCATTCAAATTAAGAAGGTTTAGAGTTAAGAGTGCCTTGTATAATTGTGAATAGGGGTCTGGATTACTTAGACCTATATTCCCCCTCTTTTGTTTATTTAACATGTTTTTAAGGGTAGGGTGTGCACGTTCAATAACAGCTTGTCCTTGTGGGTGATAAGGGATGCCTGTATGATGCATGATTCCCCAAAGAATGTAATTTTTATTTTTACAGCTGGTTGGTCACATCTGAGTTTATGCATGTCTCTCTCAAATATGACATTTTAGTCAAAGCCTTGGTAAAATAACCAGTGTTTTCAATGGTGTCCTGTTATAAGGAGAACAGATTGTTACTGAACTTGATAGGGAAAAACTGTACTCTAAGATGGCTGACCAAACCAACAAGGGAATTCCAGTCCCTGTCTCAAAGCCCTTCCGGGTTCTTCTTTTCTACCCCGTTTCCTCACGTGCCAAAAGTACCAAGTATGCAGAAGTAGAAGGGTACAAATCCCCCTCCCTGCTTGTGCTCAAGGCTCAGACCTTTGGAGAACAACCTCGTCTGAGCCCACCCGTGTTAAATAAACCTCCAATCCTCCAAAGTCTCCAGGTGCCTCTTGGTTCTTCCATCAGGATCCAGTCCAGGTTGCACAACCAACTTATGTAAATGACTAGGATTGCCATGTCAGAAATACTGAGAGACCTTTGAATTTTGGAGGGTTTAGGTAGAGAGAAAAAATTAAATGCTTTAATTTGTTTTATTATTCCTTATATCACTGATGTCTTAAGAGAAAGTCTCCTTAGTCTGGAAGAGCAAATAGAGAACCAGCAATGTTTTAAATAAGAGTCACAAAAAACTATAATTATCTTTTCCAATTCACTTAGTCCCATGATACTGTTCTTGTTTAGTTTGAATGCAGCTTTAGTTAGTTCTGGAAATTCCTGCCCATCTTAGTTTTAATCTTAAAGACATCAAATACTTGCATTTGCCCTGAAGTCCTTCATATAAATTTCCTTGAAGATGGAAGAATAACTATAAATGACAAAAATTCAGACTGGACATAGATAAAGATCTGATGAGATGAGAGTTTACAATAGCAGTAATCAAAATATCAAATGATGATCTTATATTAAAACTTTAGGAATTGCATATAACCTCTAGAATAGTTACAGCATTTACCCAAAGGTAACCTAAGGCTTATCATTTGTTTAACCATGCTTCCAGAGTAACTTAACATACCAAATAAAAAGGCCTAATGAATTAAAGAGACTTCATTTACAATTTAAATCTTGAGAAATTTGTTAAAAACAAAACAAACTAAAACAAAAAAAAAAAACCCTCAGAAAGGATTAGGATTAGGGATTGTTAAAGACCTGCTAAAACAAAACATAGAAACTAGTTTTTTGAGCAGACAAAAGAGGAAAAAGAATCCTTTGTTTGCACTTTTTTATCAAGAACAAACCAACAATTCAAGAAAACTTTGACCTTTTAACAAGAGAGTAAGCAGACTTTTAGTCTTATACCAGTGTACTTGAAAATCCATTCATTTAATCTTATTGGGTCTTGACCATACCTAAAATTCATTTCTAAAGATTTCCCTCCAGACCTTTTACAGCTTTCTTTTGCATTCAGATTTTGAACGAAGTCATTTTGAACCAAGTCATTTTTCCCAACCAACCACCTTATTTAGGACAAAATTAGCTTCTCTTACCTCCAACAAAAGTGCATTCTCATTCCTTATATCTTTCTTATATATTTTTTTCCTTTTCTACATATAGAGTAGTTTCCCATCAGTCTTAATTGCATTTAGCAGGATTTTGCACTTTTAGAAACCTTAGTCTTCACAGTGAAAACTAAGCAGTAACCAATTGCAAACTGTTACAGCAAAATTCTTTAGATGGCAAATTTATGAAATAATTAAGCATAAAGCACATTTACCAACAGACTCAAGTATCCTTAGTTCTTTTGGAATAAGAAGTCAAAAGCATGAACCTACATCCAGGAATCAATGCTTTAGCACTTTATCCTATTTCCAAAAGACCTAGATGTCCAATGAATTTAATCCCATTTATCATCCAACTTTGAGCCAGACAATTAACCATCATCTTAGTTATCTTTAGTTATCTTTTTACTAACGGATAACATGAGCTTACTTGACTTTTAGCAAACCTCAATAGAATAAATTTTACATTTAATGTTGATAATTTTAAAGACATGTCTGTCTTCATTAAAGCAACAAACTTAAATTAGTTTAAATACTGAATATGTCTCACCTGGACCCACTTTTTTAAAAGTCTATCAGTTTTTTCCCCATTGTCAGTTTTTACCTGAGACACTGGTGGGGAAATCCCAAGATGGCAGGGTTTTTTTTGTTTGTTTTTTTCTTTGATGCACAGAAATTTTAAATTTAATTTTAAGTATCTATATGATGAAGTTCTAGAATATAGGTGAGGTTCGGTGGGGTGAGGTCCGGAGCCGATGAGCAAGAAAGAATTCTTGAGACATCTTTGATGCAAAATGGTGGTTTATTAAAGCACAGGGACAGGACCTGTGGGCAGGAAGAACTACTGCCCCGTGGTTGTGAGGGGTGGCAGGTTTATGTACCATGGAGTTGGGGGGGAGGTAAGGAAAAGGGAGGTTTCAACAGAACTTTCATATGCTAAAGAGGACCTACAAGAAACCTGATACTAGAGCCTTGCTATTGCCAAGGTCATTTTGCCCTCTAGCAAGGTATTAACATTAAGATGGGTGGGAGATTCCTAAAGAATGTCACAGATGTCCCACCCAGGAGTTGGGGGGGGGGGACTTTGGAAGGTGTCAGCTTTTGCTTTGTCCTCAGCCAGCCTTCTGTTCCCTCATCATATAGTTACCAAATTCTCTCTTTATGGTTTGTATATAGTTTCAGAAATATTTTTTTCATCCTGATATATGTGGCTTTCTTGCATATGTTTTCTTCTTATGATGTTCCATAGATTATTAATTATTCAGTCACTAATTCATTTTTTAAGATAAGAGGTAAGGCCTTAATTTGGTCTGTTCCATATAGAGACCACCCATCCAGTACCTTTTATAAATAGTAACTGTGGACTCTATTCTGTCTTACTGGTCAGTTTATCACTGAGCGGGTATCATACTGTCTTAATTGTTTTAAGTTTATAAATCTTGATATTTGGTAATATAAGTTTCATCAATTTGTTTTCATCCTCTTTGACATTCTTGATCTCTTACTATCTATAGGGATTTTAGGATTAGTTGTCAAGTTTCATGAAAATCTCTTGGGATTTTGACTAGAATAGTATTGAATAGTATTGGGGGACAAGAGTAGTCTATTCTTTTTTTTTTTTTTTTAAGATTTTATTTATTTGACAGAGATCACAAGTAGGCAGAGAGGCAGGCAGAGACAGAGAGGAAGGGAAGCAGACTTCCTGCTGAGCAGAGACCCCGATGTGGGGCTCGATCGCAGGACCCTGAGATCATGACCTGAGCCGAAGGCAGAGGCTTTAACCTACTGAGCCACCCAGGCGCCCCAATAGTAGTCTATTCTTAACTTGCTAAAGGTTTAATACTAAGTAATATTGAATTTTATCAAAGACACTTTCTACACCTTTTGAAATGATTATAAGGTTTTTATTGCATCAGTCCCAGTATTAATTTAATGTTAATTGTATGCATAGATGATATTATAATATTACCTTCTCCTTACATTCTTGTATGTGATTCAGTCATGATGTGTTTAGCTTAAAAAACAAGTATAAGTCATTGGTATCTCTTCCGCTTTCAGGTAGCAAAATTGCTCCCAGTAACCTACCACAATCTTATAAATTATCACCCCAACTAGGTATTAATGTCAAGGTGGTGTTTTAAGTTAGCTCTGGCTACCATAACAAAACACTGCAGCCTGGAGTGGCTTAAACAACAGAAATTTATTTCTCATAGTTGTGGAGTCTGGGAAGTCCAAGATCAAGGTGCTGGCCAGTTCAGTTCCTGGTGCGGGCTCCCTGCAGGTGGTGTGACTTAAACATTGTGTCCCCACAGGGGCTTTCCTCAGTGCAAGCACACACAGAGACTCTCTTACTCTTCTTTTAAAACTGCTAATTCCATCCCAAAGGCCCTACTATCTCATCTAACCCTACATACCTTCCAAAGGCCCAGTCTCCAAAGATCATCACCCTGGGATTAAGGCTTCAACATACAAATTTTGAGAGACACAAATATTCAGTCCATAACAAGTTGGGGATGGGATTGGTGAGTTTGACTCATCTTGTGGGCTGAAGGAGGGGCCTACTTTCCTGGAGTTCTTTGCTACTAGAACAAAATGATGTTTGTAAACTAATGGAAAGCTAAAATTTTCCTTTAGGAATGAAATTAAATACGTGTACTACACTTGCATTGTACAAAAAATAATTCATTGTGTTACGGAACCTGGACTGGATCCTGATGGAAGAACGAGTCAGGAGTCTCCTGACTCAGAGACTTCGGAGGATCAGAGGGTTTTTTTTAATACCACTGGGCTCAGAGGGAGTTGTTCTCCAGAGGTCTGAGGCTGGAGCACAAGTAGGGAGGGGAATTTATACCCATCTACTTCTGCATACTTGATACTTTTGGTGCACGGGAAAGGGGGTAGGAAAGAAGAACCCGGAAGGGCTTTGAGACAGGGACTGGAATTCCCTTGCTGGTTTGGTCAGCCATCTTAGAGTACAGTTTTCCCCTATCAAATGGATTTAATGTTTTTCTTTTAACAATGTGTTTTGGGGGGTGCCTGGGTGGCTCAGTCTGTTAAGCACCTGCCTTTGGCTCAGGTCATGATCTCAGGGTCAGGCTCCCTGCTTGGTGGGGAGCCTGCTTCTTCCTCTCCCTCCGCTACTCCTCCTGCTTGTGATCTCTCTGTCAAATAAATAAATAATATCTTAAAAAAAAGAAAAACACAATGTGTTTTTGAACAATTATTTTAATTATAAAAGGGAAACATTCTTAGGTAGAGATTTAAGAAAATAACTAAAAAAAAAAGAAAGAAATATAAAAATCCCTTTTACTAGAGTTAATCACTCTTGAACTATTACTGAAAAGCATCTTTATATGCTTTCTGTGTAAAATTGCAATCATATCATACATATGTTATTAATGCTAAGGCTAAACCTGAGGTGGGATGGCCTTAATTTTTCTCGGCCTCCACAGTATATTTTAAATTTTGGTAACTGCCATTCTCATTGCTATTTTATTTCTTTATTTGATTTACTTACAGTTTGTTTGGCTTTTTGTTTTTATCTTCATATATTATCTTCTGAATTTTATCTGGTTTTGGTAATAGATTTATTTCTGCTCTTGCATATGATTTTTGTTCTCTTACTCCCCCTTATCAATTTCCTTTACTAAAGTTTTGATTGAAATTTTTATCTCATGCCTTTCTTTTTAATACCTTTATTTTTAATAGAGATTATTATTCTTATTATAAAGGTATGTAAGTGTATTCCTGTTTTTAGTTTCATATGATTGTTATTTATGAGTGATTCTTTTTCCCATTGGTTGAACCTTTATGATCATGTTTTGACTATTTTTTTTTTATAGATTTGTTGCTTGATGGTTGTGTTATTTCATTTCTACAGTTTTAGTTCCTTGGAATTTATTAGTTATCATTGTGGTCTAGAATAAGACATTTTCTGGAAATTTTCTTTGGAAACTTGAAAATAGACATTTTTTGCCCATAGTTATTCTGGATTGTTAATAGCAGATAATTTATTTTACTTCAGCTTATTACAGAAACCATCAATATAAACATATTTTCACTATTTGATAATATAGGTCATGAATAGTAAGGCTTCCAGATAAGATTTGGTTATTTCCTCTTGTGTCTTTTCTCTATCCATATTTAATAGTTCATAGGACAGTACTTTCTTCTACTTTGTCTGAATGGAAGATTTAAAAACACTACTGATTGCTAAAAATCCACTTATTAAATGTTCTTGGTTCTTGTCAAGGATTTTGATAAGTAAGGAGAAAAATGCAAAAGAAAACAAGTTATAAACAAGAATTGGAAAACGGTGGGAGAACTCATCAAGATGTATTATTTTGCTTCTCTTTAATCTCATCAGGAGACATACCAAATTCCTGTTTCAGGAGTTCCTGAAAATGACCTAATGATAGATAGCAATTTTACTCAAATTTACTTGAAGGACCCAGAATTCTAGAACTTGTCTATAGTATCCCAGTTATTTGATTTGCTGGAAAAAAAACCATATTTGTATTTTCAATATATTTCATATTCTATGGCCTTAAAATGAAAATTTTGACAGAGAGTTCAGGAAGACCTACTAATTTTTGTTACTGCTTAATAAGAACCAACTTAAAAATTAATCTGCCACTTTGGGGGGTTGTGCAGACACATCATTGATCACACGGTGACCAAGTTTTGGTGAGAAGCATGACAAATTTTAATGCATAGCGTGACCACTGGTTTTGTTGGAGATAAAAAACGAGGCAAGAGGATTTTAGGTTTAATATTTAGCATCCAAGAATTGAAACGCTAAAGCATTTATAAGCTAATTCAGTTCATCTATGGTAGAGAAGAAGTATTATGTTTAGTGAGAGATTTATTAAGTTTTCCATATACATGTAAGAGTCATAGCCTAAAAAATATTTAAGATATTACCTATGAATTTTATTACTTACCAAAGCCACTGCCATTTAGGAAAAAGCATGTGAATTTATTATATCATAAAGAATAAATTGCATTGTATAAATAATAATTTATACTTTAGAATTATCCTCCAAAACCAATTCAAATTAAAGACATCAATGTAGCAGAGGTTAGAGAAAGTAAGACTAGAAAAAATATGATTATATAATAAATGCCAGATAAAATAATGAGTAAAAGATAGATTATGCTAACTACCTTCCTTTTGTGGTTTTTACTTAGAAGAAAATCCGTGGAGAAATATATATCACAGATTATTCTAAATTAAGGTAGTTAATAAATAGTCCCCAAGACAAACAGTAAATTCTTAACCAAATCTTCTGTGTCCTGCACTTTGTATAAAAAAAGAAGTCAGTTATTTTACATGATAAAACTGTAACTTTATTTCAAAAACAAGCAGATGACACACAATTAAATGCCTTCACATGAACATAAAAAAGTATTTTAACTTAGCCCATATTATATTTAAGTATATTTTAGAATTTATATAATTAGTGATTATTGAAACAGAAAAGCAACAATTGTATAAAATAAATAATAGTAATTTTGTTATTTATTTCTTTAGAAAAAAATCACTTACTTATTTTCCCAAAGATTTAGATTTATTCATGTATTTTAGAGATTGAGAGAGAGAGAGAGAACGGCCATGAATGGGGGAAGTGGCAGAGGGGAAGAATCCTCATTGAGGCTCCTGGGATGGAACTCTGCATTGGGATCCTTGATGAGCAGAGAGCCAGCTTCTCCCTCTCCTCTGCTGCTCCCCCTGCTTGTTCTCTTTCTCTCTCTGTGTGTGTAAAATAAATAAATAAAATCTTAAATAAAATAAAATGCTTAGTCTCCTGTTAGGAAAAGCATGGGCTAATATCCCCCTGGGAAAGGTTGGGAGCATTCTGGAGAGTAGATGTTAAGCGCCCTAAAAAGTTCTGTCTACTGCCAGGCTTATGTTGACAAATTGAACTTGTTATTTCAACTTCTAATATTCTATAAAATAATTAGTTAAATTTGTTAATGTCACTCTGTTTTGTAATAGATCTCACCTTTATCCCTGGCCAGTCACCCACAAATAAGTGATATTTGTCTTTGAGGAAAGTAGATTGAAGCAAATCTGCTGAAATTTATTAAAATATTGGAAAATGAACTCAGAACTTATATGCAGTTTACAGTAGAAGAGCCATATAATCTCCTTTACATTGTCAATAGCTTTTCAAACTGAAAATTATTTCTTCAAGTCTCAGTGTGACAGATGCACAGGTTGGTAGGTAAAGTTTTAAAGATTGGCTTATCAGGGCTTCTCAGACCCCACCCCATGCCTGCTCCCTGTCCCCCAAAACCCACATTCTTTCAATTCTAATTAAGTATTTCTTATTTTAAATCTGTAAATAATGTGCTTGAACTGCTATTTCCTTTTTTAAAAAAGAGCTTAATTGAGGTACTGACAATAAACCACATATATTAAAGCACAGAAGTAGATACATTTTGATATACACATGCAACTGTAAAGCCATCACAACACTCAAAATAATGAGCATATCCACCATTTCTGCGTTTCCTTGTGCCTCTTTGTAATCCCTCTCATGCTCCTTCTCCCACCTCTAGTCAACCAGTGATCTCTCCATCATATGAGAATGCATTTTCTAGAATTTTGTATAAATGAAATTATACAAACTATACTTCATTTTTTTCTATTTTTTCTTAGCATAATTATTGAGATGCATCCCTGTTGCATGTATCGATACTTTATTCCTTTTTGTTTCTAGAAACAGTCTACTTGTGTGAACCTAGCACAATTTGTTTAACCGCTCACTGTTGGTGGGCATTTAAGTGGTTGTTTCCAGTTTATGGTTGTTAAAAACAGTGACTATGAACATTGGTGCATAAGTGTCTGTATGGATTTGAGTTTATTTCTCTTGGTTAAATACCCAGGAGTGGACTAGTTGCACCAACTGTCAAGAGGCCGAGAGGATCTAAACCACATCATGTCAGCCCTACCCCCAGCTGGTACAACGTTATTAATGGCAATGACAAGTTCATCCTTGTCATCTTTGAGACATTCAGAAGATCTCACAGAGTATGATAAGCTTGCTTCGTGCATGAGGGTGGTTCTTGTAGGCCTATAATACACGGAATAAAAGAAAAAAAATTGTTCTTTTTTTAATAAGTATAAACCATCAGTGTGTACACAGCACCATTACTATAATCTGAAAACATCCATCCTTGATTTATATATGGTATTAAATATATAATTATTATATGAGCTTTATTGAGGTATTATTAATTACATTATGAAAACAAAGTCTTCATAATTTTCTCCATTAAGTATATTTATGTCTGCATTCCCTTTCTCCATTGTAGGCTGCCCAACACATATTAATGTTTAGAATTTCTCATTAAAAACTGATAGTACTTTAACATTTTACTTCATTTATTGAGATTTATTTGTTCCTTGTCCATAAAACTCAGTTTTATGTTGCCTTCATTATTTTTTTTCAGAGATATCTTAGGAATCCTTCACATTTTATAAGGAACTGTAAGTTAATTTCAGCCTAGGGCCAACAGCTAGCTTTCATGTTGACCCAGATGCATATATGCCATTTAGTCAGTGAATTTTGAAAATTTGAGCGATAGCACATTAAACTGGAATAATAAACCAATAAAAATTTTTATAGCATTCAGGAAAATTATTTCTCAGACATTCACACTATCATTTTACTCTTTAAAATTATTCTGGGAGCATAAGGTAGACCATGAATGTATTCCCAAGGCTTGGGAAAATCAACAGATCATTTTTTCTGGTGATCAAATGATTTGACCTGAGTACATGATGATGAAATCTTGTTTTTGGAGAGCTATACAAGACATTTGTAACTAGATCATCCATCTTCAAATAATGGACTAGAATTTTTGAAAATCTTTTATATGGTGTCTGTAATGCTCCTTACATATTAAATGCTATGTAGGTTTTGTCAATTAAAGCTATTAGCTTCATATAGTCCCTGCCAGTGTGTACCATTGGGTTTAAACTTGGAAATCTTCAAATGATTCATCAGCAGATGGAAAAACTACTACAATTTCAAGGGGTTTTCATGGAGAGTAAAGAAATAGTGTAATGAATCATAGGCACATGCTCAACAACATGGAAGACCGAAGCAGGAAGTGCTCACAGGATGGTGGGTTTATATTGTTCACAAATTTGTTAACATGTAATTGGCCTGTCCTATAAAGCAGATTTTTAAGGATTTTATAGGATCCTAATCTTCTTGATGCGTAGACCACTTGTGGTAGTGAGTTATGTGCTCAGGAAGGCATATTAATGCTTACGAGTCACTTAGGTGCTATTTCATGTTTGCCTAATCACTTCATTGGCCTTTACCTTGTTTTACAAATGCACTTAATTCAGTAAGGGGGAATGCTTCTCCTGAAGTTTTTACATGGGTGTTAAGTGTTTCCAAGATATACACATCATTTTATTTGGGGTGATATATGTAACTCAAACAATTTTCTATTTTTTTTTTTTTTTTTTTTTTTACTTTTGAAGGAAGCACTTTAAAATTAGCATAACATCTAACCATGTAGATACGTATTCCTGTTTTCCATTATACTTAATGAGAATGATCCTTATATTTTAAGTAAGTAGAAGTAACAAAAATCCTAGAAGGAAGATTTCATATCTAAGTATTTTAGATTGCAATTTGGCAACTAAATGAATTAATCCAAATAGATAGAGATTATAGAGATTATTCAGGTTCCCATTAGTCATTGAGACATTTGTGTGGAAATGTCATTTTTTCTTCTTTAATTCAACTGCTATAGTTAAATGATATTGTTCATCCAGCAGCAGTCCTGAAATCTTTTGTATCCTTGCAAAACATAGCAAAAAACAAACAAGTTTTCTATAAAATGTAGTTTACCTTCAGTTAGAAATTTTTCTTTTAAGTTTTTAGCTTTATCTTAATTAGTACTACAGAATAGAGCCTCTCAGATCAGTGATATAGGCTAATTTCAAATTTTCTCTAAATCTACAAATATACTCTTCATTTTCCCTAGTCTTGGCTTAAATTGCTCTGCTTGCATTTGTAATCAGAAATTGATTGGGTTGCTGTGGAAACTGGAAAAGTATGTTGCTCATTGAAGACAAAATGCAGTAGAAGTACTGTTATCATAATTGTCCGCCATCCTAAATGCCTATCAGTCTGAACAGTACATTGATAAAATGTTCACACTCCAACCCTAAAATGCTTCTCTTCAGAATACTGCTTTGTGGTCAGTATTAATCCTCTAGACTGATTTTTATAACAACCAGCTTTGTTACATATTTAATTTGTTTCCATACTGAACAACTTTTTACACACAAAAAATGAAATTAGTTTCCATTTTATTCATACTCATCAGGCACATCATAGGAAAAAAAACATGAAGCACAGTAAAATATTAGTTATTAGAAGCCAGTCATCTGACACATTTCATCTGCTGATCATGAAGATATAAAATAAGTGCAAAAAATCAATTGAAACAAGAATTTTTAACATATGGTAATAAAGAACAAGAGGAAGTGAAAGTCTATTTTACACACAAACACACATACGCACAAAAGCAATATAAAGCAATAGTATGCATTTTACCACGTGAAAGCAAAGATGAATTCTACTTGTCTTTATTTATTTATTTATTTATTTTTAAATTCTACTTGTCTTTAAAGGTCTTTTGTATGAATGCTGAGAGAACTAAGATTGGACAAAGGGAATAAGGAGGAAAATCAAAAGAAGGAAACACCAAATGCCCCCAGTAGTAGGAATAATGGGGTTATGAGGGATGAAAGCATATATTCCAGTGGTACAAATTTCCATTAACACCAGCAACTTTTCTGTAGACTTCCAGTGTTTCCCTGATTTCAAAAAAAAACAACTCCAAAAAATGATCTCATTTCCAGAGTTTAAAATAAAATATCCCCAATCCCTCATAAATATTAAGAAACCAAGGACCACAAAAGAGAGCAACCTACTGAAGGTTAATAGAATGTAGCATCTATGTACAATAAAACCCATGTTGGAAGCAGCTGAATTTGGAGATGCACCTCATCTCTGTAGTGTCGGGGATACACAAAATACAGTACTTAAGTTCTGGTTTTCTAAATAGTTCCAGACCATGAGCAAAGAAATATGCCTTAGGAGAAAAATATGAAAATCTATAATATGTGTGACATAGTCTAGATGATGTATTACTTATGTAATGTATTGCTGAGATGTGGATGCTAGTCTTGAGTACTTTGTTCTACCGTATACCTCAGAAAGAAGTTTGAAACCACTGAGCATGTTTTGTGCACACTTAGTTAAACTGTATCTTTATTTTTCTTTAAACAGTTCTTTTTTTAAAAAGATTTTGTTTATTTGAGAGAGAGAAAGCACAAGCAGGGACAAGGGGAGAGGCAAAGAGAGAGGGGGAGAAGCAGTCTCCTCTCTGAGCAGGGAACCCAACACTGGACTTGATCCCAGGATCCTAGGATCATGACCTGAGCCAAAGGCAGGCACTCAACTGACTGAGCCACTCAGGCACCCCTAGATTGTATCTTTAGAAGTGAATCCTTGTCTTCTTTTTAAGAACTGGAACATAAACACAAAATACATACATATACATACATATATATACACACATATATATACATATATACATATATATGTACATATACATATATATATCTGTATGTATAGCAGTTTTCATATATTATACACCCTGGTGCACAATTAAAATTGTTTTGACACATTAGATTTATTAAGAAGTTAAGCAGAGGGGAGAAAAACATTTGTCTAGATGCATGTACTATATTGTCCACTTTTTGTTGTTTTAATAAGTAATAAAAATACTTTATGTGGGGCACCTGGGTGGCTCAATGGGTTAAGCTGCTGCCTTTGGCTCAGGTCATGATCTCAGGGTCCTGGGATCAAGTCCCACATCGGGCTCTCTGCTCAGTGGGGAGCCTGCTTCCCCCTCTCTCTCTGTCTGCCTCTCTGCCTACTTGTGATCTCTGTCAAATAAATAAATAAAATCTTTAAAAAAATAGTTTATAAGTCGGAAGGGCATACACTAAAAGCATCTTTCATTTTCATTTTCATTTTCATTCAATCCATTTCTCCTTTCCAGAGGCAGCCAGATATCTGTATTTTATAGGGATATTTTATTCATTTTAAGCAAATTGTATGTGGCATTTATTATTGTCAGACTTCTTAATCTGAGCAAATCTGGGGGTTGTATTTTATGATATTATAGTTTTATTTTGCTTTTCTCTCACTATAATCACGTTAAGCTGCTCTTCATTTGTTCATTGGCCACTTCTTTATAAAGTGCTGATTGTTCTGTCCTGCACATTTATCTATTAGGTGCCTGTTTTGTTTTGTTTTTGTTTGTGTTTTTTATTATTGACTTGTGAGAGCTGTTTATATACTACAGATCTTCAGATCCTTTATTGGCTATATATTTTGTAAACATCTCCTCCCCTTCTGTGGCTTGTCTTATCACTCAATTAGTACAGTCTTCTGATAAACAGAACTTACTAATTTTAATGTGGTCAAATTTATCAATCTTGTCCTTCATGATTAGTGCCTTTTTTGTGTTGATTAAGAAATCATGGGGCACCTGGGTGGCTCAGTGGGTTAAAGCCTCTGCCTTCAGCTCGGGTCATGGTCCCGGGGTCCTGGGATCGAGCCCCGCATCGGGCTCTCTGCTCAGCGGGGAGCCTGCTTCCCCCTCTCTCTCTGCCTGCCTCTCTGCCTACTTGTGATCTCTGTCTCTGTCAAATAAATAAATAAAATCTTTAAAAAAAAAAAAAAAAGAAATCATTCCCTATCTCGAGGCCATAAAAATATCCTTACTTTTTACATTTAGACCTATCGTCCAACCTGGAATTTGTTTGTTTTGTGGCTTTTTGTTTGTTTGTTTTTGTGGGAGTAAACTGTGAGATAGGATCAAGTTTCATTTTGTCAGTCTGCGTATCTGATTGACCAGGCACCATTTTTTTAAAAAATACTACCCTTTCCCCATGTTTCACAGTACAACCTTCATCATGGATTAAGTATTCGTATGTTTCGGAACTCGTTGTTCTGTTTTATCATCTTTTGTCTTGCTTATTCTAACTTTACGTCATATGTTGCTACCTGGAAGAGGTAGTCCTTGAAAATATTTTTCTTCTTTGGGGGTAAATTGGCTATTTTTAGCCTTTTTCGTTTCCATATAAACTTTAAATTTCCTTATAAAATCTGCCAAGTTACCAAAACAGAGATGAATTTTGATTGGGATTGGAGTGACACATATCCATCCATGGTACGATTTGGCATCCTTGTTATATTGCAACTTCTAAGCCATGAATGTGGTATATCACTCCATTTAGGCCTCCTTAATTTCTCTCCAAAAACTTTTATAATATTCTCTATAAGGGCCTTGCATGTAATTCTTGATATTTGTTCTTTATACATTTTTGTGCCAATGTATATGGTCTCATTCTTGAGTTTTTTTTCTAATTTATGACATATAAATTTATTTTTAATACAGGAAACTTGTGAAATTTGCCTATTAATTTTAATAATGCATATGTTGAGATTTTGGGTCTTTTGCAGGTATAATGATATCATATGTGAATGAAAATTTTATTTCTTCTTTTCCAATCCATATAACATTTTTTTTTTAATCTTACTGAATGAGGTTGGCCTTTGGTACATTGTCAAATAGATGAATAATAGTAGGCATCCTTGCCTTCTTCTTGATCCCACAGAAGAGACTTTAATAATTTGTCATAAAGTGCAATATTTGTGATGCTTTTACTTTAGATTTCCTTTATAAGATTAATGCAATGTTTATTTATTTCCAATGTGCCTAAAGTTTTTTTCTTAGATGTTGATTTTGTAAGTTTATATCTATTGAGATGCTCATATGCTTGGAATTGGTTTGCTGATACATTTTGTTTGTGAATTTTATATTTGTGTTCATAAATAATACAGATCTATACACCATTTCACATTATCCTTTTCGTTTATCCCTGTATATTGTGAAAACTTAAAAAAAAAAACCCTAGCATGAACATTAAAAAACATACAGTTCAATATATGAATATGACGTGTTTGCTATGTATGAATGAGACAGATATATTGGCTTGGTTGTCAAAGTACTCTAGTTTTATTTTTAGCTTCCTCAACAAATAGCTGTGTGCTGTTTTGCCAGTCATTATATTCCTTGATCTCATACCTTTTTTGTAAAATTAGGCATTTAAAATGTATTGCTTTTAAAGCTTCTTCCAGCTCTAGATTCCAGTGATATGCAAAGTTAATGCTTGTGCATGACTCTAAATATACATAAACTTATGATAAGTTCATGTCTTTTCTCTTGAATGTATAGCTTTTTAGCCTATGTGTATGATTTTAAAATCAGTTTCTGTCTGCTTTGACTTGCCCAGTTCTCAACTAATTTTCACATGACTACTTAGTTCATTATTGCTAGTACTTTGTATAGACCCACAGATAATTGTAGATGGGAATATGTACTATTCCACAATCATTTTAAGAATATGGATAGTCGAGCCAAATTGACTAGCTTGGAAATCCTGGCTATACTAAGTGTTAAGTGAGATATTTCTCTCTTTCCCAGTTTTTTCACCTATAAAAGATCATAATAAAAGTATATACCTCATAAGACTATGAGGATAAAGTAACATATTACATTCAAAACAAGAAGACCACTGCCTACTAAACATGTTTGCTCTTTTTATTAGTATAGATGTCTATATCATGACTTGATAATAAGCTATTTTTAGCCTTAAACAAGTAAAAATAATCATTTCTCTATAAAATTTAAAAACCTATTTTTCAGGAATTTTTTTTAAGAAGAAAAGTAGTATTGGGGCACCTGGGTAGCTCAGTTGGTGAAGTGTCTGACTATTGATTTCGGCTGAGGTCGTGATCTCAGGATCATGAGATGGAGCCCCAACGGGCTCTAGGCTCAGCAGGGACTCTGCTTGAGGCTCTTGCCCTCTCCCTCAGCTCCTCTCCCCACTCCTGTGCATGCATGTGTGCACGAGTTCGTGCTCTCTCTCTCTCAAATAAAAAATCTTAAAGAAAAAGAAAAATCATATACATTTTGAAGATGTGTCTTTCACTCAAAAGATGATATGGTTTTGACCCAGCATGTAAAAAAATTTTAAACTTCAGGAAAGTTCTTCTCTTTTTAGTGTTAAATTAAAAGCCTCTGTGTTTCTATCCATTGAATAAAACTTAGGCTACTTCTCCATAAATTGACATGGAATTTCCTTTATTACTCACATGAGTAGAGTGCATAGAGGAACATTTATTGAATAAGGATAAATAGCTCCCTAGAATACAGAAATGCTCAGATCATTTCCACTGATTACTATTGATCTTATTTATAAATTTCTCAACACCAGGTTTCATTGAAATAATAAACTGGTGCTCCTAAGAGTAAGAATACTTCTGGTCATGTTCTTGATTAGTCCTTCCGTGGACATGCCCTCTGTTTTATACAATGTATCCTCAAGAGGTATCAGGTTAGGACTTTGGCACCTACTCTAGCTATGCTTCCTAGAGTTTGAGTCATGAGAATTTTCACATTACCTTATGTTTCTGAGAATATTCTTGGTCAGTGAGAAAAGAAACAGAAATAAAAGCTGTGAATCTGCATCTGCCACCCATTAAGAGTAGGATTGACCTGACATATAGGAAGAGAAATGATAGACATCGTTCACTGGAACAAATTTTATAAAACACTCCACAATTTTATTTTCTTAAGAAATATCTTTCCAGATTTACTAGTTATAATAGCTGATGTTTTCCTCATCCCTCTGGCCAGGTCTAAATATACTCTGGGGGACAAAAGACATGTTTCTTGGTCATACAGTGAAAGTAAATCTACTAAAGAATCTACAACTAAAATTACTGAAAATGTACTTAACAGACTGGTTATGAGTTATTATTTTTGTCTACAGTAATACAAATGCAGCTTTAAGTATATTATTTTTGTTTAACACAGTGTTCTAAAGGTCCACTATTTGGACTATTTTTCTTGAAAATAAACCTAAAATACGTATGTATGCGTCTTAATTGCCCAGAAGTAGAGCCTGAGGCAGGTATTCTTAGGCAAGTAATTTGTGAAGGGAGAGATTTCAGAAGTCATAAGTGAAGCAGGAGAGCAAAGGAGAAAAACTAAGCCAGGATGTGGCTTCAAGGAGAGTCTAGTCTCAGCCTGATCCCATGACGTGTTTGCACCAAAAGTTGGGTCCTGACTTGAGGCAGAGGAGTTAAGCTTTTGTGCATGAGAGCTCTTGGTGCACCTTGCTGCAATTAGTCCGGTTATTGGCCAGGCTATTCCTGGTGGGGGTTATAGCTCCAGGCACCTCTAAGCAAGACCACTCCCATTTCCCAAGTGCAGTGCTCCTGAGAAGTTTGCAGATATGAGCTGTCCGTGATGGCAAATGCAGGGTCCCTGGGGATCTGCATGGAGCACCAAAAGCCTACCACAAGCAAAAGTTGGGCCTTCATGGTTTCACACATGAATTGTTGATGGAGTCCATTATTGTGGCAATCAGTGGAGGGGAGTTGCAGGCACACAAAGGGGCAAGACACACTTTGAGAGGCAGGAATGAGTGTGGAATGCTTGAGGAACACTGAGAGGGACGTTGTGAGAGGGTAGTGGGGACAGAGGCAACTACAAGAGAGCTGCTCAAGAAAGGAGCAGGGCACCAAGAGACTTGCGTGCCAAAGGAGTTGAAGGATTGTTTTAAGCATCGTGCAAAGCCAGTGGAGATAGGCCGTGGCTTGATGTGATGAGGAACCACAGAAGGCCAGAGTGGCTGGAACAGAGTGAACCAGCTAGAAAGTTAAAATGCTAGGAAATGAGATAAGAGAGGCGAGTTTAGAAAGTGTAAGGACTTCTGGGTCTCTGGAAGGCCTTGCCATGCTTTGGCTTTGGCTGTGGCTTTGGCTTTTTCCTGGGTGGAATGGGCCATTGAAGGATTATAAGGAAGCAGTGATCCAGTAAAAGGATCACCATGGATGCTGTGTCCAAGACAGACCAGAGGGCCATGTGAGCAGAAAATGGGGAGACCTTGGAGTGATTCAGGAAACAGGGAACGGTGGCCTAGATGAGGTGGTTGCACTGAGGATGTGGAAACTGAGAATACTCTGGATACATGGTCTGCCTGATGACATTTATTGGTGCCTTGGATGGGCAGGGATAGGGATGTGTGTGAGGAAATACAAGAATGAAATCTTTGGTGGCTTTCCTTCTGCCACTCATCTCTACAGCGTTCCCAACAGGGCTGAATGCCTTTGCTCTCCCTGCTCTCTGTGGCTCTGCCTTCTCTCCCACACTGTCCCTAGAAAGTCGAATTCCTTTACTTAACCGAAGAAGAACCATTTAGCTCCCTGCTTGGATTTGTGCTTGGTTCCACCTCTGCACATCCAAAGACTCATTCTTTGTTTTCCCTGCTAAACAAAGCCATTTAGAGCTGAGTCTCACCCTTTAGTGACAAAGATGAGTTAGTAGAATTTTTTTTTGTCTTTTTCTCTTCGCTATGATTATTTTTAAATAGAAAGGAACAGGGTTAAGATTTATTTTCCCTCCAGTATGAAGTACTCTATTACTTTTAGAAATCATAGTATGTTTTGGTTTTGAATAATTTTTCACCCCACTCTACCATCAGTGCTAAGCACTATAGTCAGCTTATAATTCTTTTAATAGAACACTCACATGTATCAAATGGTAATATTCCAAATTTATGGGTGGGGAAACTGATTCACAAAGGTTAAGTGAATTGCCCAAGATAAAAATTTCAATAAGGTAAATTTCAAAAGCCTGTCTGAGTGAAGCTAAATACATCTGCTTTGGAATGTCTTTAAAGATACAAGGAGAGGCACCTGGGTGGCTCAGTGGGTTAAAGCCTCTGCTTTCTGCTCAGGTCATGATCCAGGGGTCCTGGGATCAAGCCCTGCATCAGGCTCTCAGCTCAGCAAGGAGCCTGCTTCCACCTCTCTCTCTGCCTGCTTCTCTGCCTGCTTGTGATCTCTGTCTGTCAAATAAATAAATAAAATCTTTAAAAAAAATAAAGATACAAGGAAACAGGTCCAGTAAAAATCTCTGTGTAGTCAAGGAACTGCATTGCTACATTAACTAGCATTTAGTAAGTTCTTAACAAATAACTGTTGAATAAATGAATGAATCCGTTTATGAGGCATTATCAGTGTGACTCTGAAACTGTGGAGGAAGGAGAACCTAGTTCTAACTGGGAGCTTCTTAGCAGATATGGTATTCTAAGGGGTCTTTAACACTGAGAAGGATTTCAACATGTTGACAATGCAAAACCAGTTTTACTCCAAGCCAAGAAAACACTGAAAAAAGCAGAGGAATTATGTAAGGCATAGTTTCTCTTCAGTGGAAGCATGAAGAATCAGAGCTGGAGGGGCACCTGGGTGGCTCAGTGGGTTAAAGCCTCTGCCTTTGGCTCAGGTCATGATCCCAGGGTCCTGGGATCGAGCCCCGCGTCGGGCTCTCTGCTCAGCAGGGAGCCTGCTTCCTCCTCTCTCTCTGCCTGCCTCTCTGTGACCTCCATCTGTCAAATAAATACATAAAATCTTTAAAAAAAAAAAAAAAAGAATCAGGGCTGGAAAGCTTGTTTATGATGGATCACTTAGGGCTTTGATCTCCATGAACTTCTATTTCTTTCCACATTGGACAGCCTTTTGGGGGAGGGTGTATTAAAGAGTACAAATTATCTTTATATTATTTGTGAGTTTTAGTTTCAAAGATTAAAAGATCCTAATTGTATGGGTGCTTTTTCAAAAGACTTTTAAAAACTATATATAATTTTTGTATCATAAGTGATCTTAATATGGTAGAGATACCAATAGACTTCAGACTATGTGTTCTTTTTATCACGGTTACTAATTTACATTATGTGAGTAAGTTACTATTTGTATCTTGTTGCATGCTAGAGATATCAGATTTCAAAATTAATTTTACATATATAGCAGAGAATAATCAGTTTATAAAACAGATTAGTTTTGCATTTTTCAAACACAATCTTTGCTTTTCATTCTTATAGGAACTCTATTGATTTGCATATAATATTATTTTACAGCAAAGTATACCCTTGATTTATGTCCAGATGTTAAGTATTTATACTAGTTTACCCTTCGTGTGCAGTATTTTATCTCTATAATTAGACTAAATGGGCCAGGTTTGCTTTTTAGCGACAGTTAAGAATACACTTAACAAAATATTCACTAAAAAGCATGTGGGTTCTGTTTTCATGAAACCAATTAATGATCCTGGCAGGTTCTCAATTTTTTCTAAATTTTAGGACTTGCCTTACACAAATCAGAAGTATGCTGGCTTTCAAATTTACAATATGCATTCAAACTTTAAATGCCCTTGATTAATAAAAATACATGTGACAGCAAAGTATAGCTCTGCTTTTAAGCTGTTAGAGAGAACATAAAATGATTATGGCTTGCAGTAAATGTTATTATGGTCCTAAGATGTTTCCTGAGGGATTCAACAATCTCTCACTCTTTCCTTAAGACTGACCCTCTCTCCTTGAGAAGCAGACTGGAAGGAGAGCTGCAGAGCCAAGACCACCGTCGGGTCACCTGTCATGGCGCTGACAAGTCTCTGATAGAAAACCTAATTTACAGTTTAAGAAGCACATCCATTATCCTTCTGATTTTAAAATAGAACATACATCAGCAAAATGATAAAAGAAAGTGCTTTAGAATTATGAAAGTCAAGGACTATTTCATATCATAAAGTCACAACCCTTTTTGAATATTACTTTAAATTATAGCCAAGTCTAATGATATTCATGTGTTCTGCTCTCTGGAAATTAGCATCACAGTATTCCAACTACTGATAATCCAATAATCATGGATTAACTATTGACTCCCTTTTCCACTTAGGCAGATGATATTGCCAGTATTTAGATATTTCTTTTTGAAATGGGTGTGAACTAGAAGATTGCCAGGAGAACTTCAATAATTAATGTTTTTCTGTTTACCTACATTAAAAGTACAGCATTGTTTTATTGCAAGTCAAATGTCAGTTGGCGATGTTCTTATTACTTACTTTCTTCCTCACTTCTTACTCTTGTTTCTCCAGTTATTCCCAAATGATGAATGACATGTGGGAAAATCCTGGTATTTTTTAGAACTACTGTCCTCTTGAAATGCAAATAAACTCTTTTAAAATGTCCATACAAAAACCTTGGATTTTCTTTTAAAAAGGGTAGTATTCCATATTGCTATAATCATAAATTTCATTGCAGTACTTGTGGTATAATAATTAGTGGTGTGGATTAGATAATTTGAATTTTCTAGCATTCTCTTCCTATGTTCTTATCATGGAAGCAAACTGTAAACATTTTTTATAATAGGCTAACTTACTAGAATACGATTTGAGATTTGATGCTTCAAAAGCAGAAATGTTGAAATATTTGCTTTGTAGTCTATGCTAGTGGAATTCAGGGTGATCATTAACTTACCCATATCCAGATTTAGAGGCAAAAGTCTGAAACAGGTAGTTATTTATCTGCCTCTTAGCAGTTCCTCCTATATTAACTATTTACTGGCTTTAATATGAATTGTTCTCCCTATCTCTGCTATATTTTAGTGGACTCTGCTTAGCTTATCTCCTTCCTATCTAATATTATTTGAAATATGCATTAATATTTAATATACAAATAAGAATAGAAATAAAAATATTATTAGACTAAAAATTCAAGATTCCACACTTTTACATTATATTCACATATAAACTACATTCTTTCTATCCAACTGTCTACTACTACCTACCTACCTACCTACCTACCTAGATATTAGACTTACAAGGTGAGGTGCCCCTTGAATTTGACTACTGGCTTTTTACCAGTCTGCCTATCTCATAATAAATTTTAGGCACTGCTTCTGAGGCCTCCTTATGGGGGTGAAGGTAAAACCTTGAAGTCCCTTTTGCCCACATAGACTCAGTACTCAGTTACTTTTCCACTCTTAACCTTAACTCCTCTTTATCTTTTCCCCCAGCCCCAGGACTATACAATTCCAGGATCCTTTTTTTAGGGCTCAGTCAAGACTGAAATGAGCCCCCCTCCATTAGTGCCTGTTCCCTGGGGGAAAATGGAACAGGGAGAGTTCACACTGTCTCCAGGTTACCCTCGTGTTTATTCCATTACAGTAAGTCATTAAGTGCTTAACTTTGATGCTTTTGACTTTCTACTTCAATCTTTTGGTCCAACACCTAAGAGCTCATCTCTCCCTCCCTAAATCAGTGGAGCTCCTGATAACACATCATTATTATTTTTATATCTATATTCATGAGACAGATTGGTATATTATTTTTTTCCTATTCCAACTTTTTGGTCTGATTTTTGTTTCTTTCTTTCTTTTTTTTTTTTTTAAAGATTTTATTTATTTATTTGACAGACAGAGATCACAAGTAGGCGGAGAAGCAGGCAGAGAGAGAGAGAGGAGGAAGCAGGCTCCCTGCTGAGCAGAGAGCCTGATGCGGGGCTCGATCCCAGTACCTGGGATCATGACCCGAGCTGAAGGCAGAGGCTTTAACCCACTGAGCCACCCAGGTGCCCCTGATTTTTGTTTCTAAGTAAGAATGACCTCAGAGATGGGTGCCCAGGTGACTCAGTTGGTTAAGAGACTGCCTTCGGCTCGGGTCATGATCCCAGAGTCTTGGGATAGAGTCCCACGTTGAGCTCTCTGCTTGGCAGGGAGTCTGCTTCTCCCTCTGACCTTCTCCCCTGTCATGCTCTCTCTCACTGTCTCTCTCTCAAATAAATAAATAAGATCTTTAAAAATAATAAAATAAAATAAAATAAAATATTTAAAAAAAAAAGAAGAGTGACCTCAGAGATTTAGTTGGGGTATAGTCCAGGTTTTTCCCTTCTGGAAGAGTTTGTGTGACATTAGAATAATCTTTCCTTACAAAATTTTGCAGAACATTTTAGGAACATTACTGGGATGATTCCTCATGTAAACATTTATAACTTATATCTTATATAACTGTTCTAATACTTTAAATATTGTGGGAGGATTCAATCCTACTATTTTTTCTTGAGTCAACTTTCTAAGTTATATTTTCTATTTATCTGAGTTTTCAAATTTACTGGCATAAAATTATTTGTAACTTTTAATTATGTTTAATCCCTGATAGAGCTCTAGGATGATCTTTTCATTTTTATTGTAATTTATTGTGTCTTCTCTTTTTATTCAGTAATCAACCAGTTGATTTTTAACCAACTTTCTGTTAATAACAAATATTTGAATTTGTAGAACCAATTTTTTAATTTGTTCATTTTATTTCTCTTTTGTATTCTATTTCATAAATTTCTTCCCTTATCTGTATTACATACTTACTTCTTATTTTATTGCTTTTATTATATTTTTTAAACAAGTTGAGCATTTAACTTACTGATATTTAGTTTTTCCTTTCCAAAAAATTATAAAGTGGTAAATTTCTCTACTGATTCTCAGACATTTTTTCTTATACTAGTTTCTTTACTCTTCAGTTGTCAGAATTTTTACATTCCTGTTATTTTTTCAAAGTGTTAATATTGTATTCTTGTCATCATCATTGTCATCATTGTTATCTATGATGATACATTTGGCCATATATCTGAGTTGTTATACATTTTTTATTTGTATATTTTCAGGTGATTCATTAGGCCCATAATATTCAGAATCATCACATTTTTCTGGTGATTCAAACTTTTAACATTATGCAATAACCCTTTCTTTCCCTAAATGTTTTTTTTCTGCCTTAAAGTCTACTTTGATATAAATAACCCATAAATAACCCACCTTTTTTTGTTTAATTTTTTCCTGAAATATATATTTCATCTTTTGCTTCACTATTTTTAATTCCTCACTTTGTTTGTGTGTTTGTTTGTTTGGTGGTTCTCATAAAAACACCATATAATCTGGGTTTTATTTATCTTATCCATTCTGATGGTTTGGGGAATATTTAACCTATTTATGTCTATTATAATCATTGATGTATTTGGATTTATTTCTACCTTATTAAGTTTTGTTTTCTATTCTGTGACCATTTATTACTTATTTTCATTTTAATTAATTATTTTGTTACTTATTCCGTGCATTATTTTTCTTTTTGGAGGATTTTAATACACTGTTTCTATTCTTTTAGTTATTACCCTTAAACTTTTACTGTTCATATTTGCCTTAATAAAACCTAAATTTAAACTATTTTCATTTCTCTCTTCAAGACTGTAGGTTAGCAATGGCTCAGTTGGTTAAGCATCTGACTCTTGATTTTGGCTCAGGTCATGATCTCAGGGTCATTAGATCAAGCCCCAAGTCAAGGCTCATGCACTGGGCATGGAGCCTACTTAAGATTCTCTCTCTCCCTATCCCTCTACACCATACCCCCAGAAAGACTGTGGGTTATATTAGAATACTTAAAATATGATCACCACTCTCAGACTTATATTGTTTTTCTCCAGCATTTTTCTTTTTTTTTAACCCCATGAATTAAACATTGTTTTTGTTATATTAAATAGATAATTAGATATGCATGTCTGATAAGTACTATAGTTGCTCACCATTCCTTTTGCGTCTCAGACCATTCTTTTGAAATCATATTTATTCTTGGGGCACCTGGGTGGCTCAGGCGTTAAGCATCTGCCTTCGGCTCAGGTCATGATCTCAGGGTCCTGGGATCGAGTCCCGCATCGGGCTCCCTGCTCGGCGGGGAGCCTGCTTCTCCCACTCCTACTCCCCCTGCTTATGTTCTCTCTCTCTCTCTCTCTTTAATAAATAAATAAAATCTTTTAAAAAATCATATTTATTCTTGAAGAACATGCTTTACCACCTCCTTTAATGAAGTTCTCTTCGTAGATTTTTTACATTCAGGTAAATATTTTACTGTCATTTCTGGAGAGTGTTCTGGGAATGTAATTATAGGATAATATTGATTGTCTCTCAATTCTTCAAAGATGCTACTCAATGTTACTCTTATTTCTGTTGTTGAGAAGCCTGCTGTTAGTCTAATTATTGTTCATTTTTCAATGATCTACCTTTTTTCTCTTAAAATCTTATCAGAGTGTTTTCAGTTAAGCAGTTTTACTTTGAGATTGAAACAGATTTCTTGTCACTTATTGTGCTTGGGATGCACTGGAAATATTTCTTAAATCTGGATTTGGAAAATCACAACTGTTTTCAAAAATTTTATCTCCTACATTCTATGGGAATTTAAATATGTGTTATACTTTCTCATTCTCTGCTCTCTCTCTTAATTTTTAAAATATTTCAACCTCATTTCTTCATTTGTATTTACTATATCAGTGATTCTCTCTTCAGCCTAGAAAGACTAGATTGAGAGAAGAAATATGACCAGAACATTTATGGATTTTTTTCACTAAATTCTGAAATATCAATATAAATTCTGAAATTTCACTAAATTCTGAAATATCAATATAGGCTTCTTGTCTCTCTAAAATGACTTTGTACCTTTCTTATTTTCTTAAAGTAGTCAGATTCTCTAACTATAACCTAAATGCACACATTTGATTGGCAATGCTCACCGTAAGTCAAATTCATTTGGGAATTTTAAACTCAGAAGTGAACTTCATTGATTTCTATGGGAAGCCTATCTTGACTACCTTTCATGGCTGTTGTATACCTCTCCTATCTGTTCTTTAAAACTTACTTTACAGTTTTTGTGCCTCCTCTGTGAGGAAAGTGGTTTTTGTCCAAAGGAGGTCCCGTAACGATGGAGAGTGTATTGACAAGGTGCTTGTAGAAAGAAAGAGCCTATGTAAGTAAATATCCAAATGTTGATGGATTGTGAATGATGATGTGCACTTTAGGTCTGAATGTCTGGGTTTTACTTAGAATTATTTAGTGAAGTAGATATATATGAATACAATTATTGTTTTAGTACATTCAGGCTGCTGTAACAAAATACCACAGACTAGGTGGCTTATAAAAAATAAGAATGTAAATATCTTCTCCCATTCTGTCAGTTGTCTTTTGGTTTTGTTAACTGTTTCCTTTGCTGTGCAAAAGCTTTTGATCTTGATGAAATCCCAATAGTTCATTTTTGCCCTTGCTTCTGTTGCCTTTGGTGATGTTCCTAGGAAGAAGTTGCTGCGGTTGAGGTCAAAGAGGTTGCTGCCTGCATTCTCCTCAAGGATTTTGATAGATTCCTTTCTCACATTGAGGTCCTTCATCCATTTTGAGTCTATTTTCGTGTGTGGTGTAAGGAAATAGTCCAATTTCATTTTTCTGCATGTGGCCGTCCAATTTTCCCAGCACCATTTGTTGAAGAGGCTGTCTTTTTTCCATTGGATATTCTTTCCTGCTTTGTCGAAGATTAGTTGACCATAGAGTTGAGGGTCTATTTCTGGGCTCTCTATTCTGTTCCATTGGTCTATATGTCTGTTTTTGTGCCAGTACCATACTGTCTTGATGATGACAGCTTTGTAGTAGAGCTTAAAGTCTAGAATTGTGATGCCACCGACTTTGGCTTTCTTTTTCAAAATTCCTTTGGCTATTCGAGGTCTTTTCTGGTTCAAAAAATAAGAATGTATTTATCACAATTCTTGGGGCTGATATAACAAAATGCCATAGACTGGGTAACTTCAATCAACAGAAACTTATTTCTCACAGTTTGGGAGGCTGAGAAATCCAAGATCAGGGTGCTAGCATAGCTGGATTCTGGTGAGAACCCTCTAACTGGCTTGCAGATAAACACCTTCTTGTGTCCTTACATGGTGTCAACAAAGATCATCTCTCTTCTCTCTTTTTATAAAGGCACTAAACCCTTATGATCCTCTATCCTGTGATCTAATCACCTACCAAAAGCCTTATCTCCTAGTACTATCATGTTGGGGATTAGGGATTTAATATATAAATTTGGGGAAATCTAAACATTCAGTCCGTAACATAAGCGTTTTTTAAATTTTTAACTTTTTTTTCAACTTCCTTATAGTTTATAATTAGAAACACAACCGACTATACTTCCTTAAACGTTTGTAACCTAAAATTTATCTAATTAGTTAGTTGTAATTAATTGCCCTTATACAACTCAGGAACCTTGCTTCATTTGTTTCCTTTATTATCAGGGATATCACAATGCAATATTTTTATTATATATGACCATCTCCCCTATCAGGGTAGAGCTTCTTGGGGATAAGAGCTGTCTCCTGCCTGTCTTTGTTTGGCTGGATGTCAGTATATGTACTGGGCAGGTAGCAGGGGCTCAGGATTTCCCCAACTATAATCAAAACTTGATATTTGACCTCTGCTTACCTATTATCAATCAGCAAACCATTTTAGGACTCTGACAAAGAGAATTTTATGTGTTAGAGATATATGCTTATCTAATTTTAATTTTGATTAGTTTCATATAATGTATCATATAATGTATCATATATATGTATAATGTAGAATATATAATATCAGCATATTATATAATGCACAAATCATATACGCTTTTCAAAAGACTTAATGCCCTTGATAGCTATATAATTGAAAACGAAATCAATTACATAATTTATCTGAAGTGCCTATAACAGAGTGTAAAAGAGGGTTAAGCATAAAAAGTAACAGGTTGTATAATGCATATACTTTTCAAATTATGTGCACATCAAATGTTGATAAGTTAAATAATGTTTTTCAATGTCTGTTATGATATCAGTGATATTTTATCTTCCTTTCATTTTGGAATCATTTTAAAGCAGACATATATCAGCTTTGTCTTCCTTGTCTATTAAATTTTCTATGATGTAGTTAATTAGTCTAAACTAATACTCATAATCATATATTTTAACATTGAAAAGGAGCTTAGGAATAATCTGGCCCAACCACAAACTGTATTTTTAAATATGAGGAAACAAGTGTGAAGAAATCATAAGACCTATGTAAAATTACTACAAGTTTGGCCTATAAACAAAGCTGGATCTAGGTTTTTTGAGGCTTGAAGCTTATATAATTTAGGAAGCCCTTGTTAAGTAATGGAATAACCAGTTAGATAAGAAATTTAATATTGACTTAAAATGAGAAAAGAAATTAAGAAGGTGACAAATACCACAAGTATAATAAAATCCAGAAATTAACATTTGGTATTAGTGGTATTAAATTATCTCCTAGACCTCCACAGTACTTTTCTCCCCATGTTTGCTAGCTGTGTATTCCTTGATCTTCTTTTCATGACAGCAATTGTATAATGTCATTTTCTATAGAAAACAAAGAAAGATAATCAAACTTTTTGGTGGCATGGTTGATGAAAACTTGAATTTTACTTTGAGCTTTAGAAAAATATCTTTAAGCTTCTTAACTCCTTGTTGGTATTGCCACATCTCTAACTTGTTCTCCATCTGCATTCCCTTCCTATGAGAGCCATGAGAGTCTTTGGGGAACCTCTTTTAATGTTTCTCAGCTCCCAACCACCCCCATCTGCAAGGCCCAAGGTAACATCTGGACACAGAGAAGCAGGCTGATTCTGGTGCACAGACCACTAGGGATGTAGTGCTGGCTGCCCCACCAACCTGCCTCAGGCCAGAGCCAGAGGTAACTAGCCTCCAGCCCTTGCAGGTGACTGACACTGTTCCCAGAAGGACCCCATACAAGTGAAGGTGCCCCAAAGCCCAAGCTTCATTAGTTCCATTGTGTATCTCCCTTGCCTATGGCAAAACTTTTGCAAAAAGCCAAAAATTGCTTTCCTTTTTACCAAGAATTTAGAACATTCTAATTGACCTGCTAAGTACTAAGGTAAAAATGGAGGATAACAAATACTAATTTAAGGAAGAATTTCACGTTTAACCTGTGTCTCCATAGGCCACATCTCCTTGAGGTTGTATGGAGTTAGCATTAAATCAGTCAAAAAGTATTTCTCTGGTTCAATGTTCTACTGCTTATTTGAGCAAATCCTGATCCCCCTTTAAGAATCTCTTGTGAGGGGTGCCTAGGGTGGCTCAGTGGGTTAAAGCCTCTGCCTTCAGCTCAGGTCATGATCCCAGGGTCCTGGGATCGAGCCCCACATTGGGCTCTCTGCTCTGCAGGGAGCCTGCTTCCTCCTCTCTCTCTGCCTGTTTCTCTGCCTACTTGTGATTTCTACCTGTCAAATAAATGAATAAAATCTTAAAAAAAAAAAAACCTATTATAGAGATTGTATAAGTGTTTAAAAAAAAAAGAATCTCTTGTGAGTCCTTGGATTTATTATTTAGTGCATGCGATTTTATAAGGAAATATTTTATTTTGTACTTTTATTTGAGAAGTTGCGCTAAAGTTTAGTATTAGCATATTTTGGAGCATCTTGCAGATGACTGTCTTATAACAGAATCCTACCACACACTTCAAGTGCATTTTGTTTGAATTATCACATTCCCTGTACTTGCCTTGAACTAATGGAAGAATAAGGAGGTTTCTTCCCTCCTTCCCTTCCACCCCTCCTTTCTTCCTTCCTTCCATCACACATATATAGTTAGTATCTTTTGGACCAAACACATTTGGGATCATAAGTATAGAGTTGTGAGCCAAACAGCCACTGTCTCAAGCCTCACAGAGCTCACAGTCTTAATATGTAAAATATGCAACTGCAGGAGAATCGTGTCACAGTTTTCTGTATGCATTAGGGTTTTTCAGAAGCTTTGAGAGAGATACTAGGTGTGAGAATTGAGTTTTCACCACACTACCACTACGTTGACAAAGCTGTACTGAATCTAAAGAAAGAGCAAGTCAGCACCATGTTCCTGGTGTAAGTTCTCATTCACCTTCTGTGGGACAACTTCTGTCCTATTAAAATAATGTGTCATAGGATGGATAGGGGGATTTTTACTTTTTCTTGTTTAGATACATGATCCTGGAACTTGCTTTGTTTTATAGTTACATAAGTGTTATAACCCTAAAGGGCATCTACCTAGTGATCATATGCTTATTTAGTTTTACTTATTTAGCATACACTCACAAAGCCCTATATAGGTTTGTTTGTTTTTTTTACAAATATCAACTCATTTGGGGGGGGGGAGGATGTATTTTAGGTACATTGTGGTTAAAAATAATTCAGTACAAATTTGGAGGTCCAGCAGAATACATTTTTCACTGTTGTGAAGTTACTCAAATTGGAAATACCTTCTGAAGATGAGGTACCTGATGAAAAGATAGAGACTCAAGGAAATCTACGTAGCAAATATTAGAACACAGTGACTCTCCCCCAACAAAAAAATCTTCTTGACTTTGTCTCTGAACTCTAAGACTATCTGTTAATATCTTCTCAGGAAGCTCTTTGGTTTCTAATGAAAATCAACACATGGAACAGGATTCTGTCAGTCTCCCCCGAAGTCTGGACCAGCCTAAACTCTCAGAGGGAGCCTGGCTTGGGTTGGCCTCTGAGGCTCTGACACTGAATCTTTTTAAAAGAAAAGAAGAGTTCTACTTCTTGAAGGACATGGCCTTATCAACAGTGCTGGGTTGGTCTGGTTACAAGGAATTCTATTGAAAGTATATAGTCATTCTTACTAGAATATTGTGTGCCTGTCACACTTCAGCAAGCAAAATATATGTGTATATATGGAGAGAACATGTACCCTTCCTCTTCTTTGGACTACCTTTTACCACTCTGCTCATTTCCTAGCATGTTTTCAGCCAATTTCAAACATTGTAAGCTTCATCCAGAATTCAACATTGTAAACCATCTAAAAGAATGCCATAATACACAGGTCTGAGAACTTGGAGGCCAAAGAATAAAGAATCATGAGCCAAATACACCCTTTTCCCCTTAAAATAAGTATTGAGAGTATTTATTTTTAAATGCTAATTCAATAATCAATAAGGATGTGATTTCAAAACGTGTAATCCATTTCCAATCAAGAATGAATCACAGGAACTGAATTTTTCCTCCTACTTGAAACAACTCCAGACAAAATACATAAAGCAATAGCATTCAAGCTCACTGGACATGAGGAATGAAAGGCAGTGATCCCTGAGAGATGGAAAATGAGGTGAACCCTACAATTGCCTCAACTTACTGTCTTGAGAAAGTTTCTAGGCCATGACACAGGAGGCTTGCTATAAACTGAATTGTGTCTTTCTGAAATTCATGTGTCAAAGCCCTGACACCTAATACTTAGACATAGAACCTTTGGGAGATTAGGTTTAGATGAGTTCTGAGGGTAGGGTCTTCATGATGGGATTGGTGCCCTTTTAACAAGAGACACCAGAGACCTTGCTCTCTTTCTCTCTCTGCCATGTGAAGACACAGCAAGAAGGTGGCCGTCTACAAGCCAGGAAGAGTGATCTCATCAGAACCTGACCACACTGGCACTCTGATATCAGACTTTCAACCTCCAGAACTGTGAGAAATAAATTTCTATTGTTTAAGCCACCCAGTCTATGGCATTTTGTTATGGTGGCTCAAGGTGACTAATACAGGGTAGGAGCCTTGTCAGAGCCCAGCTGTCACCTCAAGTTTAGGAGATGGACTGGGAATTGAAGGAAGTCAAATCACCTAGCATTCACAGAATAGGGTCTGAGAGAGGCATGAGGTACACAGGGAGAAACCTAAGATCTGCCAAGGTCCCCCTCAAGTGGTTTGCTGAATACTGATCCGTTCATTCTTGAGGAAACTGATAGAGGCTTCAAAGGACCACCTGGAAAGACAAGACAAAATATGACCAGGGCTTACCAAGGGAGAGACAATTCCTGATCCCAGCAAACAGAGCAGGAAAACCTAATAATTCAAGGGGCATTGGTTAGAGTACTGAGAGGGTTCTCTCATACTGGAGGGAGGGGGTGGGAGTGAACCCTAGAAAAAATGATTTGGAGCCACCAAGCAAATCTTAAAGGTACCCAAGTGATCCTAAATATCCCAAATAAATTAACCATGTCCAGAGAAATCTCAAGAATATTTATGGAATTTTCAGTATCCAAAATTTTCAGCATCCAAAAAGTTAACATCCAAAATATCTAGCAACCAATAAAATATTACCAGACATGCAAAGAAGCAGAAAAGTACAATGCAAAATAAGAAGAAAAGTCAATCTATTGAAACTGATCTAGAAGTTACATAGAAGATAGAAATAAGACATTAAAAATAGTCCTTATAACTATATTTCAAATGTTTAAGGAGCTAGAGGAAATATCTTATATGTTAGTAGGGATGCTGAAGATATAAAAAGATCCAAATCCAACATTAATAAAAGCTATAATGGCTGAAGTGAAAAATACACTGGTTTGGGATTAAAGGCAGGTTAGATGTTGCAAGGAAAAGGATTAGTGAACTTATAGATAGCAATAGAAACTAGCCAAAATGAAACATGAGAAAAGAAAAAATTAAGGAAAAAGATGAAAAGAGGATTAATGGGCTTTGAGACAGCTAGAGGTGCCCTAATATATTTGTAATTAAGTCAGTGAAAGGGCGAGGTGTGGCAGACAAAATAATTGTTGAAAAACAATTGTTGAAAATTTTCCAAAGTTGGTTAAAACTATATACCCAGAGACCTAAGAAGTTCAGTAAAACCCAAGCACAAGAAACGTGAAGAAAACTGCACCAAAGCACATTATAATCTAATTGCTTAACACAAGTAATAGAAAAATCTTAAGAAGTAATAGGAAAAAAAAAGACACTTTATGGACAGTGGAAAGAAGATAAGTATGACATCAGATTTTTTAATGGGAAAAAAAACTCAGGCTATTAAAAGGTGGATGAACATCTTTAAAGCACTCAAAAAAGAAAAAAAAAAGTGAACCTATAGTTCTTTACCCTGAGAAAATATTTTCAAAAATGAAGGGAAAATGCAGGCTTTTTCAGACATATATAAGTTGAAAAATTTTCTCATCAGCATTCACTAAAGGAAATATCAAAAGAAATCCTTCAAATAGAGGACAATGAAACCAGAGGAAAACCTGGATCTATACAGAGGAATGGAGAAAACAAAAACAAGATATGACTAAATATACTTTATTTCTGTATGTTAGCTAATACCTAGTATTTTTATTATTTAGCTCTTTAAAAGTAATTACTGTTTAAATAAAAAGTAACAATGCCATGTGAGGTTTGTAACATTAAGTAGAAATAAACTCTGTGACTACAATAGCATACAGGCCCAAGGGGGAGTAAAGGAAGTACGTGTTGGGAAGGCTTTTATATACTACACATAAAGTATAGTATATTATCACTTGAAAGTAGACGGGATGAATTTAAAGTGTTTACTCTAAACCCTAAAGCAAACACTAAAATGACAATAATTATAGCTAGTAAGCTTAAAAAAAAAAAAGGGATAGAAAATACAATAATTAAAAATTCTCAAGTAATCCAAAAGAAGGCAGAAAATGGACAGAAAAGAAACAAAAGTAAAACAAATAAACAAAAATAACAACATGTATATTTAAGCCCAGCAATATCAATCCTATTAAATATAAATGGCTTAAAAACCCTAATGAAAAGGCAACAATTATTAGATTGTATTTAAAAACAAGACCCAACTATGTCCTGCCTACAAGAAACACTTCAAATATAAAGACATAAGTAGAGTTCAATTAAAAGGATGGGGAAAGATATAACCTGCAAATACTAGTGAAAATAAAAGTACAGTGGCTACTATCAAACAAGTATCAGAACAGAGAATAATACCAAAAATAAAGAAGGTCATTTCATAATAATAAAGGGATTAGTTCATCTGGAAGACATGACAATCCTAAACATTAAGCAGAAACTGACAGAACTGTGTGGAGAAACACACAAATCCTCAATGATGGAAATTTCAACACCTCTTTCTCAATAATAAATAGAAGAGTAGACAGAAAATTAGTAATGGCAAAGATAACTCAAACAATGCTGACAACCAGTTTGATCTAGTTGACATTTATAAAGCATTCCACCAAACAGCATGTGGAACACTTATCAAGATAGGCTGTATTCTGGGTCAACCTAACTGTTCATCAGCAGATGAATGATAAAGTGCATAAACAAACAATAATATTAGGAGTGGAAAAAGTGATAAACTAAAAATAAAACATAAATGAGGCAATAAAAGAGAGCAAAAAAATAAATAAATAAAAAATCCAGTTACCATAACAAACTTTGACTATTGCAAAAGACTTGGAATATGTGTTGAATCAAACAACTTTTTTGTTGTTCTCTAAGTGGGGAATAAATAATGCCATATTTTGGAGAGCAGAATTTAACTATGTGAGTCAGCCAGCTATTACTTAGAGAATTTAAATTTCTAAGTTTTTCTTTGTAAAACAGAGTGCCAGTTTTCCAATGCCATGTGCTTTACAAGGTTAAATTTTAGTAATAATTTAACTGACGCCGCTATGCACATTTGTGGTTTACTTATATTATTTGGCTGCACAACTTTGCTGAATTATCTAGTTAAGGGAAATTTCATGTTAAAAAATGTTCTGGAAAAATAGGCCATATCAACTAATTCAGAGTTTTCTATCCCAAAGTTTGTATAAATTCAGAAATATTTTTTTCCAAATGCTTTTATGGAAGAAAACTTTCAGGAAAAAATATTATAAAAATTAATTTAAATGGAAATTATAAGGGCTTTTAGATATTTTATCTAATTTAACTCTTATAAGTTTGTGAGATGGGCATTATTATCTCAATTTTACAGTTGAGTAAGCCCAAGCTCATGGTTTAATAATCTACTGGAAGTCATACAATTACATAGCAGCTGATAGAGATCTTCTAAATCTTTGTTCAGTAATTTTTCCAGTAACTTTTTTTTTTGTCCAGTTAACACAAGACACAAATTACCTATATTCAGACCCAGAAATAACCACTGTTATTATTTAATACATCCAAGTTCTGGGCAACCGTTGACAGGGAAAATGAGTAATCTTTTAGACTACATAAAAGTTTATAAGCATTTTTTATAAACATTTTATAAGCATTCTTCCACAAGTTCTCAGTTTTCCTCTCTCCTTCTTTCTCTCTCCTCCATACACACACAAATATACCACCAGTAAAATAAAATCATACTATATATGCTGCTTTTCATTCATTGCTATGTATTAGCACTTCTTTGTATATGGATAATTAACTCATATTATACTTTTTAGTGGTTGTTTAGAATGCCACTTTAAGGGCATTGTTTGCATAACTGGTATCAACAGGGATTTCATAGTTTTTCTGTATTTTAAAATGTGGCATGATAATAATTCTTGTACTGCCTCTCTGTGAATTTTCCAATTATCTCATTAGTATAAATCCCTGGAATTATAATTGCTGGATATTAGCATAATTTTTGACACCTATTATTAAACTTCCCTCTACAAAAATTATACTTCATTTGGAGTCCCTCTAACAGAATAAGATTATAAATACTTCTCTTATAACCCTGTCAACAATGATCAGTAATGCATTTTTGACAACTAGTGAAGAGGCAATGGCATCACCTTGTTTTATATTAATTGAACATAAGAACATAAGAACATATCTTTTCATATGCTTTGTCATTTTTTAATAATTTTCCTATAAGATGTAGATGATTGTATGTTATTGTATGATAAATACTAGATATCTAGCCTTGAAGCTGGCAAACTAAGGCCTATAGTTCACTATTTTTTTAATCATTTTATTTATTTGCCTATTTATCATGATAATTATACTCTTTAATCCCCAGTCCCTATTTTCCCCATGCCCTCACCCACTTTCCCTCTAGGTAACCATTAGTTTGTTCTCTATAGTTAAGATACTATTTCTTGGTTTGTCTCTCCCCCTGGTTCCCCCCCCCTTTGTTTGTTTTGTTTCTTAAATTATACATATGAGTGAGATCTTATGGTATTTGTCTTTCTCTAACTTATTTCATTTACCATTATACTCTCTACCTCCATCCATGTTGTTGAAAATGGCAAGATTTCATTCTTATATATGGCTAAATAATATTCCACTGTATATGTATACCACATCTTCATTATCCATTAATTTATCAATGGACATTTTTTTAAAGATTTATTTGTTATTTATTTTTAGAGAGAGAACACAAGCAGAAGGGGCAGAGGGAGAGAGAATCTCAAGCAGACTCCACATTGAGCATGGAGCTCCATGCAGTCTGATCCCATGATCCTGAGATCGTGCCTGAGCCATCACAACCCACCCAGGCATTTCCTATTGATGGACATTTAGACTGCTTCCATAGTTTGGCTATTGTAAATAATGCTGCTATAAACATAAGGGTGCATCTAACCCTTTGATTTAGTGTTTTTTGTATTTTGTGGGTAAATCCCCAGGGGCAGGATTACTGGATCATATGGTAGTTCTATTTTTAATTTTCTGAGGATGTTCCATGCTGTTTTACACAATGGCTGCATCAATTTCTATTCCCACCAATAGTGCAAAAATGTTTCTTTTTCTCCACATCCTCACCAACACTTGTTGTTTCTTATGTTTTAGATTTTAGCCATTTTGGCAGGTGATATCTCACTGTAGTTTGATTTGCATTTCCCGGATGATGAGTGATGTTGAACATCTTTTATTGTTGTCTGTTGGCCATCTGTATGTCTTCTTTGGAGAAATGTTTGTTCATATCTTCTGCCCATTTTTTAATTGGATTATTTTATTTTTGGCTATTGAGTTGTATCATTTCTTTATGTATTTTGGATACATCATTTACAAATATCTTCTCCCATTCAGTAGGTTGCCTTTTAGTTTTGTTGATTATTTCCTTCACTGTGCAAATTTTTATTTTGATGTAGTTCCAATAGTTTTTGTTTGTTTTTATTTCCCTTGCCGCAGGAGAGATTACTGCCTCTGTGCTGTTCAAGAATTTTTGTGGTTTCAGGTCTTACATTTAGATCTTTAATCTATCATATTTTTGTATGGTGAAAGAAAGTTATCCATTCTCATTCTTTTGCATGTGACTCTCCAGTTTTCTCTACATAATTTTTTAAAGAGACTGTCTTTTTTTCTTTATATATTCATTCCTCCTCTGTTGAAGTTTAATTGACAATGTATTTGTGGTTTTATTTCTGGGTTTTCTGTTCTATTTGACTGATCTCTTTGTTTATTTTTGTGCCAGTACCATACTGTTTTTTCACTTAATTTTATTTTTTCAGTGTTCCAAGATTTTTATGCACCACACCCAGTGCTCCATGCAATATGTGCCCTTAGTACCCACCACCAGGCTCACCTAACCCCCTACCCTCCTCCTCTCCAAAACCCTCTGTTTCTCAGAGTCCACAGTCTCTCAAGGTTCATCTCCCCCTATGGTTTCCCCCAATTCACTTTCCCTTTCCTTCTCCTAATGTCCTCTGTGTTATTCCTTACACCCCGCCCCACCGTACTGTTTTAATTACTAACACTTTGTAATGTAAATTGAAATCTGGAATTGTGATACTTCCCATTTTGTTTTTCTTTTTCAAGATTGCTTGGGCTAGTCAAAGTCTTTGTGGTTTCATACAAATTTTATGATTGTTCTAGTTTTGTGAAAAATGCTGTTGGTATTTTGATAAGGATTGCATTAAATCTAGATTGCTTTGGGTAGTGGAGGCATTTTAGCAATACTTGTTCTTCCAATCCATAAGTGTGGAATGTCTTCTCATTTCTTTGCATCGTCTTGAGTTTCTTTCATCAGTGTTTTACAGTTTTCAAAGTACAACTCTTTCACATCTTTGGTTAAGTTTATCCTCGATATTTTAGTATTTTTGGTACAGTTATAAGTGGAATTGTTTTCTTAATTTCACTTTCTGCTACTTTATTATTAGTGTATAGGAATGCAACAGGTTTCTTTACATTGTTTTGTATTCTGTAACTTTACTGAATTCATTTATCAGTCCCAGTAGTTTTTTGGTGGAGTCTTTTGGTTTTTCTATATATAGAAAGATGTAGTATAGATACTATATATAGTATCATGTCATCTGCAAATAGTGAGAATTTTACTCTTTTTTTTTTAACCAATTTGGATGCCTTTTGTTTCTTGATGTTCTCTATTTGCTCTGGCTAGGAGTTCCAGTATTACGTTGAATCGAAGAGGTAAGAGTGGATATCCTTGTCTTGTTCCGGACCTTAGGGGAAATTCTCTCAGTTTTCCACCATTGAGTATGATGTTGGCTGTGGCTTTTTCATATAAGACCTTTATTATGTTGATATGTTCCCTCTAAGCCTACTTTGCAGAGCATTTTTAATCATGAATGGATGTTGTACTTTGTCAAGGGGTTTTTCTGCATCAATTGAAATCATATTATGTTTTTATCCTTTCTCTTATTGATGTGACTTATCATATTGGTTGTTTTGTGAACATTGAGCCAAAATTGCTGCCTGGGAATAAGTCCCACTGATTGTGCTGTATGATTTATTTAAAAATATATTGTTGGATTTGGTTTGCTAATATTTTGTTGAGGATTTTTGTATCTATATTTATGAGAGCTGTTGACCTGTAGTTCTCTCTCTCTCTCTCTCTCTTTTCTATCTTCATCTTGTTTTCTTTCCTCTTGTATTTCTTTCCTCTTGTATTCGTAGAAATTATTTGAGAAGAATGGGTATTAACTCTATTTAAATGTTTGGTAGAATTCTTCTATGAAGCCATCTGGTTCTGGACTTTTGTTTTGGGGGTTTTTTGATTACTGATTCAGTTTCCTTGCTGGTGATTGTCTGTTCAGATTTTTTATTTCTTCCTGTTTCAGTTTTGTGAGGTCATATGTTGCTAGGAATTTATCCATTTCTCCTAGGTTGTCCAATTTGTTGGCATATAGGTTTTCATATTTTGTTAGAATTGTTTGTGTTTCTGTGGTGTTGCCTGTGATTTCTCTTTCACTAGTAATTTTTACTTGGATCCTCTCTCTCTTAATGAGTCTTGCTAGAGGTTGATCAACTTAACTTGTTCTATTGTTATTTTCTCTGTTTTGTTTTTTAGTTCTATATCATTTATTTTTGCTCTAATCCTTATTATTTCTTTCCTTTTGCTGGGTTTCCTTCTTTTTCTTGATCCTGTAGGTTAAGGTTAGGTTTTTTATTTGAGAATTTTCTTGTCTCTTGAGGTAGGCCTATATTGCTGTAAAACTTACCTCTTAGAACCACTTTTGCTAAATAAAAACACTATTGTGCTTTTTTTTATTAACATATAATGTATTATTAGCCCCGGGGGTACAGGTCTGTGAATCACCAGGTTTACACACTTCACAGCACTCACCATAGTACATACCCTCCCTAATGTCCATGACATTGTGCTTTTATTTCCATTTATTTTCTTATAATTTCTGATTTTTATTTCTTGGTTGACCCATTCATTTGTTAGTTGTGTGTTATTTAACCTCCATGTATTTGTGCTCCTTCCGGATTTTTTTCTTGTGGTTGATTTCCAGTTTCATAGTGTTCTGATCAGAAAAGATACATGGTATGACTTTGACTTTTTTTTTTTTTTAACTTGTTGAGATTTGTTTTGTGGCCTCATATGTGATCTCTTCTGGAAAATGTTCCATGTGCACATGAAAAGAATGTGTATTCCACTGTTTTAGAATAGAATGTTCTGTATATGTCTGTTAAATCCATTTGGTTCAGTGTATCATTCAAAACCACTCTTTCCTTGTTGATTTTCTGTTTGGATGATCTCCCTGTCAATGTAAGTGGATTGTTAAGGTCCCCTACTATCATTGTATTACTATCAATTATTTCTCTTATGTTTGTTATTAACTGTTCTGGTGTACCCATGTTGGGTACCCATGTTGGGTACATAAATGTTACAGTTCTTATATCCTCTTGTTGGATTATCCCCTTTATTATTATATAGTGTCCTTCTATGTCTCTTGTTATTATATGTGTTCTAAAGTCTATTTTGTCTGATATAAGTATTGCTATCCCAATGTTCTTTTGGCATCCATTTACAAGATTAACGTTTTGCCAAGCCCTCACTTTCAATCTGCAGGTGTCTTTCTGTCTGAAATGAGTCTCTTATAGGTAGTATATAGATGGGTCTTTTTTTTTTTTTTTCCCACCCTGTCTCCTTTTGTCTTTTGATTGGAACATTTAGTCTATTTACATTCAAAGTAATTATTAATAGATATGTATTTATTGCCATTTTGTTACTTATTTTGTGGTTGTTTCTATAGATTTTCTTTGATGCTTTCTTCTCTTGCTCTCTTTCATGATTTGTTTGCTTTCTTTAATGATATATTTGGATACTTTTCTCTTTATTCCTTGCATGTCTGTTTCTAGTTTTTGATTTGTGTTTACCATTAAGTTTGTGTGTAAAATCTTATACATATAACAATCTACGTTAAGTTGATGATTGCCCAGGTTTAAACCCATTCTTTACCCCTCTCCATGCCACATTTTAGGTATATGGTGTCATATTTTATATCCTTTTATTTTGTGAATCCCTTGACTGATTTTTACAGAAATATTTATTTTTACTGCTTTGGGTTTTTTTTTTTTTTTCTCTTCATACTCTCACTTATGGTCTTCATCTCCACTCAAAAAGTCTTCTTTAATATTTCTAACAGCCTGATTTATTGGTCATGAACTCCTTTAGTTTTTGTTTGTCTGAAAAAAAAATCTTTATCTCTCTTATTCTGAATGATAGGCTTGCTGGATAGAATATTCTTGGCTGCAGATTTTCCCATTCAGCACTTTGAATATATCATGCCACTCTCTTCTAGCCTATAAAGTTTCTGCTGAAAAATCTGCTGCAAAGACTTATGAGGCTTCCTTTGTACGTAACTGTCTTCTTTTCTCTTGCTGCTTTTAAATTATTATTTTTTTCTTTATTGCTACTTTTTGCCTTTTAAATGCTATATGTCTTGGTATGGTCCTCCTTGGGTTAAATTTGGTGGTGGGGTGGGGGAGGCAAAATCTCTGTACCTTCTGGATCTGGATATCTGTTTCCTTCCCCAGATTAGGAAAATTTTCAGCTATTATTTCTTGAAATAATTTTTCTATCCCCTTATCTCTCTTTTCTTCTTCTTCCAAGATCCCTATAATGCAAATGTTATTATGTTTGATGGAGTCATGAGTTTCCTAAGCCTATTCTTAATTTGCATAATTTTCTTTCCTCTCCTTTGCTTAGCTTGGTTACTTTCCATTACACTTGGTTACTTTACATTACTGTGTCTTCAGGTCATTAATTTGTTCCTTTGCTTCACCTAGCCTGCTATTTATTCCATCAAGTGTATTTTTATTTCATTTATTGGGCTCTTCATCTTTGATTGGTTTCTTTTTATCTCCATGTTAAGAGTCTCGCTGATGTCCTCCACTCTTTTCTCCAGTCCAGTGAGTATCTTTATGATCATTACTTTAAATTCTCTATCAGGCATATTACTTACATCAATTTCACTTTGGTCTCTTGCTTTGGTTTGGTCTTGTGTTTTTCATTTGAGAGATGTTTCTCTGTCTCTTCATTTTACCTGAATTTCCATGTCTGTTCCTGTGTGTTAGGAAAGTCAGCTACTTCTCTTGTTCTTAATGATAATAGAAGAAGTCCCATAGTGCCCTACAGTGCAGTGTCCCCTGTTCTCCAGGGCTTGGTGCTTTAGAGAATGTCTCCTATGCATGCTACATGTACTCTGCTATTGAGTATTGGGCTCTTTTTCCTTTAATCCAGTTGCTTATTATGGGTAGCAATGTGTGTGGTGATATGCTTATGAAATGAGACCTGCCCCCACTGCTACTAGAACTGTGGTCCCACAAAACACGCAGGTCCGGAGATGTGATGTTGACAGGGTTTGCACTGGTCTTACGCAGGAGGTGCCCACAGCACTAGGGTTCAAGTGCAGGTCATAGGGAAGGGCAGATCCCCAACATGGAAGGGGCAGAGCTTGTTGTAAGCAAGTTAGGTAACAAGTGTCAGTATGGTGCTGGTTCCCACAGATAGCCATTGTTTATGCTAGGGGATAGGAGAGGGAAATGGCACCTGTCAGCTTTTTTATTCCTTGAGTGATTGGTCTTTCATTCCTTGAGTGATTGGTCTGTCCATGATCCCTGTCCACACCCCAGGCTGTGCTCTGAGATGAGCAAATCACTCCTCCTCCCATCTGTCCCTAGTTTCTCCAACTGCTGGTTTTACAGCTGTATCTGCAGGAACTTTTTGTCATGCTGTCTCTTTAAGGGCAGGAACTCTGATTCCTAACACCCTCAGGCTCTCCCAGAGCAGAGCCTGCCTGCTGATTTTTAAAATTCCAGGCTTTAAGTCCTGCCAGTTTTAAGAATTTATGAAATTTGGCTCTCTCACTTTGAAAGACAAATATTATAGAGATTCATCCTTCCTGTTTGTGGGCTCCCTGGTGTGAATGTCTATTTTCTGCCCTTCCCTGAGCCACAGGCTCCCTCGCTTCCAAGGATGGCCATAGTTCCTTTTGTTCCCAGACCGTATCTTCACCCTTCTGACCTTCTTCAGTGTGGCCTCTTCCCTACCTTTAGTTGTGGATCCCATTCTGTCAGCCTTCAAGTCATTTCCTGGGTTATTTATGCTGATGTGGGTGTTACCTAGTTGGATCAGTGGGACAAGGTGAGCTTACCATCCTCCTACTCCACCATGTGCCCAACCAACCTCACCATTATTAATGTATTTTACTCTTTATTATAAATTTGAAATCATTTAGTTAAGTTCCTTAACCACTTCATTAGTTGGATTATAATTATATTGATTTTACAGGTTAATCAGGTGAAAATAGCAAATTTAGACTATTGAGTCTTCCTACAGAAAAACAATATTCAAATCTTTATTCTCTCGAGTCTTCATTTCTATGCTTTTTTAGAGCTTTGTTGTTTTCTTCATTCAACAATGTGTCAGGAACTCACCAAACATTTCTTTCTGACTGAGATTAAGAAGGCCATGTAACTAAGTCCTAATGAATACCACTTCTAGCTCTTGTTCTAAAAGTCCCTACCCATAATCTCAGTTTCTCCACTCCTTATCTGGATAGAAAGTACTCCAAGGGCTAGAGGAAGGTAGACTCACAAGGTGGGAGGATTACATTAAAGGCTGCCCACCAAGTAGGAATGCCTACATTGGACTTTGTATGCTCAGTGAAGTAGAATTCATAGTTTTAGACCACTGAGATATTTGTTTTGTTCTGTTATTTGGGGTGTGTGTGTGTGTGTGTGTGTGTGTGTAATTCAGAAGTTGGTTGTGGAGTAGGCAAATATCATAGCATCAACAACAAAAACTAAAAGCATATGGTATGGTAATGACTTAGCAACTGGGCAGAAGAGCTATGAGAAAAGGTATACCACACTGAAAAACTGAGCAATATTGGGATTCTGTGAACAAAATATTAAATATCAATTGTGATAATTTGGAAGGCAGACTTAGCTCCTTCTGAGGGTATGGCCCTGAGGAGAAGCTTGGAAAGGCTCAGGATAATAGTTTGTGTGTCTATTCTTGGTGCCTTCAGCAAAGTGTTACAGGGAAGAGTTAAGATCAGGCACAAATTGGCTCATTTCCAAGCAAAGAAAAATGGCAATGGAGAAATTTCAGTGATCAAAATTCATATAGGTTTATAAAATGTAAATGCTTCTTGATACCAAATGGTAATACATATGCTTAACAGAGAGAGTCAAGTATCATATGGTTTCACTTATTTGTGGAGCATAACAAATAATATAGAGGACAAGGGTAGATGGAGAGGAGAAGGGAGTTGAGGGAAATTGGAAGGGGAGGTGAACCATGAGAGACTATGGACTCTGAAAAACGACCTGAGGGTTTTGAAGGGGCGGGGGGTGGGAGGTTGGGGGAACCAGGTGGTGGGTATTAGGGAGGGCACAGATTGCATGGAGCACTGGGTGTGGTGAAAAAACAATGAATACTGTTACGCTGAAAATAAATAAATAATTTAATTAAAAAAAAAAAAGAAAGCTTTTAGATACAAAGACCTAGTTAAATGTCTCAATTAAATAAACTGTTGGAGCCCTGAAGCCTAGATCAAATTACATATATGGCTCTCCCAACTGGTTTTTCAAATAGTTTTAGAGTAGCCACAATTATGTGAACATACACACCATGTCCATGCACGTGCACATGGAGAGTGAGTGTCATGGGGTCAAGAAAGTAAGGAAATAAATCAGTCTAGAAGAGTAGCATGAGGAGAGATCATTAGCTGTGGTTATTAGCTTACTAGAAAGAAACTGACTAGAAAGAAACACATAAGTCCACAATGTTTGGGATCATTGTATTGCCAAAGAAACCATGAGCTGAAACTGAAGTCTTTACCTGTTAATTCCTGATATAAACACCTGGATCCTTAAACTTGGCAAACCAATAAGTGAATTATAAAAGCTGTGCAGCTCCTAAAGACTCCCATTTCTGATGTTGTATATCCAGTATCTCATGTAGGATGACCAAAAAATAGAAAAGTCCTGGAGGGCAGACCCAGGACCCATGGAGGAGAATGTAGGAAGGAGGGAGGTCCCTCCAGAGAGCAGGATTAGGTTCTAAAGAGGGACTTTCTGTCACTACCATGACAGAGGTATCTCACAATGCCTTCTTGCTGGGGACTGCTATATCTCTGTTTTTCCTTCCCCTAAATGGAAGTATTCACTATAGCTATCTTATCCTGTTCCACCATTGTATATTGGTGTACTCAGGGGCCAGTAAGCCCTCCTTTGAGTTCATATGTGCCACATTGCTCCAAGATAGTCACCTTTGAGCTGTATCCCATGCTTGGGTGGGGCATTGGGTTTGTCTGTGGAGCCCATACCATCACCATCAGTGAAAAGAAGAGAGAAAGGGAGATTTGGCAATGAAGCTGGTTGATTTTAGCAAAGACTAGTTAAAGTCTTATAAAACCTGTTATGTTCCTGAGCACAAAGCTAGACTACATTTCTCAGCCTTACTTGCAGCTAGCGGTGCTTTTTTACTGATTTTTAGCCAATAGAATGTAAGTGGAAATAATGTATGTTATTCCCAGTATGGTTGCTTGAAACCTCGTAGAGGCAATCGTTCATTCATTCTCTCTCCTTCCTATCAGCAGAATTAATGGAGAGATTTCCTAGGACCTGGAAAAGGGTAGAGCCACAGCGTAAAGGTTGTTGAATCCCAGAATTATCAAATAGAAGGCAGGAATATATACTTTGGACTTTGATCCGAAGAAACAAAATTCTTATTGGTTTCATGCAATAGAAGTTGACTGGAGGGTTGATTGTTATAGTAATAAGCATTTTTTGCACTAATGCAATTTTTGTTAAATTTCTCCCTCTCCTTTTTAATGTTTTGGAGGTAATCCTTGTGAGTGGTTCAAGGATCCAGTATGAACAAAGTTCATAAAATTTGTCAGTGGCTTTGTATCACTTAGGTTAACTTAGATTTCATTAAAAAAGAAATCAAATGCATTGTTAGTGCAGAGTTCTATTAAGTCAAATATAGTGTACAATGAACTATATATTGGTCATAATTTCCAAATGACTTTGAAATGACACAAAAGAGTAGCAGTTTTACAAGTAGAAATGCTGAAATTTCTGCCATGAGTAATGGTTTATACTAGGAAGAAAAATAAGTATGTGATCTGCTTTTGCTTTTGCATGATAGCAGGGAAGAAGTGATTGATATTGGGTTATTCATTTATGGGTAGCTCATCTGTGTTTCATTCCTTGCCCTGTCAGACTGAGAAGACCTACCAATTTTATTAGGGCTGCTGATGTACTCTGTACTTATAGTTTTATTACCTGGTGGAGAAGCTACAAAATATTGGCAGTCTTTAATAATGAGCACTTTATGTTTCCTTGTGCCAGCAAATTTCTTAGATTAATACCCTATGTTTGATTGATGGAATTGTACCGAGTTTTTTTTTAAGGTTCTAATTTCTCTAAATGCTTGTTAAAAAAAAAAAAAACTATCAGGAAGCCTAACATGTATATATGCATGTGACCACACATGCATATATGTACACACATATGTGTCTCACATATGTATACATGTGACTGTGTGTATGTACACATGTGTGTGACTATATGTGTACATCTGTGACTACATGTGTGTATATATGGCACATATATGTATATACCTCTCTTTGCCTGGGGAAATCTGTCTGAAGCTGATATTAAATATTTGTCTATGATTACAAGTACTCAAAATGTTGTTGTCCATGTTACTAGGTTTATAAAATATTTTTAAAAACCCAAACCACAAGATTTAGAAAGAAAATACAAACCTCAGTGTTTTGGAGTTGGGAGGCATAAAGATGCTTATTCTTTAGGTTTTTTTGAAGCTTACTAAAGCTAGTTCAATGTCAGCATGGGACAAGTACTCTGAATTTTTTAAAAATTGAAGCGAGAATTTAAAAAAATTAATTGAAGCAAATATTTGATCTTTTGTTGTAAAACTTGAGATATGTTAGTTATCCCTCCCTTCCCCTGTGGTCCTCCACTCTATTCCTTATGTTCCACGTATGAGTGAAAGCATATGATAAGTGTCTTTCTCTGCTTGACGTATTTCACTTAACATAATCCCCTCCAGTTCCATCCACGTTGATGCAGAGGGTGGGTAGTCATCCTTTCTGATGGCTGAGTAGTATTCCATTGTATATATGGACCACATCTTCTTCATCCATTCGTCTGTTGAGGGGCATCTTGGCTCCTTCCACAGTTTGCCTATCGTGGACCTTGCTGCTATGAACTTTGGGGTGCATGTGCCCCTTCTTTTCACTATGTCTGTATCTTTGGGATAAATACCTAGTAATGCAAATTAGAGAGGGAGACAAACCGTGAGAGACTCTGGACTCTGGGAACCAAACTGAGGATTATACAAGGGAGGGGTTGGGGGAATGGGGGTAACCTGGTGATGGGTGTTAAGGAGATCATATGTAATGATGAGCACTGGGTGTTACACAGCTAATGAATTGTTGAACTCTATGTCAAAAACTAATGTACTACATGCTCGCTAATTGAACATAATAATAAAAAAATTTTTGAAAAGAAAAAAGATATGTTCATTATTTTCAAGGAATCTAAGAAAATGGAAAAGATATTTTTCCCCTCTTTTGATCCTTGGATGAGAAAGAGATAATTTCGTAACTTTTATTTTATTATCTTTTTAATTTCATAACTTTTAAAAGTTTAGGACAATTTTCAGAATAATCTTTGAGCTTTGCTGTAATGATTTTTGTGATATTTCTATCCAACAGTTGCTAGTTTCTATGGCACTAGGTAAAAAAGTCTTGAAGAAATATGTAAGTTTTTAAAATTTAGTTTTATAGAATTATTATAGGCATATCAAATATTTAAACATGTCTATTATTATAGGGGACTAGAAACTCACCTTTTGAAGGAAAAAATTAAAGAAAATCACAATAAAAATCCATAATCATGTTGATTTTCAAGATGTAAGCTTCACTAAGCATATTTTTCTTTATAGAGATGAAAAGGAATGCCTACTGTCTCAAATTATTCTTGGTTAAGTTATAGGATGAGGTTTCTTACATCAAATTATGTTTTAACTATTTGAAAATTAAATAGGTTCATTTCAAATCATATGAATATCACGCATTAATTTACATAAATGACTTTAATTACTTTTCAATACATCATGAGTTATTAATTTAAACTGTTCTCATAAGTCTCTTGGATGTCCTCAATAGAAAATAACTTCCCGTGAATTTGCACTAATTATTTCCTCCTATAAACAGGATTAATTACTGTGCCAAAATGATTGGCCAGAGAAAGTGCATGTGCATGTATTTTTAAATTTTTTTTAAAGGATTTATTTATTTATTTTAGAGAGATTGGGGGAAAGGGTAGAGAGGGAAGGTTTCAGGGGGAGGGAGAGGGACAAGCGGACTCCCCACTGAGCATGAGGTCTGGCTTGGGGCTCAGTGTCACAACCCAGAGATCATGAGGGGAGCCAAAACCAAGAGTTGGATGTTCAACCAACTGAGCTACCCAGGCCCCCCAAGAGTGCATGTACATTTAGACACCTTAAAAGTATCAAAGGGGAGTTTGATTATAGCTTATCACAATTTGAATCATGGCCTCCAAACCTGTACTTCTATCTGCACATGGAGTAAAAACTTTACCATAAAATTAACCTTGAACATTGATGACCTACCATTCCCCATTATTAATATACTGATATTGGAACCAGATCTTACATAATAGGAAATTCTTCTGTTTTATCTGATTATAGAATCTGCTTTTGTATGATTTTTTAACATAGCAAAATATGTATAGGTGCTCTTTAAAAGTTTTGGATGTAACATGATTGGAAGAAGTCTTTGTTCCCCTTGTATAACATTGGCATGAACTAAATGCTCTGGAATTGGCAATGATGTTGTTAGCGCAGGGCCTGGGATTAAACACATGTATGTCATTAGAGCTTGATAATTCAGACGTGCATGCTCATAGATTCTCAGGACCTGTATAGTTCTCCTTTCTCCATTCCAATTTTAAATATCCTAATGGAGTGTTCTATTGTTTTATAACAAAAGAAATAATTTTCTCATGTATATATATATATGTATACACACACTTATACTTAATCATTCCATATATAGTTAATTCTTTTATCTTTCTTCATAAATCAATCTTTCTGGCTCATTAATCATCTGTACTGCCCTTTTAAATCTTAACCATATATTTCCCTTTCCTCAATACCTTGTAAACCTGATTTTCTCTCTGCTGCACAAAATTTATTACACATTCTTAAGTAGGCTGAAGATATAAATTGCTTTCTGGAAGAATGGCACTTTAACATTAAAATGTCTCTAAGAGTAGTCTTATCTAGATCTGTGTTGATCCTGCTATGTATCAAAAGACAAGTTAAAGCCAGAAGAGATGTGAAAGCATCTTAAAATTACTTTGCACTTCTGAACTACTGAGTTACATTTGATTGGATAGTTCTAATAAAATGACAAGATTTATCACTTACAAAACCTTAGTCCTATATTATTGTGTATTGCCCAGGAACTTTTCCTAAAGGAGAAACATATATTTAAAGATGTAGTCCAATTTTTTATTAATATAGATGAGCACAATTTTTCTAACCAGTTTTTCTTCCACTGGAATATATCATGGGTAGAATTAGCATGTTGTTTGCAATTTATATATGTGATTCTTACAAATTTCACATACTTCAAGATATGTTTTATAGTGAGTATGAGATTTATAGAGAAACAGTCATTCTATAGTTAGGTTATATATGTGTGAACTTGCAAGGATTAAAAACCGAACTGAAAACAGTGGTTTCAGTGGATACATTTGCTCTTTTTTTCCCATTCTGACTTTAGTTTGCTTTGTGCTTATCTAACTTTCCTATTTCTGTGGATCAGGATCGGGTTTAAGATCTTAATATCATCTTTGACTCCTCCCTCTTTCCTCCCCCACCTCACACAGAAATTTTCAAGTATGTCAGAACAATGTCTTCTAATATCTACTATTTTAGATTTCAAGTATGTCAGAACAATGTCTTCTAATATCTATAATAACAACGTCTTACTTTATTTTTTTAAATTTTTTAAAATTTTTATTTATTCATTTGACAGAGAGAGATCACAAGTAGGCAGAGAGGCAGGCAGAGGTTGGGGGGAGGGGAGCAGGGTTCCCGCTGAACAGAGAGCCTGACACGGGGCTCGATCCCAGAACCCTGGGATCATGACCTGAGCCGAAGGCAGAGGCTTGACCCACTGAGCCACCCAGGTGCCCCAACAATGTCTTACTTTAAACATGCATTTATAGGTTGCTTGATCCTTCCTTCTATAATAAATTCCAGGAGAGCAGGGATCTTACCTGTCTGTTCACTCCTAACCTGGAACCTAGAACAACAAATCCTTCATAAATTAATGAATGTCAATTGTGTTTGTTTTCCTTTTATTTCAGACTAGTCCTGCCCTAGTGCTTTTTACCTCTATTTAAATTATTTAAAATAAGTGGCATTCCTTTGATTTAAACTTCACCATCCAGTTCTCTGTTCTAGAAGGAAGATGAGGGAGTGCAGGGTGTAATATGCAATCTTAAGCAGGAGCGGTCATGGAAGGCTGTAGCAAGGTGTGCCATGAGAAAGCATGGGTTCTGATGCACACCTGGCAGGCAGGTGTGTATGTATTAGAGGTTAAGTGAATAGATGTGTTGGTGAGAACATATGGAAATTTTCTGTCATTTCTGGTTTTCAGTGAAGAGGAGCAAGATTATTAGCTGTGAATGTGGGTGGGGAAGAGGTTCTAGAGGTTTGAGCAGAGAGTAAATGATGTGAAACAGTCGTGTATATGAGTGGGGAGAAAAAATAGGGAATTATAATAAAATACCATCTTTTAGGTGCATAGGTTTTAGTACAGAGTTGGCAGAGAGTTTGTTTAGGCAGCATTGGGGTTTTGCAAAGTACAAAAACCCAAGAGAGGGTTAAGGGGGTTGAGGGGAGTCCAAGGGACCAGTTGTTAGACGGATCAAACCATGAAGTACAGAAAAAGGGAATTAAGGGGAAAAAAGGGAGATCGCTGTTCCAGTGAAGGGTTTTAGGGTTAGGGTTTCATAGGAATTGGGCTAGAAAGAGAAGAGATGGTAACCTTAGAGTAGGACACTTGAAACATGAAATTCTTGGATGGCTAGGAATGCAATGGCATCTTTATACATGCAGCTTTACTAGACAATTCCAAATGCTTTCCAGAGTGGCTGTATCCCTCTATCCGAAAGGAATGAGACCTCCTATTCCTCCATATCTTCCCTAATATTTAATATTTAAGTCTTTAAATCACATGGAATTGAATTTGTGTATGGTGTGAGGTAGAGCTCCGGTTTTACTTGTTACATGAATACAGATGTCTCAGCACCCTATACTGAATAGTACAGCCTTTCCACATTCATCAGCAATGTCTTGTCTATTATCTTATCAAATTAATTAATGCATTAATTCAACAAATATTTATTGAACACCTATTCTGTACCAGGCACTATTTATCTAATAAAGAACAAAACAAATAATAACCCATTAATTAGAGTTTATAATTCAGCTTGAGTAGGAAGGCAAAAACAATAAGTGTTATAAATACTTTCCACACTAAGGAAAAAAGAAAAGCAGAGCTGGTTAAGAAGGCTGGGGGCCCCAAGGTGGGGAGACTGTAATTATTTTTTTTTAAATTTTTTTTTTAAAGATTTTACTTATTAGAGAGAGAGAGAGAGAGAGAGAGAGAGCACAGGCAGACAGAGTGGCAGGCAGAGGCAGAGGGCGAAGCAGGCTCCCTGCCGAGCAAGGGGCCCGATGTGGGACTCGATCCCAGGACGCTGGGATCATGACCTGAGCCGAAGGCAGCCGCTTAACCAACTGAGCCACCCAGGTGTCCCAGGAGACTGTAATTATTAAGTGGAATGATCATGGTGGATCTCATTGACAAGGTTTGGGCAGGCACTTAAGAGAGGTAAGGGGGTTCATCAAACAAACATATAAAGCGAGAACAGTCCAGGCAAAGGGAACAATCAGAGCAAATTTCCAAAGTTAGGGATGTAACTGGTGTGTTCAAAGAGCAGCAGGGAAGCCAGTGTATTGGAGTAAGGTCAGTTATGGAGAGTAGTAGGAGGGGAAACCAGAGAAGAAATGGTGGAAGCAGGATGTGTAAGGCTTTGTAGACCATTGTATGGATCCTTTTTTTTTTTCTTTCCCTATGACAGTTATTGTTTCTTTTTGTTTTTCATTTAAATATATCATCCATTTGGAACTAATTCTGTTGAAAAGTGTGAAGAATTGAACCAATTTTATTTTTTTCTGGATGTATACCATTGTCCCAATACCAACTAATGAGTAGTCCATGTTTTCCCCATTGATTTGAGGTCTACTTAGTGATATATTGAATGCATGTAATTATTTAGATCTATTGCTAGATCGTGTTCTATTCGTATAGCTGACCACACTGATTCTTTTTCAAAGATTTCCTACATAATCTTGTTGGTTTATTTTAACACAAACTTTGGAATCATCTTGTCTATTTCTGAAAAGAGAAACCAGGTTGTATTTTTATTGGGATTGTGTTAAATGTATAAATTCACTTAGTACAATTGACCTTTTCGTGATGTGTAATTTTTCTATCACAGAAAATTATTTTCTCACTTTACAAGTCTTCTTTGTATCTTTTAGTCGTATTTTAAAATGTCTTCATATAGGTATTATACATTTCCTATAAATTATATCCATATTCTTAATCTTTCACTATTGTAAATAAGATCTCTTAGGTTATATTTTCTAACTGGTTGTTTTAAATATTTCCGCCCATTCCTTTGAATTTCTTCTTTGAGGACTTCGGTTATGCATGCTTGTTCTCCTTGGCCAGACTTTATTTCTCTCTCACATCTCCATTTTTCTGATACAATCACCAATATCCTGTGTGTATTTTTGCAGTGGTTTTTTCTCCTTTTTGCTTCTTCCAGTTTCATCTGCATATTTTGAATTTTTTATTCCTACTTGTTCTTAGAAGGTTCCAGCTTTGTTTCATCTTCTATCACATTGCCATTTCTTCTCTGTCATAATTCTTACATTCCTACTTTTTGGTCTTCTATATGAGTGGTTGCTTCACACCAAGTTTTTTAAATTCGTGATAAATATTTGGTTACAGTATTTGTCTCTGCATTATATTTTTCTTTAATTGGTAAGTTTCATGGCTCTTTGATACATTTTTTTTTTTCCTTATAGTATCTTTGCTTTGGTGTAATGCTAGGTCCCATTTTAATGCTCACAACTGAATGAGTTGGCTTTTCCTAGACTATAATCTGAAGTAGGTGTCTGGGTTGGGATAGAGGGTAGCATTCTTCTGAGATTTATAATCCAAAATCCTCTTTCTCTGCTGTCAAAAGAATGATGGTTGCCAATGAGGTAAATAAATATGAGGTATTAAATAAATATGAGGTAAATAAAAATTAAAAAACATATTAAATCTGGATAGTGAATGAAGCATTACCAACTTTACTCAGAATAGACGACTCAGGTACATCTTAGATACCACTTAGGTACTAGTTAGGCCTATCTTTGCTCCTTCTTTTTCTCCTTTTACATTCTTAACATTTCTTTACTGGTTGAATGAACTGTGATGGAAATCGTGATGGAAGAAATTCAGACTGACCAGACTGTAATCTTGTATTTGTCATGTTATCTTCCAGTTAAGTTGCAATATGTGTGCTTTGTATGTGGGATAACTTACATGTTTTGCACATCCTTTTCTTCCTTTATCTGTCCATTAGAGTTTATCATTTCTAATGAGTGTATTGAATATCTCTATAATTATATGAACTTTCAAAGTACTTTATTTTAGAGGGAGCCAGTAGACTGATGGGAAGGCAGAACTCTTTTTTACCTATGTAAATATATTTTATTGTAGACAGTTCCAAAAAAACCTTTTTTTCTATTAAATAACTCCTTTCCTGGAGAATATCAGTTTGGATCATTAGACACAAGGATTTTCACATTTTCTATTTAAAATATTCATGATATGTAAGATGTGAATGGTCACAGTTTCTCCACATATACAAAAATAACATTTTTACTCTAATTATTTAGTAAGAAAGAACTCTGTTGCAAGACACAGGAAATGTACATTTAGGTATAAACTGTTTACCACGGTTTCAACATTAAAGGTATAGAGGAATACCGTATATTTTAAACTCTTACCCATTTATATTCTCCTTTCACATTTAGCTCACTCATTTCTTTGGCCTTCGTGTTGGGTGTGACAGTGTATTAGCCAAGCTGTCTCAGGCGTTCAGGCATTTTATCAGTTCCACAAGACAGATGCTAAACAGCATAGTCTAAATTGAAATCTCTGATGACTCTCTGGAGACGGGTTGATAGCAGGAATCACACTCAAGCACTTAAATATGTGGCCTTTTCCCATATTTAACTGCAAGGAGAGAACAGCTTTTGAGTAAACGTTTTTAGCCTTCAACTGCCAAGATTTCTTTTTTATCATTTGATTATTGCATCTCGTTTTGTTAGGAAAGGCTGTCAATCTCCTTTCCCCCCCAACAGTGGAGAATTTAAAGGACCACCGATGCCTATTACTTTAAACAAAACAATTTAGAGAAGCTGTGTAGTCCAATATTGCTTTCAGAACTATTTTAGGCTACAGAGACAACATTTTGAAATAAAATCTTAGTGCCAAGTGTGTTCCAGTTTAGTTGTAAATTTAAAATGACATAGCCATAATATTCTCAGCAATCTTCGGGGCTTCCTTATTTCATGCAGTTGTTGCAGAAGCATTTTTATATCAAGTTATTGGATCGTAGCCTGAAGGAAGTCTTGAATCTCTGAAACTGAGGTCGTTATAAAGGTGATAGAGCTGAGAAAAACAAGCCTTGGAATGTAAACAGGGTTGTATTTCCATAGCCCCTGTAGATTCCAACAGGGAGTTGATGTGCTTTTTGAGATTCCACTTAGCTCTACAATTGGGTGGATTCTCTGATAATATTGTTTGTCCTCAGTATTTGTCGAATTAATAAATACAGATGTTAGGTTATAAAAGTATAGAAAGGACCTCAGAAGTCAGCCAGTGTAATTTTTTATTTTGACCCACAAGAAAGCTGATGCTCCAAATTGTGTGATCACTTGCCCATGATGTATGGGAACTAACTCATCTGCACGGTGCTCATGCTTTCTTCTGTACTGCATGTATCTTCACAAGCTACCTTAGATCCTTTTGAGAACAAGGCAGGGCATAATTTATTGTCAAGAAGAGTCAAGTCTAGTACTAAAGTCTTCTAGATTTTTTTGGATTGAAATATTTGTCATTTCATTCCATATTACTATCTTGATCTACACTCTATCCTCAGTCTACCTATGTGAAAAACTACACTATACGTTTCTTGGGTTTTGTTTTGTTGTTTTTTTTTTTTTTTTTTTTGCGGGGGGAATCTAATCATCATATGACAATGCTAATTTAATTCTAACTTATTATAAGATCCGTAATACAAATTTTAGTTTCTATTTATTCTAATCATATTTAAACTAGTCTCTATAAGCACTTTAGACTAATCTAAGTTATTTCATTTTAAGTGTCACACAAGCCTTAGATTTTAAGCAAAATTTTCTCATTTTTCCAAGTAAATTTCAGAAGAGAAAATGTGGGTTTTAATGTAGAGGTTTTACATAAAAAGAAAATATGTATTGGTCTCATCAGTAATGAACTTGTGGTCATAAGACTGACAATTTTGTTAGTTACTTAGACCTAAGAAATGTACAGAAAATACAGGCAGTTGGTTCTGACTTAATCATTAATAGATACAAAAGTTGTAGATACACAAATCTGTGATACAGCAACCATAATTATCTGATAATTATTTCTAATTGAAATTGTACAGAATTCAAGTTTATAGGAAATTAAAATATATTTCTGCCTGGCTCCACTGAAATGTATAGGTATTTTGCAAAGCTAAATAACATTTTCTAATGAAAGAAATAATGTCTTAAAACTGAAATATTTTATTGTCTGAGTGCACAGAATTCTATATTTCTGTGGCATTTCTGTGACATATCACCTGCTTATTTCTATAGAAGAGTCTAGGGAATATTCTCATCTCTTTTCCTAAATGATATGTATCTTAAGGATAATATATTTGACTTACCTCTTTGTCACCAATAATACCAAGCCTAGTGACTTGGAAATATTATATATTCAATGTATTTTTCAATGAGTGAATGACATAGGCAGAATCTATTTTAGAGACAATTTCTTAACTCTGTTTCTAAGAAATATTTTAGTGTATGTGACCATAGGTCCTTGAATTCAGGTTTATGAGTTTTTAACACTGAAAAACCTATACCTCTCACGTTTCTCTGGCTTTTTTAGATAAGTGTATTAGTCATAAATATATATGTTATTCTAAAATCTATTCCAGTTCTGTAAGTGATTCATTTATGAATTCCAGTATTATAGCCCATTAATTTTTTTTTTCCTTTCTCCATTTCCAATCACAATCAACTTTGCCCAACTTTAACAATTCTACCATACTAGCAACTCAGATTATAACAGTTCATGGGGCAGGATGGCTCCCAAAGACTGCATCTGGTTTCACATTCCTCATTCATCCCTCAATGCACTACAATCTGTTTTCCATCCCATCATGCCAGTATAGCGTTTTAATCTTCAGAGAACTTTAAACCCTCTTCTTAATTGGCCCACTTGTATCGTTAAAAAATGTGTTCCTCTCATTCATTTATTTCTAAGCCATCCCTTCCCCATTTTCTTGCTACCATTCTGACTATTCTTCATAGTCTCCCATAGAATCCATTTATTATTAAGTCTTCAGGAAATGTTTCAAGTTCTCAGACTTTTTCTCACCGTATTCTTACTTGCCCTTTGGAAAGATTTACCAATTCCCATTGATTTAACCCACCACTTGACTACAGGTAAACTTTATCAACAGCCCGGATCTCCCTGATAATCACCATACAGATTGTTCTGGTGGTCTCCTGTTAGTTTGTCTTTTAGGCATTCAGTGCCTAATGTGAAGAGAACTCCAAGGTTGGGATATGGCCTGTCAGAAAAGTCTCCTGAGAATTAGAGAGGTTTATGGTCATGAAGGTGATTCATGGTTATTCAAGAGAAAAAGGAGGGAAAGGAGTGGAGTGATGGAGAATAAGAGGTTGGTGGAACAGGAAAGTCATGGAGCCCGAAGAGAGCAGGCCATATTTGAGAATGGCCGGTATGTGGGCATAACTGGTGAAGGAGCCTGTGGAGAAGTAACCAGAGGCATCACTGTCAGCTTCCAAATGCCTGCACGGTGGGAATGCATGTCAGTGGGAAATCATCTGTGGATTTTAAGTAGATGAAGGATATGATTTAATTAGTTAATATTCATTGTGCACAGCAGTCACAATATCCTGACAGAGGAATGATACAAAGAAGCTCAAAGTCGGAGACAAAAAGAGCAAGTAAAGAAAAAAACAAAGAAACTTTCCTACCAAAAAAAAAAAAAAAAAAAGAATAAGATATATATATATATGTGTGTGTGTATATATATGTATATATATACACACATGATATTTTAAAATGCTAAATAAGTAAAAATGGAAAACAAAGAAGGTGAGGAGATATTTATAATAAATGCAACCAATGGTTGATATCTGTTGATAGAAAAAATTCATACAAATTGATATTAATACAGAAAAGACATGAACATACTTTCACAAATGTATGCATATAGCATTTATACTAAAGTAAGAAAATATTCATCCTCATTTGTTAAATGTAGTAATCCAAACTGAACAATAGAAAGATGTCATGGACTGAATGTTTATGTTCTGCAAACTTCCTATGTTGAAGCACTAACCCCAAGTGTGATGTGTTTGGAGGTGGGGCCTTTGGGATTAGGTTTATGAGATGGCCCCTACGAGTGTGGCCTCTGTGACATGATTAATGTCCTGAGAGAGGAGGAAGAGAGACCAGACCTCTCTTGAGCACTCTCTGGGACATGAGGACACAGTGAGAGCCAACAGTCTGCAAGCTAGGAAGAGGGTTCTCATCAGAACCTGATCATGCTGCCATCCTCCTTGTGGATGTCCAGCCTTTAGAAATGTGAGAAAATAAGTATCTGTCATTTAAATCATCCAATCTATGGTATTTTGGTATAGCAGTCCAGGAAGACTAAGATAGAAAATCTGTTCTCCTCTTTAACCAGCAAATAATTTTATCAAGATTCATAAAATATAAATTTTGATTAATTTTATTATCTCATATGAAGGACTCGGTCTGAAGGGTATTATATAAAATGGGGGAAATGTGATATGCCTGAGATATTTATAATAATGTGATTACAAAATGCAAAAAAAATCAGAAATAATATAAATTTCAAATATAATTTCAAATGGTGGAATATTGCTTAGCCACAAAAAATGAACTTGTATTATCCATAGCAACATCAAAACGTATTACACTACGTGAAAAAGTACATTAAATGGAACAGACTTAAAAATGAAAAATTATGATGTTTTTACATATGTTCTAAAAGGAAACAGCACAAAATTAATAATAGGTGGTAGAATTCAAAGTAATTTAATACGATTTCCCTCCATCTCATAGTTTATTTTTTATGTAACTTAAACAAATTGGTTATTTGCATCTTTATTATCAGAAGCCCATTTCATCTCTGTCTCTGGATGTCTTCAATCAGTCATGTGCCCTAGATAATTCCCCTCTAGGTTTTTGCCCAAACCCAGCCTGCTAGCATAGTGACTAAGGACATGTCCTGCAGAGCAGAAGCACTGGGGGTCTCTTTCCTACTACTTAATAACTCTGTGATTTCCGACAGTTTATTGAGGCTATTAAAACTTAGATTTTCTTGTCCATAAGGATCATTTCATGTGGGTTTTGTCAAAAACAGAAACCAATAATGCCTGTAAAACAATGAATAGTTCATTAAGGGATATCGTTGTTGTTCTTGATGGCATCCTAATTTAAAGCCTTTGCCACCTTGTGCTTGGACTACCACAGTAAAGTTCAGACTGATTATCTTGACTTCAGGCCATCCCTTTAGGTCCCAGCGGAATAAGCTTCCTAAAATAGGTTACCCACTTCCCTTGGATGTTTTCCCTGACACTCACTATTACCTGTAGGGCCTGATTGTTAAGGACTCCACAGTATGTCTATATATGTTGAACCTTTGTTGAAATATATATATTTTACCGTATAAGGCGTTGTTAGCTATTACTAACAAAAACATCACTATCATAATGTTTTTTTATATTATTAAAGTTTCTTATACAAACTTTACCTAATACAAGCTAACTTTTGTTAACATGAGGTGCCCCATCTACTAATACAATCAGATTTACCAATTTGTAGTACCTTTGCAAGCATTTTCTTGGTCATCTGGTAACTGTAGATAATACAAAATTTCTGATGTGTTAGAGCAATTGTGATTGGCAAGTGGGGCAGACACTGAATTACAGTCCTACTTACTCAGAAGTGTAGGCTGATGGCAATAAATTTGCCAGTCCTGGGGCTAATATTCAAGTGCCTCAGTAGCTGGGAGATAGGACAACTCTTGCCCACCAACTGCTTAACCACAGTGTTTTCAATGAATCCACATTCCAGATTAAAGCTGATGAAAACAAGAGGTGCACCTGGAGGGCTCGATTGGTTAAGCATCTGACCTTGGCTCAGGTCCTGATTCCAGGGTCCTGGGATCAAACTCAGAGAGCTCCCTGCTCCTTTCTCCCTCCCCCTCTGACACCCTCCTGCTTGTGCTCTCTCGCGGTGCTCTTTCTCTCAAATAAATGATAAATAAATTTTTTTAAAGCTGATGAAGATAAGAAATTAATATCTTTGCTTCTTATTGTTTCAATGTTAGTAAGCTGGCTAAACAGACAAGTAGAATAAATAACACAGTATAGATTTCCCACTTGAAGTGAAGATCTTTTTTTTTTTTAGCAGCTTCGGTTTATGCTAGAAAATAAAACTATTGAAAAGAAAACTTTCAATTATAAGAAGAATTTTAGAGAACCTTAAAATTCTTTCCTACTAATTATTATTAGTTTTTGTGACCGTATGTAGAGCCTGTGGTCTATGTCCTAAATTCATTCCAGCATTCAATAAGCGTAAGCATACAAAGTACTCTGTCATTTACAGTCACTTCAAAGTGCATTCAATATCTTGGTTCCCAAGTGCATTAGATTTTATTAAAAGCATTCTGCTGCAACACCCATTCTTCCTAATTGGTTTATGGACAGCCCCCACCATTCAGACAAACCGTAATTGCATTTTCCCACAAATCTAGTTTGATTTATGGTTCCTTATTTGTTCTATATTATTTATAATGAGTTGGGGTAAAATTCTTAAGACATTAAGTAAAATGTACAGTAGTCCTTCGATAAATATGGGATGTACATAAGGATTCTTAACAGTATTTTGCTAATTTTTAACTTTATTTAGTCAGGTTACATCCATCTGTGTGATTTCCAGTAGTAATATCTTTATTACCTTTCCAGAGATTGTTATTTTCTTGATTTTTCATGTACATACTTCTAGAATCACTTGGAATGTTAGAATGGATCATGTGTAGAATATAAAATATGTTTTAGCCTTCTATTAGGTTTAAGTAGTTATATATGTATTTGGAACAGAAAAAATATTATCCAGGAACAGTGACAGAGCAGCTGCGTATGATTAGGTAACGCCCATGTTGCACTGCGGGCTTGACTAGTCAAATTTCTGATTCATATTTGAGATGCCGAGAGTTAATTTGTAATGTGTCTATAGGAGAATCCCAAAAATAGTGTTTTTAAATGAGTAAATAGCAGAAATATAAGAACAGAGGTTAACAAACACTGGAGAAAGAATTTCCACACTGTTGGGTGATTACATAGCAAACTAAGTGAAGACTTTCCATGGAATTGTAGTCATGGAATCATTTCTGTAGCGAGTCCATGAAAATTTATGGGAAGAAAGAGGAAGTGTACATTATCTACAAACAGTTTATAAAAAGCCCCTTAGGCTTCTTAGAGAGAACTATGTTCATTCTTTGAAAAGTTTGGACGATTAGAATTTTGAATTCAGAATCAGAAAGAATGGAATATATTTAGAATAGGAGACAAAAGGAAAAAGAGAAATTGATTTTAAGATAAACACAAAGTAAGGGAAAAGATGGATACTCTCTAGCAAAATTGTGGTCAATTAAACAAATGGGAGACTTGCTGTCAAAGCATAAATAATAACTTGGCATCTAGAAGAATGGAAAGGATGGTTAGCAGGTGATAAGCAGATAAAAGATCTAAATGATGGTTGTAGCTGAATGTTTTGAATGAGGAATTAAGCCTTTCATCCTTACTGGACCAGTAAAGAGGTCCTCAGCACCCACAGTGGGGGTAGCTTGACTCTTACCCTAGCCAGCTGTGCTAAGCTCTTACCCCTTTCTGCTGGGGTGCCGTCAGAGAATGTCTCCTTGTGGGACAGGAATGTTATTTACTGCCCAGCAGTAATGAGGCCACCCCCTTCTGTAGTGTCCCTGTGGAGAGCAGTCACGGGGTGCTCCTTCTCCAACCTGTCCAGGAGGTGTCACTGGAGGCCTTGTAGTATTGAAGGCCCCACTTTCACTCATTATCCATGAGAAACTCCCTCTGTGGAGTCAACAGAGGCCAGGTGGGCCTCCAGGATTTCAACCCAGCCTGACTGTAATGTGTTCGTAACCCTTCCCCACATCTCTGCCAGACACATATTGGAATAAACCAGCTAAAACAGAAGGCATAAGGTCTGAGTCTCATAATCACCAATGTCCAGGTTTCAACAGAAAATCAGTCATCACACCAAGAATCAGGAAGATCAAAAAGCAAACGAAAAAAGACGATCAGTAGATGTCAGCCTTACCCTCTAGACCCTGGCAGCCACCAATCTGATCTCTGTTTCCGAGTCCAGTTCTTTTAGATTTCTCATATAAGTGAGATCACACAGCATTTGTCTTTTTTGTCTCACTTACTTACTTATTCACTTAGCATAATGCCTTCAAGCTTCATCCATCTTGTCACAAAAGGCAAGATTTCATTCTTTTCTTATGGCTGAGTATTTCATTATATAGTTATATGTATGTATGTATATATATTATCTATATGTATATTTATACATATATATTTACTTAATATTTATTTTTTTAAAAAGCACTAAAAATGAGGTATCTACTGACTAGCAATCAATACTGTACAGTAATACAATATACATACACGTATACACATATGCACTATTCTCTGTAACTTTCTGTAAGTATGTATAATGCTGGTTTAATTTGGCTAAGTTTTCTTTTCTTTCTTTCTTGCATATCACTTTTTGGGTGGTATACATTTTTGGATTATGGATAGCACCATTTTGTTAAAATGGTGACACAATGGTAGATTGTAATTTTTTTTTTTTTTTTTTTTGGTATATAACTTGTTGGCAAAGTAGAAAGTTGTCAATTATTTATCAATTTCCAAAAATGTGTCTCAAAATTTACCACTCCATAAGTTGCTAAAGTCCTGGAGTGCCATCTCAGTAGTTTCTGTCATACTGATGTAGACAGGAATGTATGTATAATATCCAGCTCAGAGCTCTGCACAAAGTAGTTATCATACACATATGGTTACTTAACAATCGAATGAATTTGTCTGAAAATGGTGGGTAATAATTCTAATACCAGAACAAGTTTCAAATATTTTGTAAGTAAGAGCCAGTCTTGCTTCCCCACTACCCAGTATCACATCAATTATTTATACATAATTACATAATATGTAATTACATAATATGTAATATTATATAATTATATAATATTATTATAATTTATTATAATATTATATATATATATAATATTATATATATTATATAATATTATATTATATAATTATATAATATTACATAATATGTAATATATAATTAATTATGTAATAATTATGTGATTACATATGCTGGGAATAATGTTCTATGTAGTGAAGTAAATTCTAAACTCAGGGGCATGTGGGTGGCTCGGTCAGTTAAGTGTCCAACTTCTGATTTCGGCTCAGGTCATATTCTAGATGGTGTCTATCTAGAATAGAGATAGAGTCGTGCATGGGACTCAGGGCTCAGCAGAGAGTCTGCTTGAGATTCTCTCTCTCCCTCTCTCCCTTTACCCCTCCCCACAACCTTGCATGTGTGTGGGCGTATGTGGTCTCTCTCTCTAAAAAAAAATTAAAAAATAAACTCTAATGATTTGTGTTACCTCACTATTCACCTCTAGTTCAACATTTAATCATCTCAATATTTTAATACCCCACTCAGTTCTTAGTATTAGCCTTTCTATGTGAACTGATGAAATGTATTTATCTTATTTGTTATACTAGATGTATTTTACGTATTTCTTTATTGAAATTCAAATTTTTTACGTGGATATTAAAAATTAACATGATATCAAGTAACATAAAATACTAAGGTATTACATAACTTATTTGCTATTTTGTCCATATTAAGAATTAACAAGATAATCTGTTTTTACTAAACTAGTAAATATCTAGTATTTACTTTTTTTTTCAGAGAAAGGTAACCAGTGGTCTATAATTTTTGAAATAGTTCACTATCACTTTCAATTTTGTAACCTAATGAATTAATAAACAATGCAGATTTAAAAGATTCTTAAAATGAATAAGTCAATATAAAATGTTTCTTCTTTGGGGTGCTTGGGTGACTCAGTTATGGGTTTGCCTTCAGCTCAGGTCATGACCCCGGGGTCCTGGGATTGAGCCCCGTGTCAGGCTCCCTGCTTGGTGGGGATCTGCTTGAGATTCTCTCTCCCTCTCTCTCTGCCCCTCCTGCTCTGCTTATGCTCACTCTCTCTCTCTCTCTCAAATAAATAAATAAAATCTTAAAAAAAAAAGAGAAATGTTTCTTCTTTGATAAAAATCTCAATGGGGGGTGGCAGAATCTCATGTAATCTAATGGTGCTTTCTCATAAATTCATAATATCAAAGGTGTGCTATACTTGCACATTTTCTTTTTAAATTATCTTATTTGTTATGGCTTAATTTTATGTGACATTTTTATATTTTGTTAATATTCACAACAGAACATATTTTACGTTTTATGTATATGGAAAGACTTAAAGGACATATTCTATTTTTTAATATTTGTTTTAGAGAGAGCAAGCAGGGGGAGGGTGCAGAGGGAGAGAGAGGACCCCTAGCAGATTGGGTGCTGAGCAGGGCCTGACGTGGGGTTTGATCCCATAACCCTGAGATCATGACCTGAGGCGAAATCAAGAATCAGATGCTTAAACGACCGTGCCATCCGGGTGTCCCTAAAGGATGTATTTTAAATTTATTCCTTCAGTATTCCACAAAATATATCAGACCTGAGATTAGAATTAGCAATTATTAAAAAATGTTAAAAGTTTTAACATTCTGAACTTAAAGTCCTCTATTAAATATTTTACTTAAAGTTTAGACTTTTTTTCCTTATCATGTGATATTTTTAAAGTGACTTTTTCTAAGAATGCTATCTAAAGTAGCTTGAAATAAAGTAAACCCTTAATGGTTATAAAATAATTATCTTCTTTGAATGTTGTATTAGTGAAGTTGCTGTTGTGCATCATTAAACGATTTGGTTTTTATCTTCCAGAATATTTCATATAAACTAAAACTTAAGAAAAGTCTTTTTACTGTACATTTTTGGTTATTTTTCAAGACCTGATTTCTATTTTTTTTTTTTTTCTTTGAAGGTGAGAGGCCCTCCAGCTGCAGGAGCATTTAAAGAAAGACCAACCAAGCCCACGGCGTTTCGAAAATTTTATGAGCGAGGAGACTTCCCAATTGCCCTTGAGCATGATTCGAAAGGAAACAAAATAGCGTGGAAGGTAAGTCAGGGCACAGCCTGGAGAACCAGCTGGGCCGCTGGAGTGACATCTCTCAATGCCAAACAGACTTTGCCAAGTAGATAAACTGGAGTGATTTCTCGGCGAATGGAAGGTGGTGGGCAAGCTCTTAGAGAAAGCCCCCCTGTGTCGGCTGTCCACCTTGACTAACAATTAAATTACAGCCTGCAAAAAAGAAAATGACAGAGTCGCTTTGCCTCCGAGAATCGTCTGCTGCCCAATTCATCTCTATTTTTATGAGAACCTGGCAGTGGTGCCTGTTTCAGGCAGTCCATCAAATGATGGAACTGGTGGCTGAATACGGAGAGCAACAGCCATTTATCTCCCCCAAATTTCACCTTCCTGCAGGACACTTCCAAATGGAAGCTTTAATTACCTAAATGGATGGGTCAAGATGGTCCCCTCCCTGGCAATGCAGAGTGGAATACAAAAGCAGGCTGCCTCTCGTGATTGCACTCTCTCTCTCCCTGTCTGCGGCACGTGTCAGCGGCGGTGGCTGTCACACGTGCCCGGTTAGAGGCTGACCTCCACGCTGAAACCATTACGGCACCGACATTTTTCTGACAAAAGGTTAATTGGCTTCAAAATAAATGTATTGCCTAATGACTCCATTCTAATGCGGCTGTGTTTCTTTCTAAAAGGCTCACTGATGGCATTTGTAAAAACTTGCCAGTCTCTTAACCGGAGAAGGCTTTTACATTTAATTTGAAAAAACCAATGCTGATCTGTAACCGGCTTCTGCTATTTAATTATTTTTTGTTATCAAGGACCTTGCTTTGGGTGATATTTATCAGCTAAAAGGGCTTCTCTGCCTAAAGACAGAGCGGCACATGTGTGTATCACAACAGGGTGAGGAATGTAAGAGGTGTCTGCCAAATACCATCTCACTGATGCAATTGACCCATTTAACGAAAAAGTCCTACAGTAGTGTCTGAAGGTGAAGGTAGGAGTTGTTTGTACTTTGTGTCAATTTACATTACTAAATAAAATCAAATGGCCAAAGTAAAGAATTCATCAATGTAAACACTTAAGTTCATCAAAATTGACCTTTTCCTTCCTTTATGGAACAACTAAGAGATTTGTTTGCATTATTTCCAGGATGCCTTTAAATGTTTTCACAGAATTATCAAACATTTCTAAACCTTGAGTAGCCATAACGTATTCAGTTATCGAACATAGAATTACTACAGGCTATTTGGTAATAGAAACCTGAAGGCGTTCCTTTTATTACATTTTGTCATAATGTTTTTAGGAGGGTGAGGGACTGCACTATCTTGCTTTTAATCATTTCTATTAAAATGTGTATTTGTTATCAGACAATGTGCATACAATGAGGAAAAACTTACAGCAAGTATGAGTGATTCAGATATTTTAGTCTTAATGCACGTATGTATTCCCAAAATTTTACTGTGATTTTTGTGTTTGTTTACGTTTGATTAGGTATATGGATTTTGTGTTTTAAAATCCCAGTCCTGTGGAGTAAAAGGATATGCTATAATCCTTTTTAAAAAAAGTTAGTAGATTTTGGTGTTTTAAGCAATAATAGTCCATGAAAATTATATCAATAAAAACTTTATAGAATTATTTTGACCTGCTCAAATAGTCTTATGAGTAACTTTTAGAATTGTTGAGGGACTAGGAAAAAAATTCATCTTGAAAAGAATGAAAACATAGGATGAATCATTTTGCTTTATCTTTGATAATCCAACAATCAGAAGGGATATAAACTACTTTTCCTCTTTATAGCTGTATTAATTCTTTGAAGTTACTATTGACGATAGTACTGATTCAGCAAGCTAAAAAGTCCGAATAAAAAGGAAGGACTTTATTTGCTGTCAGTGTAGAATAATAGCATACGTGTAAAGAAACATCTTATCCCATCACCTGTAGGCTTCTGCCAACCACATTTCATTTGTACTGCTCTAATATTGAAATGAAGATGTTAAAATTATTAAGGATAGGTTTGTAAACCGTCTCTCAATATATTCATATTTATTCCTTGGTGCATGTGCTGTGGGGACAATCTAGTACTTGGTAGCCATAGAGGACTTCTTTAGGACGCCATACCTGAGGAAGGGGCCTTGAATGTTGAAGGAAGCAGGGCTGAACCACCCCCCCTCCCCACACACACACCCCATGAAACAAAAACAAAACAATCCATGACCTTGCACTGTACTTCCTTCCCGGACAGAGCACAGGTCGTGTCACAGCTCACCCGCCCTGCTGACAGTTCCCGAGTAACTCTCTTTCCCAGGAAAATACTGGTCCCTTCTCCAAACTGCTTTTGACACCACTGGGACTTCAAGGAGTTCGTGAGTGCCTGAAATGGCATGCACAATTAAGTAGTAAGAAGTGGTACGTCTTTTATCAGAATTTCCTGTGACTCTGAAACCCTTAGGAGCCACCGTCCTGAAGCATGATGGAGGCTGTCCCAGCACCTGAGACTCAGTTTGCCCATGAAGTTGCTGATCCTTGCTACCCACGACCCCAAATTCCCTGTCTACCTGTTCTAGATTAGCCGACCCCATCATTGTTGTATTAGAAGTCACATATTTCTTGAAATAACAAAGGCGCTCTATGGTAACAATTTATTAATGACCAGAGAAAGTCAGAAAATAGAAGAATTAGATGTAGGTCAATGTCTTTGCACATTTAGATTTTTCAACCTGCACCCGGAACTGCCACCCTAGTTTAGTGCCCATGAAAATGGTTATTTGTTTCCCGTGCCAGAACAACAAGGCAGACCAAATGTCATAATCTGTGCGGTTTGGTCTATTCCTTGCGGGATCGCTAAAAATCAGAGTACTAATGCAACTTTCTGCAATGGTGAAAATGTTCTACATCTGCACTGTCTAATAATTACAACTGGCCATATGTGGCCATTAAGCCCTTGAAATGTCCCTAGTGAGACTGAGAAACTAAATTTTTAATTTTAATTAATTTTAATTTAAATAGCCACATGGTTACCATATTAGGCAGTGCTGCTCTCCACTTAGATAGCAGCAGTCAAAAATGAATGCCTGAACCTGCAGGCCAGATGAGGGCTAGAGCTCTGTGCAGATTACTAGGAAATGAGAAAACAGGACTGGTGCATGCATTTTTTTTTTTTTTTGTCATGGCTGTCTATGCTTATCAAATATTCCTTGGTAAACATAAAAAAGGTTTTGCAAAATTTTTATAGTGAAATTTTTTCCATATACTGATCAGTGGCAAGTTAATTATCTATTAAACATGAATAGATCTGATCTGGAATGTAGAATCTACCAGGCAAGCTCTGGTACACTTTTAAAAAAGTTTTAAATATATGTTTTCTAAATACAGCTAAAGAATGATTAATTATTAATGGCTAAAGACATTAAAAACATAATCATGACTTAAGCAAAAATTTTTAAATCTGTTTCTTTTTTCTGCATTCTCCTTGACTCTACCAACATTCAGGAAACGTGACTTTATTCTATGGCTGTTATCTTCAATATCCAGAGCGGAAGCCATAGAAGTGAATGTTAGCTGTTTTTGCTAAACATTCTGGATAAGTTACAAAGCAGATAATCAGCACGAACAAAGGACATTCTAAATTGTGTTTGCGTTTCCGCATCTTCAATTTCCACGTGGGAGTAGAAGGGTTTACTGTGATCTGTCCTCTCAAGTCCACCTCCCAGCTCCCACACCCTACAGGTTTCCTCAGGAGTTGCCCCTCCTCCTCCTGTCCCCGCCTGCCTTGCCTTGTCCTCCTCTTCCCCCTTCTATCTCTTCCTCTTCCTCCCCTTCCCCTCCCTTTTCCTTCCCTCTTTTCCTTCTTCCTTTTTTGTTACTTCCTGGAATGTACATTTTTGCCTCTAGTATTCCCACGGTCAGTTTTGGAGAAGGAAAGGAGCCCATTCTAATTCCCTATTTGGGGGCAGGAACCTGAAGTCCTCAGGAGACATGATAATTGTTACTTACACGCTTAATGAGAAGCAGAAATATAAATCATAGGCAACACATGAAATTCACTGCCTTACAAACTCTGATCCCAAACCATGATTTTAAAATAATAGGGCAATGCAAGTTACTTTAGAAGGAGTTGGAGAAAAAGGTTGGAGTTTGGTTTTTAAATTAACTATATGGTATTATATAAACCATTTATTTATTTTGGTGAGCTACAACGGCACTAAGGTGTCTCTAAGTTTCTTCACTTTCTAAGCATTTTGATATTGTAGATACTGATAGAAATCACCTTTCTCCACCTGTCCATGATTCCATGCATTATGACAGAATGTGGCATATACGAGTCTTGTTTTCACGAAATTTCTAGTGAACATGCCTAAAGATGTCCCAGGTATTAGATAGATTTGGATGAGAAATAAATAGCCTATAACTGTTGCCAAATCAGTATATAATAGAAACCCTCTATAAAAATGCAACTCAGAGAACGAACATCCAGATTGTCTTCAACAGGGAAAAGCTCAAAATGGGCTTTGTCAGCAACATGTAATCCCTCATCTGGCAAGGTTGTCGCAGGCATTGTTCAAAGTGGCATCGCCGTGCCGGGCATTTCTACACTCTTGTTTTCTCATCCCTTATTGAATATGTATGTAAATGATCCTAGTGACCTGTTATTCTGAAGTAAAATTAACAAAGTGAGAACTGATGCACATCGGCAGGTACAGGTGACAGCGGACTTCAGTAGCCTCTACTCACCGCCCACAATGTGATCTTCCTCACGGGCCTTTTGGAGACACATGCGATGTCGTCACGAAAGCATCCTTTCCCTGAGGTTAATTCATTCTTGTAGTTACGTTGGTCAAAACTTGGGTCACACAACTTTGTTTTTTTATTAAAAAGTGACTTCATAAATTAACATTAATTAGGTAACTAATAACACAATTTTCTAATTTTTTAAATAACAAATTATCTATTTATATAAAAAGGTGTAAAATAGAGAAAGTTAGCATATAATAAGAAAAGTGAAAGAAAATGAAAAGCAAATAGGGGCCTCTAGTGGAGTCAATATTAGAATTAATAAAAACGACATATTCTGAAGTCTTCTGAGGGAAGAACCTCTGTATCTCGGGTTCATTTGCTCATTTATCTCAGCACCTGGAACAGTGTCTGGCAGAGTGAGTGCCCAGTGATATGTACGGAATGAATGGAAAGCGTTCTAGAGTGGATTGGCTATCTCCGGGTTTTACTTCTCTCGACACTGTTTGATGACGTGTCTTTCACTCTGTAGGCTTTACTGTCTTCATCAGTAAGTGAGAACCATGTGCTGGATGATTGGTACGGCCGCTTTTCAATTATGGGAGCTCTAAGAAATTTCCTTTCCCAATTATAGAAATAACTATAATTTGTGATGTCCATGAACTATTTCAGGGAATAAGTATTGCCTAGAAATTCCAGTACATTTGAATGCATGGTCCAGAGTTACATGCACTGGTTTCGGTGGGTTGGACTTTTTCATGGAAATGCTCCTTTGATTTTATGTAAATGCTTTCCCAGTAAACTTATTTTTAAAATTTCTTAAATTCAAAATGGCAAGTTTTTACCTTTCTAAATGACTACATATATATGTCCAATTTGAACATCCAAGTAAAGAAAGTGCTATGCATAAATGAATACTCAAATTCATTTTTAAAATTTCTGACAACAGTGACCAGACTACACCCTCAATTCTAGGTTGACTCCCTCTTTGCTAATACTTGGGCATGACTCTTTAGAATTTCTTCTCGGTATGTTCTTTTTTTTCTCAGTTCTTTTCAGTCCTTAACAGCATTCATGGTGTTCATGAACTATAAAAAGCTCTGTCAATGTGACTGTTTTCATTGACATAACTAATAATTTCCTAGTAGGAAAAACAGTTATTGAATATAATTATTATTAAAATCATGCACTAATTTTCTTACAATTAAAATCAGCCCCAAACCATGGTAGCTCATTATCTGTAAATAGTACTGCATTTTAAAGTAAGTCACTCTGCGATATGATATCTGATCCATTAGTCCTTATTACATTGTTCTCAACATTCTATATTTTTGATTAACCATTAGTCCTTTGGTGCCTTCAATTTCCTAATGTTTCAGTTTCTTAAGGGCTAAAAAAAGATTGATATTCTATCTATACCGACCCTCTACCCCAGGTAAAACCAATGTTGAGTTTTCAAATCTTGTAGGCAAATTTATTTGAGAGTTGTATAATTTGTTTCACATGAAGAAGAATGAATGTTCTCTTGGAATTGTCCTGGGCTTCTGTTTCTTTTGATAACTGCCAAAGCTTGAGTTTGGATAGCAGGCCTTAGTAGAATTTGTAAGGCAAATTTTACAAAAGAAGTGACAATTTACCTGATTTTTGTACAAGAGAGCTGCTGCGTTGCCCCTATTAATTCCTCTGTGATTAATTAATAGACAGAGCTTATTCTAGAGGTCTTGAAAAAAAAATAATCCTCTGGCAATTACCGTGCTGTTCTGTGTTTTTTGGAGGAGGGGATGGCAGGCACAATTAATGCCATTCTTTTATTTGATGTAAATTGCTATGTCTTAAAGGTGTACAGCACGAAAAAACAGCCATGTATCAGAAATAACTTTAATTTAAATTGGTTAGATGACCTCTGAAAGCGAGATGAAAGATTTTCTGCTGAATGGGCTGGTGCTCCCTGCTGCCTATATAATTTATGTGAGAAATTAGTGCGAATGGTTCACTTTTATGGAGCAGTGCTGCTTGTAGCAAGCCTGCAGAAACAATTTTCCCCCAAGCCTCCATCTGTTCTTCAAACTAGGGCATATGCCATCTCATAGAGCTTGAAAGTCAACTGATTTATAACTCCTGGAAAGTGCAGAGATTGAAAAGAAAGGTCGACCGCAGCTCTGTGACAGTGATTTCGTAGGCACCGCTGAAGACAATTCTCATTACCAGGGGCCCAAGGGAAACAAGCCAGGTTGTAAGTTTCAGTTCTCCGTGGACTGACAACTGTAAGAGAAACAAATCACTCCTGCTTTTTACGTTCAACGACCCCCTGTTGAAACGTAGGGGCAGTCTTGATGGTGTGAGGGTGTCCCAGCTGGGACACTGCGGTGTCACTCACTCTCCCACGAAGACCTGGGCCGGTTTCCACCCTCCCGGGGATCCCCAGCACCTGCCCTTTCAGGAGTATCAGGACGCAAATCTTGAAACTAACAATGTGTGTTGCTGCTTGTTAGAAAGTTCCATTTGGGGACACACACTGGACTTTGATGATTTTTCTGTATCTGCCTGGAGGGCGAATCTCCAGATCTGTTCCAATTAGTAATTTAATGAATGGCTCCCACTCTGTCTTATCTGTTGTCACATATCCCTTTTCTTTATTGAAGCACTTTTGAGATCAGAAGTTCTTTGACAGATGACACATGGAATCAGATTGATGGTACGATTGTAACAAAAAAAAATCAATGTTTGTTGGATGCTTTTATTTAGAGTGGTCAAAGTGTGTCTCTGCATCTGAAGCGTCCAGATATTGAGTGAATTTTCAGCCCCCTGTAGTTGTATTAAAATTTCTCCTTTTCTTTTAGGTTAAATCTAAATAAAGTGTTACTGAATACTGATACCAGTTTTAATCCATATTGGAGGCAGCAATTTCAGGGAATACATTTTACCTTTATCAAAAAAGTTATCCTGACCTTGAAAGTTATATGCAAAAATCAGTACTAACAGGGTAATCAGTTGATCATGTAAAAAAAAAATCATCCTTATCATTACCTATAGAGTTCTATTCTCAATATGAAATATATACAGTTATCTTATAAAATAAGAAAATATTGGGAAGTAGAAAGAATAAATCACCCACCATTCCACCATTCACTGCATGCAACTGTTAACATTTTTTGAAGTATTTCTGTCTTATCTTTATTTTGCCTAATTGAGGTCATAGTGTATACAGTACCTTGCAAAAACTATTTGTCATTATATGGCATATAAAAATGGGATGCACTTATTCTCAGACTTTTCTGATTTTTTCATAGTTTAAAATTAATAGATGATTATTTTAGAAAATTTGGAAAACAGATAAAATGTATGCAGAAGACAGCATTTATTCTGAGATAACTTAGTAACTGATGTTTCAGTTCAGTCCTGCACGGTTACTTTTAACTTTGTTGAAATTCTGTTTCATAGGATGATTTTAAGGGGCTCAGGGGAACGTTCAAGGACCTAATTAGGAGAGGAGAATAATAATGGACGTAGCCACCACAGGAGTATTAATAATTAATAGTTGTCTCCAGTTCAACAACAGCAACAACAACAACAACAACAAACCCACAGTTTCAGATGCATTTTTAAATTCCCAGTGGTCATTGCTTGGGCAGTGGCACATGTGGCATCTCCTTTAGCAATTCTTACACCAAGTGATAGTCGGAAATGTGTTTGTCATTGGGAACATGTGGTTAGTACATTTTTGGAGAAGAGAAACAAATATTAAGAAAAATTTTTATTAACTATGAAATACATTTCTTGCTATTGGACAAGGTTTAAAAACGAACAAAGGCGGTTGACAAAATCATTATAAAAACACTCTCTGCTCCCAATCTAAGACATACTCCTAACAAAAACAAAAAATCCTGCAGAATTTCCAAAATTGCATTCCAGTCTGAACAAGGGAAAACACATAAAACTTTGAAGCCATGTATTTCCATTCTTTCCGTCCTTACCTAGATTCGTCTTTCTCTGCTCATGTGTATCTTTAACCAATTTTATAAAAAGCAAGTACATGGGTTGAGATTTCCAAATCCTTGAATATCTTGAAAATATATTTTTTCAACTTTCATACATGCAACACAATTTACTTCATATTAACATTCTTAAATTAACAACTGTTCCTCTCCATACCTCTGAAAAATGTAATATCATTACATTCTAACATGTGATTACTGAGAAATTAAGACCAGTCTGATTTTTTATTCCCTTGATCTGTTTTGGTTTGCTTGTTTATTCTGTTTGGCAACCTAGGTAATTGCACTATTTTTGTATGATGAAAAGTTGCTTGCATGTGTATATTTAGCTTTCAGTGATTCTTTCTTCAATATAATGAGCATATTTTGTCTACTTAAAATTTTTTCTCAAGTGAGGAAAGTTTTTTTTTTCTGTGATGTCATTGATGATTTTTCTCTTTTCTCTTTCCTTTCTTAAAACAAATACATGAAGAGTGTAAACTTGTTTTATCCTGTCATTCCTATCATTGTCTCCCTCAATATTTTCATCTCTTTATTCACTTTTTAAAAACTTTTATGAAAGCTTTCATATATTTTCTCTTTTCCTTAGTGTCAATCTGTCTTTCACTGCCTCAAGTTGAAATTTTACTTCCACGGCTCTATTTAGTCCTACAGATCTTTATATTGCTAATTTCTGCACTCAAATCATTACACATATTGGCTTCAGAATCATTGTACAAGCAAGTTTATCATAGGTACTCTTCTGATTTATTCTTATTTTGTAACCTGGATTAGCAAAAATAAAAAATATGGGCCAACCACAATCCCACAACCTAAGGCAGCCTCTACTAGTTTGTTAGTGTGAACTCTTCTTTCTCTGCATTCGCAAATCTGTGTACGTATGCAAATTTTTACAAAACATTTTACTCATACTTCATAACTTTTTTCAATCAATTACAAGTCATAACCATCTTTCCACATCAGTGAATGTGCACTTTAAAAATCATTTTGGGAATCTTGAGAGTACTCTACAACTTAACCAATTCCCTATTGTTGGATATTAATGTTTTTCTTAGATAGTAATGATTTTTGCCAATCTTTCGCTAATATAACCAATACTGTTATCACTATCATTGTACATTTTGTATATATTGTGGCTTGCAAACATGTCTGATTATTTCCTAAGGGTAAAATCTCATTATCTTTTTACCTTGGCCTATTCTTAACAAATGGATTTCTGCTTTTCTTCTATAAAGAGGTTTGGCTTTGTGAATCTTTGAGCACACCCATTTCTAAAAATCACTGATTTCTACAGTAATGAATTTAAAGGGGCTTCCTCACCATCTAAATCTATAAGACAATATTCCATTTCATTTTTTGCAAGATTCATATATTACTGTTTATTTATCTTCAGTTTTACCTCAATCTAGAATTTGTGTTTGCTAAAACATAGAGCACATGGTTGTCCTTGACCTCATTCACTCCGCTTAGAGACTGGAGAGCTGTCCTTATCAGCATGACTTAGGGAGACTGCCCAGCTCCTAGCCAATACCATGTGTGGTATGAACATGCTTCCTCTTGTCCCATTCTGTTGACCTTACAGGGACTCTCTGTGACTTCTGACAGTAAGACAAATGGATTAGGTAAACACATACAGTCCTGAAAATGCACATGCACCTAGCTGTGTTTTCCTCTGCCCTTACCTGCAGCATTTTGCTTGTGGGGCACACTGCTTTCCAGGGTGCAATGCAATGTGTGACCTGGAGTCTCTGTCCCTCCTTCCTGTTCACAGGTTTTCTGAGAGTGGGCCGCCAAAGGCTGTAGCAATGATGTTGACAGAGATGAGGATGGAAGTGGATAGCTTTGCCTTTGTCTTGAAAAGCAGCTACTTCACAGCAGCAGGATGGTGGCTGAGTCCATGCCCACCCCCAACTGATTTTGTTGCCCTCTTACCTTTCTCAGGGGACAGAAAGTGTAGGAGGGGTGAAAAAATCCACCTAGCAACTGGTTGCAAAACATGAATTGACCATGAATTGTGGTTTTTAGGTTCAATTCCATTGGCCTCATTGTATGTAGAAATTCCTTTTATTTCCACCTGTGCATTCATTATAACACCTGGTTTCAGTTTTCATGTCGAGTTTTTCTCCTTGTCTGTATCTTCATAGGTGGTTTTGTGACGTGCTGGGAGATACTGTGTCAGATACTCTTGTCCAGATGCTCTTTAAAACAGCCAAGTCCAATTTAGTTCTGTCCATCATAGGACTGTATTCCATTACAGAGAAGTAATGTGATCTCATCAACGCTGAGGCAACAGTGACTCATCTGTTCATAAAAGAATTGAGTAGCTATAATGGGTAAGACTCGGCAGTGAGCTCTGTAGCCCAGCTGATGAGGTTTTGGTCTTGAGAAGCTTCTTGACTAGAGTAGATCATTGTTTGATGAAGAAACTTAAACGTGCACAAAGAGCACATATGGAATCTTAAACCAAAGCACTTCCTCTTGAGTAGTTCATAAATTTGGAATTATTTATTCAGTATGTGTTCAATGTTTGCTGCTTTAATGATATGGTTCAAATAATTTCTATAAACAAATTCTTAAAATTGAGAGACTCTATGAAGTTTTTACTAGTTCATAAACTTGTATATATTTCAAGGAATGCAGTTTGCTGACGCAGGTTTTTTTCTCCCGCTTCAGTCTATTTATTACTATATAAACAAATAGCAAATTTTACCTTGAAAATGATCATGAGGTGATCAATCCACATTCCTATGTGTCTACATATTGTGGCAATCCCAGGTATCACTGAGACATCCCTGACTTCAAAATTCTACACTTATTTTGAAACATACACTATTTTTCATGTTTTTACCTAGATGTGAATTTTAAAGATTTATCCTGTTTGAGATTCAGTCTAGAATTGGTGTTTGCTTCACAATCATCGTACAAGTTTTAAATTTGAAGACACTGGAGTCCCTTTTAAGTACAAGTTAGACTTTTTTTGTGGTTCCTTTCATATCTCTTAATCTCATTTTTCTTACTTCCATCTCTTTAATCTACTTGTTTCATTCTAGACTAATTCCTCAAATCTGTCTTCCAATTTAATAATTCTTTCTTCAGTTGAGTTTAATGTGCTGCTTAACCTGTGTTGAATTTTATTTTTTAATTCAGTTTCAGTGAATATCAATTCTAGAATTTTTTTTCTTTCCTTAAAAGATCTGCCTGTTTTGTTCTTTCATTATGTCTTTTCCTTGCTTTATGGTTTCTCTTATTGTCTTTATCAGGTTATATATTGTAAATATATTCCTTTAAAGTTTATTTCACATTCATCTATTATCTGTAGTTCCCAGGATGTGAGCTTGAATCTGCCACTTTCTCTTACTCTTGGCTGTTTTGGTTTTTTGCATGCTTTATGATATTTTACTGGGAGCTTCCTTTTTGTGCAACACACTTTCCCTGGGACTCCCTCATGCCCTCGGATGGAGAGGCATCCTGCAGTATGCTCTCAAGTGTGTTTCTCCCCAGGCATAGGTTCTGACTTAACTTTTATGTGAACCAGGTTCCAGGTTTCTTCACCAGCCTCCTACTTACCACATGAGATTTGAGTTTTTTCTTCATTTCTGGGAGCTTGGTATTTGCCTTTCATTCTTTTGAGAATGGCTATATATTTTGTAACTTTTCTTCCAGCATTTTCCAGTTGTATTAGCTTTTTCAGTTGTATTAGCCAGAGACCTTATGATAGGGTTGCTTTCTCCATCAGCTTACTATCTTGCCTTTGCTACAGAAGAAGAACTATCTTGAGATACAAACTTTCTTTTCTTTTTTTTTTTTAAGATTTTATCTATTTACTTGACAGAGATCACAAGTAGGCAGAGAGGCAGGCAGGGGTGCGGGGGAGGGGTAGGGAAAGCAGGCTCCCTGGCGAGCAGAGAGCCCAATGAGGGGCTCGATCCCAGGACCCTGGGACCATGACCTGAGCCAAAGGCAGAGGCTTTAACCCACTGAGCCACCCAGGCGCCCCAGTACAAACTTTCTTTATTGTAAGAACAAATCTAAAATTTTTTCATGTAAAGAAATGGGTGAAATAAAATACTCTTTGTATTTCTCATGGAAGCCCTTGTATTTAAGTGAATGTTAACCACTAATGTGTATTGCATGATATTATATATTTGTATGTGTCTGTTTGTATGTGTGTAATCACACACAGATATCTATTAAATCTCTTTTGAAAATATTAAAACTTGGGCTTGGAAAAATGACAGGGAAAAGACTTGTAAAGATTCTGTGCCAACCCATGATTCTCATGCTTGTATATAACGGGGGGGGGGGGGAGGTGTACATGTGTGTGCGTGTATACAGTCATCAGTAGTTAAGATTTCAGTTTTCGTTTTGTAAAATTTAACCAGCAAATTAAGATGAGTAGAGTGACCCTAAGAAGACCTTTATCTTTTCACTATTCCTGTCTAGTAATAGTGAATTTCTTGAGCATTAACCCATCAACTGGAAAAGATTTTTTAAATGCTTCCCATGTAAGCAGTAAGTTGTATAAAATTTTACTAAACCTCATTAAGCATTTTTTTGAAAATCAGGAAAGTATAATGTATTAAAGAGAATTTAATTTTTATAAATCTTTCTCCACAGACATACTGACTTTAGATTTATTATTAGTTTCTGTTTCTGAAGCGTTGTTTGGGGAGGGAAGTATTTGTGTGTGCACAGAAGAGACTGCTCTTTAGCATACATTTTTCCTTTCTCTTTATACTTTTTTAAAATGCAATACGAGAAGTGCTAGTGTATTAGACCGGCAATATTAAAACCACAAGTCAAAAAATACAAGTTAAGACTTTTATAATTCTATTTGGGAATCTCCAGCTCACTCTGCCTGTGTGGGTTATAATTTTAACACTTCATTATTGTAACTTATTACATTTAATAAACTAACAATTGGGACTAGCTTCAAATCTCAAGAAGCAATTTAGGAGATGGTTCGCTTCATGTAGAAGAAATGTAAACTCTCATGGTTGAGACTATATGACTGGGGAGATAGAAGGAAGACCGAGGGCAAATGCATCAGTCAGTTGCAATTTCCCCGGTAATATTTTTGTCTGTTCAAAAATACTAGAATTTAGGTCATTTTGTAGAAATAATGAGTTTTAATTTTAAATCCAATGAATATATCCCCCACAGAATATGGTAGTATTGTGAAAAGCTTTTTTGGTAAGGCATTTGCCTGTTATTAATGTAAAGCATCACTATTTGACTTCTTTTATTTATTTATTTATTTGAGAGAGAAAGAGAGAGAGAATGAGTAGAGGGAGAGGGGCCGAGAGAGAGGGAGAAGCAGACTCCCTACTGAGCAGGGAACCCGAGGTAGGGCTCCATCCCAGGACCCTGGGATCATGACCTGAGCCAAAGGCAGACGCTGAACCAACAGCCCCCCAGGCGCCCCACTATTTGGCTTCTTAAACAGTCACCTCAGTTTTTCTCATCAGTTGCTGTCTTGTGCTTTATAAGTCAGAAACCTTTGCATGGGTGGATTCCCAAATATGCCATCTTGTTTCTTCCCTCTTAATCTTTACTCATGGTTTAGTACCTTTCCCGGGAAATCCAGCACACCCCATTGCTAGTCTCAATGCTGAGTCTGACATGTCTTCAGGTTTCCGCTGAAGGATTCTGGGAGGACCCCTGCAGGGTGTTACCTAACTTTCCCTACCATAGCCCTGATTTATCATGAGTAAATATTTTAAAGCTGATGTTTCAAGTACTTCATTAAAATATTATATTTTCACATTTTATATATTTCATTTAACACAATAGCAATTTGAATTGTCACCTATTCCAGAGCCAAGAGTAAGGATGGTTATCTTAGGCATATTTTTAATTTTGTTTTTAAGCTCCATAAATCTTTTGGTAGCTATTTATTTGTACGATTCCTTATAGAATGTTCTCTGTAGTCCTTTGAGGACCTTTGTAGTATTGGCTCACTGAGTATTACTAATTGCTGATAAATAGAATCTGCTTATTTAAACTCTAGTGGTCTGGTCCTATTGTAACTGTGCTCTGGTGTATGTGTTGTTTTTAACCGCATACCATCTAATCAATGTCTGTGCAACTTAGTAAGAAGCATCCAGTCATTCAACAGACATCACCTGAATTCCTACTATGTGCCAGGCACTGTTCTAGATTCTGGAAATACAGCCATGAAAGAAAAAAATTCCCTGTCCTCCTGGTGTTTCCTTTATAGAGGAAGAAAACAAGCAATCAAATAAGTAAATATAAAGACTGTTAAGTGGTGATATTACAAAGAAAAATAAAACAAGGTGATAGAGATAGTCATGGGAAGACTGGGTACAGTTTTATGCGGTAATCAGAGGAAATCCCTTTATTTTAATAAAGTGATGTTTCATCAGAGGCCATTTGGTAGTATTGTTTAAATTCTTAAAAAAATACTTGACGATTTCCCCTTTTTAAAATGTGGTGATGCCAAAAAGACGAAAGTGTTAAAGAGAAAATACGGTGAAAACGACCAAATGAATTGTGTTCTTTCAGGACACATTAATTACTGAAAATCAGTGTCGAAGTTATAACCTAACACTAATGAATTAACAAATTATATTTTAATTAAGTTCTTACTCTGCTTAAAAGCTAATTAAGGGATCATGAATGACTGTGTTTTGTATATTTCAACATAAATATTTTATGAGCATATGCAAATATATATTTCCTTTGTGAAAAGTACTTTACACATTTCAAATGTAAGGAAGCCTAGATAACCAACCAAATCCACTTTTATGTCCCTTCTCTTTTCTTTCGACAATAAAATCATCACAAGTAAGCAGACTTAGAAAAAGACACAAGAAATAATGTAACGCACATGAGCAGACACAGCTGGGTACAGAAGTGTCATATCTGTCTTGTCTTTATGTGGGTCACACAAAATAGGAGCTTCCAATTCAGGCAAAGCCTGGCCTACAGAGAAGACTGGCTTATATGCTTTGGAGACACAATCTGATAAATTTATCGGATAATATCTTTTTTGTATAAACATACCAGACATCTACTATGATGGTTACATAATATACTGTTATATCTCAGAAATTAATAGAGTTAAATGAAAGGAGATTAAGTTGAGCATTGCATACACGTGCTCTCCATTTGTTTGTTCTGAGCATTCTTTCATCCATCACACACTGGCTGGTTGCAATTCATTAGGTGCAGCAGACATCATTGGTGATAGAGGTCTTTGTACAGTGTGTGCAATTAGTCATAAGTAAAATGAAGTAAAAAGTAACTTAAAATAATGCAAAATCTCCTGTATTTTAGAAACCATAAATCTAAGTGCCTGCCCCACTCTGAGCCAAAAAAGTAGTGCAGAAAATGTGCTTGAGAAATCAATTGGATATCAAGATTATTATAACAAAAATCTAAATTCTGTGCAATTAATAAATACACGTTTTTATAATTTATTTTGCTTTATGAAATTATTTTACCAGAACAAAAGTATTCATCTATTTCTTAATATAAATCTGATGAGAGTTGTATAGCAGATGGAGTGTCAGTATATTTAAACTATTTTTTATTGTTAGAGTAACAGAATACTTAAAGGATATTTAAATAAGTAACTGCAGCATATTTTTTAAAGGTAATATAACCAAGTCTGGATTCTGACTAATAAAAAGCCAGTATTGTCACCTAAGCCATATTTTGGGCCTCAGAGTCTCTTTTTTTTTTTTTCATTTTTATTTATTCAAATAGATCTTTAATACAAAATCAATATAGTATGGGATGCTTAAGAAAAGGAGGCGGGGGGGAGTGTGCGTGTTATTTCTTTGACAACAGGAAGCAGAATGAACTCTGCTTTCAGAATGCTGTCCCGGTTCCTAGCTGATGGATCTAACATCAGCAAACTCTTTATTCTCTCCTCCCACCTCCATGCCCCCATCCCCTACTACAAACCAGAACGCCTTTCTGGTTTGACTGGACTACTTTTGATGAATTAAGCCAAAAGCGAAATTAGAGGAGACCAAGTTTGTGTGCCTGGATAATCTGGGATTAAAATTTTGCATGTCCATAGGTCCATGGAGGTTTCATTGAGCTCCAGGTGGCCAGACAGAGGGAGTCACTGGCAGGTTTAGAGTTTGTTTCACCGTGATTGTCACTGCCTGTGACCCTGGCTCCAAGGACTTAAGCCCAGAGCCATCCCTGGCCTTCACCAGGAATACTTTTTTCCCAGCTCTTGGCCAAGTTCACTCCTTCAGGTCTGCAGTCGAGCACATCAAAGCAGCCGACATTGGCCATTCTCTGTAAAATGACACCCATCCCTGCCCTCACGCCCGAGGAACATGGTATTTCTGCAGAGCCCAATACCATGCCTGTCCCAGGCAAAACAGTGAACCAAGAAAGGCCTTCTTGTGAGTGGATCTCAATGCCATCCAGGAGGAGCTCCACATTTCTTTAGATGGGAAGGATTAAAGAATGGTAGTCTGAATGAAAGTGTGAGAACAGGGCAGAGGGCAGGGTGCTTACAAGCACATTGTTCTTCTGGTGGCTTCCATGGAGCAGGGCAGCTCAGAAGATGAGCCTGGTGAGATATCAAAATATCTCTTCTAGTGGCCACTTGGCATTTTCTTACTCTCCGTATTTCTGACATACACATTATCAGTCCTTTATTTATTCATCAGTTTACTTGTTTATTCAAGAAATATTCATGAGCACCTTTGTTACCATCACTGCTTCCCACAAACCCTTCTGTGTTATTTTCAATCGGCTTTATTTTGTCTTACTCTGCTGGCTACTAAAACTCACCTGTTCTGTGTTAATCACATTAGAGGGTTGCTTGTTTTTCCAAAGTAAATACTGTTCATTGCTTGAGCCTAAGAGCATGACTTTAATGACAGTATTTGGGCACAATGGCAGGCACCTGGGGTTTAGAGAATAAGAGAATAGTAGGGCAAGAGAGTCTGTAAATTACACTTCTTAAGACTGACACATACACGACTACTTATTCTATCTAAGAATAGGTCTTCGTGATCAAGAGTTAATGGAGTTCAATGTATACTTGTGGATTTTCATTGGTTTCATATAGTTCGTTCAACAACACTCAACTTAAGGAGTATCTGCTGTGTGCCAAGCACTGATTAGGTGCTAGATGTACAGCATCTAAATCCTTGCCATCTTGGTGCTTGAGTCACTGAATATGATGAAATCACACTTCTAAAAAATAGACATCTTATTTTTTGAGATTTTAACTCAGAATACCCTATAATGATATTTTGGGATATTAGAAAACCTGAAAGATTTATTTTCTGCTTCTTTGATTAAACTTCTTTTATTCCCTACTAAAATGTGGATTTTAGAGGAAAGTAAAGCTATGAAAGAAAAGATTTTTTTTTTCAGTCATTGTAATAATCACAAAATCTAAATATGTCTTATCGGTATTCTGACTGACATGGGCTGGTTGCTTCTAAATTTCCTTTTATAATAGTTGAATGAAATTAAACAAAATTCTTGCTATATTTGGTTTAAAATGATTTTGATGATCAGCATGTGTTAGCAGTCTTTACAAATTCTAAACAACTTTCACCACATCTATAATATTCTTTAGTTCCTTCTGGGATTTGCTGCTTAAAGGAAAGTGGGAACAATGAGGCTCACATTATTCTGATAATTAACATCTGTGAAGGACAAGCTTCTGCATAAATTTTTCTCATAATAGGAGGAATTACATAGAAACAGAACGATGCATCATGTGCTATGGTTTTAATATTTAAACATTTTTCTCTTAGGGACTGAACCTCTAGCTTCTGCACGTAAAAGCAATCTTTCATATTTTTTTTATTTTTAATTTTTTGCTCAAATAAATAGAGAAGATAATTCCAAATAAACTATTTTGTTTGGTTATAGTCTTTTATTCTACACATGAAAATCAGGGATTTGTAATTCTAATAGCTTTTCAAATTATTTCTCCAATTATTTTTTAAATCATTTTTGTATAATTTATAAAGTGAAGATTTAATCAACATTTGAAAGAAACAGTATTTCATTTTGATATTTATCTAATTCCTCCTTCTAAGCTCTCTCAAAGAATATTACTATGGGATGCCTAGGTGGCTCAGTGGGTTAAGCCTCTGCCTTTGGCTCAGGTCATGATCTCAGGGTCCTGGGGTCGAGCCCCACATTGGGCTCTCTGCTCAGTAGGGAGCTTGCTTCCCTGTCTCTCTCTCTCTCTCTCTGCCTGCCTCTCTGCCTACTTGTGGTCTCTCTCTCTCCCTCTGTCAAATAAATAAATAAAATCTTAAAAAAAAAATATTACTAGGGCTTTCTGGACATGTTAAGTCCAATGTGCAGAGTTTTACCTTTCTTCCCCATGGGTGCATTATAATGTGTTGAATTTCATGTGATTCCCGTAGAATGAGCAGTCAAGCTTCCTGTCACTAGTTTCAAGACTAATTAGCTGTCTCTTATTGCCTAACCAGAAACATGTTGCCCATCTCTTCAGCAGTCTTGGGAAGTGGTCCTACTTCAAGATGTGGAAAATATTACTTCCAATTAGTGACATGATTTCTAGTATGGCTAGTTGTCCTCCTAGTAACTTGAGAAGATAGTACGAACACCTATTTCCACTTCTGATATCTGGAGCTTTTCTAGTGCCCTTGCCTGGAGAACTTGTTTAGGAAGTTTTTGTGGAATTGGAGCTCTCTTTTTCTCTTCCTTTAAAAATATATATTTTTTTAATTTTAGGAAATAATAGAGCTTTTTCATTATAACAATTTTATTTTTACTAACATTTTGTAAGTATTGTTACAATCACTTTGCTGTTCTTTTTAAAAATGTTGGTAAAATACACATAATATAAAATTTACCATTTATGTTAAAGTGTGCAGTTCAGTAGTGTGTAGGGGAGAAAGGTTTTTCTCTTGCCTCTGTTAGGGATTTTCAGTTGGGTCTGAGGATTACATCGGCATGAGACAGATCAACAGGAGACTATGTAAGTTTTATGTGACATAGCAGACCTTATAAGGATTGCAGACCCCAAAAATGGCAGAACATACCTGCTTACTTAGTAGGAGGAACAAAGGCAGTTGTGGAAAAAATAAATCATGTGAGGAGTTTAAGGAAGACACGAATTATTTTAACAAGGCCTGTTTTTGTAGAATTCTCAGTCTCAACTTCTCGCCCCTGATAAGAATGTTACTTTCCTTCTCAAACAGAAAGGCTTTCTTTCACATGGGACCATCATCTCCTCCTTTTAACAAAAAGAAAGGCCAGAGTGTTTTTCTTGTATTTGCTATTTTCAAGTGCCTTTAACTCAAAATAACCTTTTTGCCGAAGTGGCATATTTTGGGGTGGCATCTTCCGCCATCCTTCAGATGTTAAGTACATTCACATTGTTGTGCAACCGATCTCCAGCATCCTTTCATCTTGCAAAACTAAAATTCTGTACCCACGAGATAACGTCTTCTTATTCCTCCAGCTCTCAAGTGACGGGCAGCTGCCATTCTATCTTTTGTTTCTAGGAAAAGAACATAATGCATTTTATAAGAGGTTTAATAGATGTGTTAAACACATAGTTAAGGGGTTTTTTTGTTAGTTATATAGGTATAAGGGAGGAAAAATACATTTCCCCTACCTTCTTACATTTAGTGACTGAGGAGTGTGATTTAAACTCACAAAAGACAGATTAATAGGTGAAAAAGTTTATTGCGTATGCATATAGCAGAGACTCCCGGAACAGAAACTATTAGAATGAGGGGCTTAGGGGCGCCTGGGTGGTTCAGTCGGTTAAGCATCTGCCTTAGGCTCAGGTCATGACCCTGGAGTGTCAGATCGAGCCCCACTTGGGGGGTGGGGGTGTCCCTGCTCAGCAGGGAGTCTGCTGCTTCTTCTCCCATTCCCCCTGCTCATGCTCTCTCTCTCTCTCAAATAAATAAATAAAATATTAAAAAACAAACAAACAAACAGGGGCTTACAATTTTTACAAAGGGTGAGATAAAGTATGGAAAAGAAATTAAACCCAAGATAAAAGAGGATTTGGGCTTCTGGGGAGGAGCAAGTTGTGGGAAAGAAACTAGGAAAGGCAAGGCAAATAAGATTGTTTTGTAAGGTTTGTTTTGCAGACTCAAAGCCTCTCAGGTGATGAGGGTTACAACACCCCCCACCCCCCACCTCCCCACCCCCCCACCCCCCTCCTTCTAATCTTCCTGATAGGGTACATGAGGGCACTATTAGAAATGAAAATTTCCTTTACAAAGGAGAAATGTGTTCCCTGCCTTTATGCAGAAAGGGAGAGCAGAGAGCTCCTCCTCTGTTTGCTGTTTCTTCATTGACTTCAGCTCAAAATAATCTTTATGCCAAAGTGACATATTGTGTGGTAGCATATTCTGATTCCTTTCACAAGTTATTGGTTTATGGACTCTAAATGTTAAAAAAAAAATCATTAAGTCAATTGTATTATGTCTACTTGAAATGTTAGTAGCCAATGAGAGGAGTGAAAAAACTGCCTGCGGTACCAAAGTCACATGTTAGAAAATAAAATAAGAAAATAAAATGTCAGGACAAAAAGATTTTTTTTTCTTTTTAACCCAGTATAAAACATAACAAATACATAAAAGTTTTAAAAAGCTTAAAAATGACACAAATTGTTTTAGGCCAGTTGAATTATGTATATGCTATTTTCCAAATATTTTGTGTAATATCTCTCTTACCTGTGCACATGTGTATGCATGTTGGTATTCAGTTTTCTCTTCTACTTGCAAGGATCTTGCTTTTCTTTTTTTTTTTTTTTTTTTTTTTTTTTTTTTTAATATTTTATTTATTGGACAGACGGAGATCACAAGTAGGCAGAGAGGCAGGCAGAGAGAGAGGAAGGGAAGCAGGCTCCCTGCTGAGCAGAGAGCCCGATTTGGGGCTCGATCTCAGGACCCTGAGATCATGACCTGAGCCGAAGGCAGAGGCTTTAACCCACTGAGCCACCCAGGTGCCCCAAGGATCTTGCTTTTCATACCCTTACTAAAACTTGGAATTATTTGATCTTTAAAAAAATAATAATAATGTGAAAAGTATCTAGGCAGGCCTCGAGTGTCTTTGGCCTTATTACCAGCTCTTGTTAAAAATGCTTTAAAGCACTGAAACATGCCAGACTGGATATTCTGTTTCCATAGAAGCCTTTTTGCCTCTATCGTTTGTGTGTTACTTTGTGACAGCTTGCAACCTAGAAGCTGAGATTTCATGTTAAGGAATACCATGAAGGTTTAGTCTATCCTAATGCTAATTCAAAATTTAATTCTAATGTAATACTTAGTAATACATTTCAAACCAAATGGAGTTTACTTGGTTTACATAGAAGATTAAATCCCCTTTATCTTGGTAAATTAAATTAAAATAAGCTTAAAGAATAATGGGAATGTGTATACTTAATTATTTTTTAAATTTTTATATTTTTACCATATTTCTTTGTATCTCTCAGCAGAGTTTGTTTTGAGGACTTTATAAAACAAAAAGTTTTGTTTTCACTTTCCCCATTTCCTTACATTGTTTGAGGTTTAGAATAAATTATACAAGCTAAACTTTACTATTTTTCATTACTCAAGTATATTTTTCTGATGATGAATATACTTTAGAAATGGCTTACTTAATAAAACAATGTTTCACCAGTCATTCCTGTATGATTTGCTATGCAAAGTATACATGAGCATTACAAAAAAGAGTATTTATGTTAAATTTTATTCTGTTCGCCATTTGTTACCCTTTCATAATTGTCCATAAAACAAATCTCATTTCTAAACTGAAGATACAATATAGTTTTCTGCCTATATACAGAAACAATCTTTTTTCTACCTATATTCTTTTTATTGTTATCTGTAATTTATTAATAGAGGGCAAAGCACTATCCTGAGTCATTGGACCATACTAGGAAGTCATTCTTTTATAGATACCTTACAATATATGAAGATGAACAAATCACAAAGTGGTAAAATGAACACCAAGTTATAATATTTGTAAATAATTTATTAACCAAAAATGTATTTTATAAATATTTAATTGTATTTCTTAAATACATGTTTGATCATAATCCTGACGATCAAGAATACCAAGGGTTTATGAAACTCTATTCTAAGCAGAGAAGATGTGGGTGTTTTTTGCTTTGTGGTTTTTGGTATTATACTCTGTAGCATGTGCTTTTCAATCTCTGCTACCACCTATGTTAGATCTTCAAGTACAGATGCTTGCCACTGAGGAAGAGAAAACCAGCATGGCTCTTGCAATCTTCCATTGGACAAATTTTAACAAAAATAATAATTCATTGCCACTTTTCCGTTCTTTTAAGGTTTATGTTACAAATTTTAATGAAAAGCATCATACTATTTGAGTTTTTTAGTAAAATTCCTCTTCCCAATATGAAAAAAGGTGATTAAAAATAACATACACTTTTTCTTCCTCTCTTCTCTATTTTGTGTGTCCTGCATCCTATTCTGTCTTTTGCTTTTTTAATGTTAATTTCCTCTTCTAAGTCTTAAATTCTGACTTATTTTTACATTGTTTTAAGATTGTAATCCTTCATTGTCTGTTGTTCATCTTAAAACAGTTACTTATTTCATTTTGTGCCATTTTATAGTTACTTATACACAGAAGCTTGATTCAGTACCAATGAGTCCATTGGGGCTTCGTGCCATTAGTATGATCTTTGTACACAGGTGTTCCCCTTCCGTGTGTAAATGGTTTCTTCTATTAATCTAACCTGTGAGTCTTTGCCTGTGATCGTTTCCTGTGCTCTCTGATCAAATAACTCCCCTTCTTGAGCTCAATAGGAAATGATACAATGAAGGTGAACTCTATGGGAAGCTGTTCATTTTTATAATGAACATTTGAAAGCAGCCTAAATAGCCATAATTGGATAATAGGTAACTAAATCATAATGCATTCACCTGATGAAATATTATAATTTTTTGGATTAGCAATGTGGTAAAAATAGTTATGATATAGTGCTAAATTTTTTAAAAAATGGAAAACTCTGTATATAAAATGGCATATTCCAGAATTAAAACTATGTGAAACACATTCACAGGTCAAAACAGTGGGCAAGAACATCACAGTTTGCAAGATCCATTGTGTCAGTGTAATAAGAGTATCATCTATTTTGTGTGTGGGGGGGGGTGGGAGTTCCATACTTTTAGGTAAAGTTCATTATTGATATGATTAAAAATATTTTTACTATAAAGATAAATATATAATAAAAATTTTTAAGCATATATATGTTTAAATATTAGATGTATATATTTATCTGGAAAACCTGCTATGATGAACAGTCACTTAACTAAACTTAGCTTTTCTTTTGTTATCTCAAGAAAATGCCGTTTGCTGTCACCTTTAATATTTCTAACATCAGATCGCTGCAGACTTCATGCCAGTACTCTTTCTCAGAGGCTTGGGACTTTAACCTATATGATCTGCTTAGCTTCATTCAAATTATTTTCTTGAATTACATGTTTACAGTTTAATAGAAAGGTGTTAATTTGCCTCCAGCTGCTAAAATTAATTGCCAGTTTGCTTCTTTCAAATTTTGCATTTTAATTTACATGTTATCATACACTACCTGATGTTTTGTATCCTGTTTTTTACTAAATATCACATTATGATTATTTTCTGGTAACAATAATGATAGAGTACCTGTGTTAGCATCTGTGTCCTTAAGATAGCAGATGTCAAAACAAGGTTAGATATGCAGGAGATAGATGAGGAAAGGAGGAAGCCCTGCAAGGGTGGGAGAGCCAGCAGACCATGATGTGGGTCTGACCCCAGCAGAGGAGAGAGAAGGAAGGACATTGGGTAGAAGCCCTCAGACTGCACTGCCCCCCTGAGGAGCGCTGGGTGGGGCGCTCAGCAGTCCATGAGTCTCAGTGGCCTGTGGGAAGATCCTGTGTCCTCAGGAACAGCCTGCGCCAGCTGCCCCACCCCGGCAAGCCTGGGAGCAGCCCGTGGGAAGCATGGCTTCATTGGAATGCGGTGATGAAGTTCAGAGTGCCGTGGCTGGGACGTGATAATCTCATTCCCTGACATCAGAGATCTGAGAAGAAGCATGCCCTGCACACTTTGCAGAAATAAATCACAATGCTGTATAATATTCCATCTGAAAGCTATGCCATATTAAACTTCAGTCTTTTGAGCAAGCCAGAAATCTAGGAATCCTCGACAACTTTCTTTCAGTTCCACAGCCAAGCCATCACCAAACCATATTACTTTTGTACCTGAAATATCTCTTCACTCTGACCTTTTAGTTTATTTTGCCAAGACTCTAATAATAACTCCACCCTATTCTTGCATCTTAACTTTTAGAATGACCCCTGTCCACTCTGTCCTTCGGCAGTCACCATTGTGCCATGTTGCCAGAGTAACTTTGGACAAAGAGAACCATGTTTCCCCAACCATACCCTTTTCAAGTTCACATACAGCTTTCCATTGCTCTTTGAGTGATGCAAATTGACCTATTTCCTGTAGTGTTACTAGTTCATGCTACACTCTCCCTTGCTCTCTATGCCCCCTTCCACTGACCCCCGTCCTCCTCCACTGACTACCTTTCAGTTTACACCTGAGACACGCGTCCTCACAGCACAGGCTTGCTCTGTCTTCTTCTGGAACATTCTCTTCCCCTCCTTATCAACAGTGTATGCATAGCTGAGACCACAGCTCAAATGTCTGCAGTCCCTTCCTTGACACTCCTGATGAGGTCAAAGCCCCTGACAATGAAGTCCTATAGCTTGCCACCTTCCTCATCTTTTCATCTTTATATCATTTACTCTAGCTCCAATTTCCCATTTCCTTTTATAATTACTTATCACTACACTTTGTAATACTCTGCAGGACCCCACTATATTCTGTGCTGTGAAGGCAGGTCCACCCTTTTTTTTTCTTTGACTCACCAGCAATTTATAACACCTAGTGCTATAGAACAAAGTAAATATTTATTGTTGAAGGCAGAATTAGTCTTACTGTAAAGGAGTAAACTAAAACACAAATGGGAACAGTTGTACCTGTAAGAATTTATGTGGTCTCCAAGGGAAACGGGGGAAGGAAAAGCCATCCAAGGAGAACACCTATATTCTGTATCATTTTGGGATGTCAGGACATCTTTGGAGGCATAAAGATGCCAGCATCAGCATGCAGTCTTGTGATTCTTTGGAGAAGCAAAAAGTACCTTAGATTAACTTGAGTGAAAGAGATAATTTGGGAAGAGGCTGAAAATGAGGGTTGGTATAAAGAGACATCTAACCATAAAGGAATTCATGTGCAAGTTGAGTAATTTGGACTCTACTTGGAAAGCTATTTAGAAGCACTAAAAAGTTTGAAAGAGACACCTGAACAGATTTACTTTCTAGAAAGATTTGTTAGGAACGAGGAGGAGAAATTGGAAGGAGCCAATGGGAGCCAAGAAGTCCCATCAGTCTGCTTTTCTGAAATTCAGTGGACAGGAGAAGAGTTTGAACTAAAACATTAGCAACAGTGACACTGGAAGGGAGCGCTGGGCCAGACAAATGAAAGAGCTATTAAGGAGTTAGAATATGCTGCAGCCAGCCAATTACTGCTCGAAGCGGGGGAGCTGCTCGTGCCCCTGTGAGGTCAAAGAGGAGGAAGTCTGGGAACCGGCCTTTAAATTGGGCAAGCAGTCAAATTGCAGCCTTCTCTGTGAGCCACAAATGAACTTCTGCCTTCCCCAAGATAGCACTCACAGGGAAATGCAATTACTTCTTTACCTTTTACTAAAACCCATCCTCTAGCTTTGAGAGGGACACAGAGTCAGGCATTGGAAAGAGAACATCCATATGTCCAGATGGTCAGTAGAACTAAAGCCTGAGATTAGTGATAACCATGGTGAACACAGGATGGCCCAGACTTACATTCAGAACATCACAGAATGACTCGTGCCCTCCCTTGGGATGAATAAATCACATCTAGAAATCTGCCACGATATACTTATATTCACTCCTTGGTCTTATAACAGGATATTAAGAGAAGCTTTGGAAAAACACTTAAAATACTCTCTTTCCAGCTTTCAAATCAAGGTAGCCACCTTTATTCTTTCAAAGGCTTCCCTTAAGCCAATTTTTATGACAAAGAGGGGAATTTTTGAAAGCACTGTATATCCATTCTTTGTGATTTTATTTAAGATTTGCAGATTGTATCTATGTTATGTTAGTGTAATTTAAGGCTTATTTTATGTCAAATCCATTGGATGATAATTATTTACTGAATGAGCTGAATAGATGTCCTATGTGCCAGGAACCATACTAGTGCTAGACATGCAGGTCCTTAATACAGAATGGTCTTTGCCCTCTCAAGTTATGTCATTTGGGGGAAAAAACCCACATGTGCAAAAAAAGAAAAAGAAAAAATAATACGTATTTGTAACAAAGATATAAGAATCTAAGTGCTATGGGAATACAGAGGAAAAAGCAACCTTAGGGAAATCAAGTTGATATCAAGTGGGAACTGAATTTTGCCAAAAGAAAAATAAGAGAAGGGTTTAGGGGAAGAAATCCAGGCAAAAGAAACAGTGTTTACAGAGATACAAAATAGCCAAGAAATTGACATCATGGGAGAGTAAGTAAGCACCTTAATGCATTGACCTTGGGGAAAGAATGAAGAGGTTAGGAAAGTTGTTAAGCTGGACTTTAACATGTATGCACGTGGGCACACACAGACACACACATGCATACACAGGAATGGGGATATCACATAGGTGTGTTACATTGTACACAGACAGTAAGGCATGGGGACAGGGGAGAGAAAAACAAGAGGAAAGGTTAAATCATCTCAAGGTTTGCTTGGAAGTTCTGCAACTGTGGTCAATCCCCAGTTCCACCCCTGTGTGTTAAGAATGTGATCCCATCTTGCTCTGTTCTGCTGCCAGAAAATCCTGCAGCGCCTGATGGACAGGGCCACTCCCCCTTGGCAGGGTGTCTCACTGCCAAATGGTGCGTACCCCACCCAACAGTGTGAGAGCCCCAAGTGGTTATCAGTTCATTTAGGTGGTCGTTCAGGCTCTTTCCGCCCTCCTGAGATCAGGATTGATAACATGCTCCGGCCTGTCTTTATCAATTTGTGGCTCACTCTTTTGAACTGCTCTGCAGACTCACTTTTGTCATCTTTCTAAAATTGTGGAGATTATTGAAAATGACAACTTAGTATTTGCAATGATTAAGAGGATGCTAGAAGTTTAGAGTTAAAACTTCTAAGTTTTAGATCATTAAAATATCTAAATAATTAAGGTAGATTTAAAATATATCAAAAGGAAAAGGCATGCTTTCTGTTTACCATATAATAGTAAAAAGTAACTGATCGTGTTCTCAGTAAGAAAGAAACAGGGGCGCCTGGCTGGCTCAGTCGGTAGAGCATGTGACTCTCAATCTTGGGGTTGTGAGTTCAAGCCCCAGGTTGGGTGAAGAGTTCGCTTAAAAGAAACAAAGAAAGAAAGAAACAGTAAAGCTATAATACCAGGTATGAAATCTCGGGCAAGTTACTTATCCTCCCTCTTTGCTTCAGTTTCCTTATCTGTATCCACATGCAGGCCTCAAGGGTTATCCTTCACTACAAGGATTAAATAAGAACTACAACTTGAACTTAGAACAGTGTCTGATCTGTTTGCTGTAGTTATGAAAACAATTGTTTTTATTGCTTTTAGTATTATATATGTTTAAATTAACTAACCTATTCTATGATCAAAACAGAAGGAAATATATTGTTAATATACATCTACAAATTTTCCTGTGTATCTCCTGTGTATTTTGCCTTAAACTGTAGTTATTTTATGTGTTTAGTTCTTACTAATTAGTGAATTCCTGGGGTTAGGAGATCATTTCTTTTCTGATTAAAAAAAATGGGATGATTTTTATCTTATTCTTCTTTGTTTACTTGCTTGACTTCATATAGCGCCTTGCACACAATAAGCATTCAGTAGGTGTTTGTGGAATTGAATTATGTCAAAGCTCACCTTTTCTTATCTGTGAAAACCCATGGGTGGCTAATAGTCTATTAAGTTGGTAACAGAAACTTCTACCTGCATTGTTCCACAAAAGAATAACATCTGTAATGTTTGTTTAACCAGTGGAATTAAAAGATGCTTTGACTTTGCTCCAAGAATTAGAGGTTTATGTGACCCCAGATAAATGCTGTCTGACACATAATGAGACATCCAAGCAAAGGGATTAAAAAGCAAATAACAGGCGCCCCTGGGTGGCTCAGGTGGTTAAGCATCTGACTCTTAGTTTCTGCTCAGGTCATGATCTTAGGGGTGTGAGATCAAGCCCCAAGTCAGGCTCTGCACTGAGCGTGGAGCCTGCTTAAGATTCTCCCTCTCCCTCCCCCTCTATCCCTCTTCCCCCACTCAAAAAAGAAAAAAGAAAAAAAAAAGCAAATAGTATAGGTCCGACATTAATATATATATATGTTTGGTTTCAGACTGACATTGTTTTCTACCAGAGAAAAACGAAAGCAAATGTTCTTTGTGCATGTAGTTTTATAACTTACATTTACTTTGATAGGTAGTGTCACCAACAGTAATTCACGTGTACACCTGAAAGCATGACTGAAAAGGCCACCATACCACTAATTACATCTAAAATCTTTTAGTTTTGACTGGGGCTGTCCTGAGTCCAGTATGAAATGCATTTGACTCTGACTTTATGTAAACGAGCCTGATAATATGTTCCAAAGGCCCCAATTTATGGCTGGTTGTAGTATGACCGCTTGGTGGTCAAATTCTACGTTGCCATCAAGTTCTATGTCGGTTGCCCCTTTGGAGGTCATTTGTTGTCCAAAAAGCCTCATTCTCCTTGTAACCCCGTCCTGGCAGATCAGCCCCTGCAGCATCGTCACTCTGGCCGGGTCCCAGGTGTTGGAGGTGGGCTGGAGCCAGCTGGCCTTGCCTGGTGTTGGACTAGCTGAATCCCAGCAGCAGAGGAGGAGTGTTGACCATTAAGGACTCATTCATTCCCAGCCCTGCAGTTTATTTGCTGTGCGATGGGCAAGTTACTGAAACTTCTCCAGTCTCAGTAGACTCCTTTGTAAAGTGGAGACAATTATGCCAAAGTGCCCACACCTCTGGGCCCTGGTGAGGATTAGGTGAAACAATGCAGGTAAAACCCTTGGGCCCCTGCCTGGCTCACAGTAAGAACCGGGTGACATGGTAATGGCTCTCTGATCGTCGTTCACTGGCCTGGGGTCTTTCAGTTTCCGCCAAGTCCTAATGTCATAGAGACTCTTCTTTTTGCCTCTTCAAGATATGCAACATGTTAAGTATGTTTTTAATCATGTGTTACTCCACGGAGGAGAAAGTATTATAGTCATCTGTCTTAAATTGTTCATATTCTCATTAAAAAAACATTGAAAAAGAAGAAAAATGGCGTAAGAAATTTGACTTGCCAACTATTAAAATGGATGTTAAAATAAAATATCCCCCAAATATGGTACGAAAACCAGTAGGGAGAGCCACAGAGCACATGAGCAAGAAGAAGTCCACAAAGCAACAAGACTGTTGTGCAGGCTAAGGGAGCTCGGAGGAGGCCCAGCGCTCTACTGAAGCAGGTGGAGCAGGCTCCTGCACGCTGACACGGGGAATTCCTGGTTCCAGTGAACCCTGTAGTGTTTTCTTCCACTTGAGATGCCTCAGTGGCACTTAGCACAGTTCCTTAAATGTGGTAGACATTTGGTAGGAGGTCGATTATTTCCCTGGTCTTCCTTGGACACCAGTGACAGTCCCTACTAGTCAACCCTGCCTCCTTTCCCAAGGAGTCTGGGTCCTGCCACAGAACCTCCTTTGCACGGCATTCTGGACCATCTCTACCAAAATGAAACTTTGTGTGTGCCTGACCTGGGGAGCCGCTTGGCCTTGTTCAGTTCGAAACCTGTGACTCTCCTATCACGGCCGGAGAGCCGACTTGTACCACCATCTAGTACCCAACTCACAATACATGCAGTTGGCTTCTGTGATTTTAGCGAAGTCACTTCAGTATGATGAAGAATTTAAACCCATGAGGTTACCAGATAATTAGCAGGTGTCCCACGGTCTTCCTCGAGTGTCTTGTGAATGTGTCATGTAGCAAAAAAAAAAAAAAAAGAAGAAGAAGAAGAAAGAAAGAAAGAGAAAAAAGAAAAATTGCACATTAATGGCAAAAGCTTTGAAAAACTTACAGATCTCTTGCATGTGCCATACCACACTTTTAATATTCATTTAGTTTAAGCGATTATTGGATTTAGCTTCCTAAGTGAAATGATTATTCTTTTTAAGTAATTTAAATCATCTTATAATTTTGCTACAGAACATTTAGCATTTTAAATGATCATTCTTTGTAGCTGATTTTTTGCCATAGTTTCACTAGAAGGACTGGATTTCCTATTAAAGGCTTAGTACTACTCTGGAAGCTCTTCTCCCTCTGAATTTTATTTTCCCCATTTTGGGCTGACGAGGCATTTGGAGTGATTCCAGCATGTTTACCTGGGTCTTTGCTAAAGAGGTTAGGCAATTAGACAGCGAAGGAGGGGGAGTGCTGTTGCCAGTAGGTGGCTCACTATGAATGTACTTGGGACAGGATCAGAAATGTCACCCCTCCTCCATTTGGCCTTTGTTTCCAATTCCTGCTTCTTTGAGGTTTTTTCTATAATGTCTGAGTCATTTCCAGAGGGGAAGACAGAGGGGTTAAAAAGAAGCAAGCAAGCAAGCACCAGCCTTTGAGGTCTAGAAGAGCAAAGACCCCATCTTAACTCAGCGTTCACAAAGTGTAGCCTAGTCCCAGGTCTCTTTCCACATACAATTGCTTGTTCTTTTGTTCCTTGTGTCCTTGGCAAAGACTGAAAGAACCCAGCCTATAATACTTGGGCCTCCTGTGTCATTTAAGAAATAATAAGCCATTGTCTTCATTAAGCCACCCTTGTTTTAGCAAATAGGATCCAAATACCGGAGAGAGGACATTTCGAAGGGGGAAGAATTCGAGCAGAGATGCTTTGCAAAATTCCCTAGAGAAACGGCTTTGTTTCTCCTATTTTATTGCTCCTTACTGAGAAGATTCATATTCAAATGGGTTGAGGTTGTGAATAGTTGCTAGCACGTTCTCATGCACCCAGGAAGGCTATGATTATGGCTAATTACAATGAAGAATGAAGTCCTAACAAGAGTGCTCAATCAGATTGCTGTTCTTGCATGAAGTAACTAAGGCCAGCCTACGGAGGTGTGATTTGGGTAATTGCAAACAATGTGGCTATTTGAAAAATGCTTAGTAAATCTGGTCGAGACAAAATAAGGTCTAATTAATCACTTTAGGCTCTGAATTCCCCAGATGATCCGTTTGCTGTTTTAGTTGTTGTTGTTGTTGTTTTCCTTTTTGGGTCCCTTTAATAAACTATTTCTAAGGTATAAAATATGTTCTTGTTGCCCACACTTCTGTTTGTTGGGGGAATGCGCTGTGTCCCCTGTTAGGTGGTTGCTTTTCTGCCAATCATGTTGCAGCCTGCTTTTAGTGCAACTTGACAAAACGTTTTTAAAAATAAATGTGTACATATTTTTCTTACTCTCCAATAGGAAAATGCATTATGAAAAATTACTGTAGGACATTAACTATTAAATGAGTAAGGATGTTGGTGTCACCATCGTGCTGCCGTGCGTTAACTTGGACAGTCTGTGTGTGTTGTGTCTGGCCCTCGGAGCAGTGTCTACCTCTGTGGTAAGGCACGGTAGAGGCCTCCGTGGAGGCACAGTTCCGCTGTAGGAACTCATATGCACACCCCCCTCCATATTTTTCTCAAAAAATACATGAACTGAAATTGACTTGAGCTTGAATCTTTTTCTGTTTACCATTTTGTACCTTTGTTTCCTCATCTAAAAATAGGCTAATAAAATGGCCAAAGTTACTGCAAGAAATGTGGAGGGATAAAAATTACCCAGTGAGAGGTTTTAAAAACATCAGTCTTCAATTTCATTTAATGTCTAGTAGAATAAACTCTCCCTATTTGAGGAGTTTCATTAATTTTGCCTTATTTGTTTTCTGTATATGAACAAAAGGAACTTCCTTTTCTTAATTGAATTAACATGACTAGAAATTACACTCAGCACAGATTTTGACCTAAGGAGCAATGGATGTTTATCTTACAACCTTGGCTGCTGTTCGTTCTAAATGAGGGAAGGGAGGCTGGGGGGAGGGAAAAGAAGTTAAAAAAAAAGGAAAAGGCTGAGTTGTATATAGATATCTTCTTATTTTAACTAATTTACATCTGTCATCTATAAGGAGAAGTAAATACTGAAATTACTGGTCTCCTCATGAAGATAAGTGAAAAAAACATTCTTGTAACAAAGAAGAAATAATTCTACACGTACGTATCTATAAATCTCTTTAATGTATCTGAAACTAGTAATTTATAATTAGAAGGCTTTTTCTAGTAGTTTTCACCAAATGAATTTTATATATAATGAAGACAGATAAAATAACAACTTAGGAAAAAATGGATTTTAGAGCCTTTGTCTCATTCTCTCGATACAATGCAAATTGCCAGATTCACAGCCTAGTAACAATATAAACTTGAGTCCTATTTACTATTACCATTGTTTTAGTTTAGCTAATGATTTGGAATCTTCAGTGTGAGTTAAACTAATTGTAGCTGTTATTTTATCTACCAAGAAAACCGATTTTCTATGATTTGATGATATAAAGCATTTGTCTTAATAATTTGGGATTTTATATTTAATGGCTTATCTCAAATTCCTGGTTGTCCAATATTTTGTTGTCAATTTAAAAATTTTAATCTATCGATACACATTTGAAATGCCTCATTATATGTCATACAAGAGAAAATCACGATTATGTTCTCTAAGTCACTATCCTAACTTTGTTCAGGTGCTGCCTTTGAAAAATTTACATTTTGAGTATAAGAGAAGGTGGTTAAAAAATCCGAATTCAAGTAGTTGCTTGAGAGAATGAGTAAAGTCCATTTTTTCCCTGATTAATATTGAATCTGTTACTTCCCTTCCTGCTCACCAAACACATCAATACAGATGCAAATAAGGTGAGGCCACTTCCTTGTAAATCAGCTGTCAACATGTATCAGGGAGAAAAACAATGAACAAGGAGGACTGCTGCTCATAAAGGCTGTGCCTTTCTTCTGTTTGCAAGAAGAATATTTATGGCCTTTATAGCTGGCAGCAAAGAGCATTTAAAAATATAAGTTCATACACATCCAAAGCATTTTGTGAATTAAATCAATTCAAAGTGTAGAGTTTGAGAGGGTTAACAGAATTTCTTGGTGACTGTTTCATAAAATTAATAGGTTGTTGGTCTGATATATTATTCAGTTGGCTACTATATATTCCCAGTTTTTACTCACAGATGTTAGGAAAAGTTAATGAAGATTGTTTTAAAATCGCCAGTTTTCTAAGAATGTGAGTACAACAAAACACAATTCATCAAAATATTATTTAATCTTTGATTTAGGTCTATTAGGATAGCAATAATGTGCATATAAGTAGTGCCTTATATATTCCTCAAAATGTGTATTATTTCCTTTAATTTGTAAATTAAAAACAAAAAACAAAATCTTGAGTAAAGTAGGACTGGTATCCATATATCAGATATCAAAGGAAAAGCCACTAAGGCACTGATTGACGTGATTAACTAAGGAGCGCTCAGAAGTGAGGGAAGGCTAGCCCGAACACAAGTATCCCCGCCCCCCAACACACACATGACCTCTCATTAAAAATACCTGTTTCTCGGGCACCAGTGTGGCTCAGTTGGTTAAGCATCCCACTCTTGGTTTGGGCTCAGGTCTGGGTCTCAGGGTCCTGGGATCAGCCCAGCATAGGGCTCTCTGCTCTCAGCGTGGAGCCTACTTGAGATTATCTCCCTCCTTCTGCCCTTCTCTCCCTCTCCCTCTCTTTCTCTAAAAGAAATAAATAAAGCTAAAAACAGAACAAAACAAAACCCAAACACCAGTTTCCTTCACTTCATGGATAAGCAAAAGTGCTGGCAGAAAGTCCTGGGTTGTTAGATGTTGGATAAATCAGCTTTTACTCAATCTTTTTAAAGTAGGCTGCCTCCAGTTGTTGGAAACACTTTACATTTCTGTTGCATCGCCCTGAAACATGCCATTTATATAGATGTTCACAAATTGTGATCTGTAGAGCTGAAATGCTACAGAGGTAGTCTGCCATAGAAAGATAGTATCAATTAGGATCTTCAGTTTTAGGCAGGAAAGTACAACTCTGCCTAACCTGGGCACACGTTGATGGAAAAGAAATTGGGCACTCAGGAACTGAGGAGGAGGCTCAAGAGAGAAGTTTGGAAGGTCTGTTGCATGAACTCCATTTCCCCCCTTGTACCACTTTGTACATGATTCAGAGTTGGAGGAGGGAGATGTGCAAAGCTTTCATCATGGAGTTATGCCAGGAAATGAGAGGACAGGACTGGCAGAAAGAGCTTTCTGGGACCCTGTCTTAGACAGCTCCTGCTACTATAACAAAAATAACACATAACAGAGATTTATTTCTCACAGTTCTGGAGGCTGGAAGCCCCAAATCAGGATACCAGTGTGGTTGTTCCAGTGAGGGCTCTCTTCCAAGTCGCAGACTGCCCACTTCTTGTATCCTCCTGGGAGTGGCAGAGAGCAGAGAGAGGAAGCAAGCTCTCTGGTGACTCTTAAAAGGCAAGAGTCCTCCTCACGAGGGCCCCGCCCTCCTGTCCTCGTCAAATCCTAATCACCTTCCAAAGGCCCCACCTGCTGACACCATCACATTGCGGGGAGGCGGTGGGGGTGGGGGGGCAGGGGTAGGGTTTCAACATACACATTTTAGAAGGACACAAACAACCCATACAGAGCTCCTTTGTCCTCTGTGGTCTTTGGGGAGCACCTTTATTTATTCCCTTATCAATACTAAACACAGCAGAGGAAAGGAAATTCCCTAGAAGGGAATGATGCTAGGAGGGGGCAGCTGGTGCTGGGCACATGAAAAATGATGCAGTCTCCCGACCGTGAGCTGTAGGGGACGGAAAGTTTTCCTCAACCCTCTGAAGGTTTCTGGCTGGGCCAAATAATTAAACTGACAAAGACAGTTTGCCAGGAGAAAAGCATACAAATATATTTCACACTAAGTTTATGTGACACGGAGCCTTCATCAAGAGATAATGACCTGAAGGAAGGGTTAAGCTCGAGTATTTTTATGTCAAGTTTGCTGAAGAGTGGAAAGTCGTGAGAAAATGTGATCAAACAGAAGGGTCTGTATTAAGGGTGGTTAAATGGGGAGAACTCAGCAAACCTCTCGGTGTCCCTCGGCCCTCAGAGACAGCAGTGCTCCATTTCTCTGCACGCGGGGGCGGGGGGCGCCTCTTCCGTAAGGGTCAGGGAGTCCTTCCTACACCTGCTGTTTGTCAACTTCCTTCCGCTTCAGATACTCAGTATGCTAAGTGTGCCATCTTTGGGGGTACATTCCTGAGCCCCATCAACTGAAAGCAGAATTTCTCTCTAATGTTCCATGTTTAATGACTAAGGGGCCATCTTTATAAATTAGGAATATTTTCATATTCTAGACCCAAAGAGCAAAGATCTAAGACTAGTACGAAAAGTCACTCCACGTCATTGAAAGAGGATGGTTATCTACCTTCATGCGTGTTTCTCAACGTTCCTTAATACTATTCTGTACACACAAGTGAGATCGTAAGATCTAGAGAAAGACACGGATAGGGCAGGAGCTAGAACGAAGACAGCCTCTTTCAGGTGGGGCATCGTCTGCAGATCGCTCGCTCTGACTCTTGTATACACGATTTCCCACCCTTTCCCTGCCTGACCCGTCTCAACACTGGAACTCATCCCATATCAAAGGCAGAATCTCCTGGGGTCCCTGTGCCCTTCTGCCTGGCTCAGAGTTAGGGTAAAACCTAATTGGAGGGGCACCTGGCTGGTTCAGTCGGTTGAGCCTCTGACTCTTGGTTTTGGCTCAGGTCATGATCTCCGGGTTGTGAGATCCAGCTTTGTGTCAGGCTCCATGCTCAGCACAGAATCTGCTTGAAATCCTCTCTCTCCCTCTGCCCCTCCCCCTGCTCTCTCTTTCTCTCTCAAATAAGTAAATAAATCTTAAAAAAAAAAAAAAAAACTAATTTGAAATCTTTTTTACTTGCTATTCTCAACAGGTTAGTAATCAACTGGACGTTTAGTGCTCTATGTTTGTCCTGTTTTTTTTTTTTTTTTCCCCCAAGCCCCTACTGTAAATAAGAACAGCCTTAAACATGGCAGAGTACTCATTTGTAGTGGAAAGCCTGGGCTGGGAATGCCCTTCACGTGAGCCCTTCACTAGTTCCAGGACCCTGCGCAAGCCACCAGGCCCTCATCCCCGTGAAGGCAGGCCCTGGGTTTGGCCACCGCATACAATTCTGACAGCATGTGCTCAACTAACATTAGCTGAGTGAGTAACCAGATAACGGCCTGAATAAATATGACTTTGCTGGGCCTCAGTTTCCCGCATGTAAAAATCAGAGAGCTGGACTAGACCACTTTTCAGTTCCTTCTAGTACAGGGAGCTGTGTATAACACAGTCAACAATACTGAACTTTGAAGAGAATGCAAGCTTAAGTTGTCATGGATGTATCTTAAAATCCTTATTACCATTTTAAAAGGCGTCTGAGAATATTGAGCAGGCACCTCTGGTTTTCTTCCCTAAAAATTAAACTTGTCTCCTTTACAACCAGGGAGAATGATACTGAATAGAAGGGCCTGAACTATAGGCTGGGTACCTGTTGAGAAATGGGTTAATCCACATTTTAACTTGGAACCACATGTGTGCAGTGAGCAAACCTTGACATTTACAGAGCATCTATGCTGTGGCATAGTGCACTATTTTCACATATGTTATTTTATGAAACCCTAAGGAATGCAGTGCAGTATATAACATTATTTAATTTAAAAAACGCAGGCTCTGAGAGATGACTCAGCTTGCCCAACTATAGTTAGAGACTAAATGGATTGAGCCAGTGTTGGAATGTAAGTCTGGACACATTGTTCATGCTTTCATACCTCCCTAATATTTCATTTCAAAGATTTCTACCCTTTTGCTCTCATTTTCTTTTATGTCTTTTTACTCTGCACATTCCTTATCTTGAGGCCTTTTGTTACTTTTTTCTTCTCCTTTAGTTCTTCCATTATTTGGATTTTTCCATTCCATCCTTTGATGTATCTATTTTCCCCAGGGAGCCAAGTTGTTTTTCCTCCTCCCAGTTTCTCCTGAGGATACAGAAATCCTCTACATCTTGAGTTCCAGTTACAAGATACTTATTTCTAAATTTCACCTTCAAATAATTATCTTTTTTAGTTTTGTCTTCCTCTTCCTTTAAACTGTGCACTGCATTCCCTGTTGATATTTTATTAAGTCATTTTTACATGCTTGAATAAAAAAAATTTTACTTAAGATATTTAACTAGCAATTATCAATATTTGACTGCTTGATTTTCATAATGAAATCATAGTTTGACCTGGAAGATAATATTCTAAAAGGAAATCATTTCATTGAAGCAACAGAGTAGAGCTGGTGGGGGGGGGGGGGCTATGATAAACAAATAAATATTTATTTATTCTATATCTGTTTGTTGGTTACCTACTATGTGTCAGATATTCTTCTAGGTGACAATACATAACGCCTAGTATCTTACTGATTTTAGAAGGTCAAGGATAGACAGATATAAAGATATAAAATGAGACAGATACATTCTACCTGCCTATTTGTCTATCTTCATAAGGACTCGAGCAAAAAAAAATTCTGATATGCTGGCTTTTGTTCAAGTTCTTGTTTTAAAGTTTAAATTGACTCTTTATATATTTTAGAAAATTTAATTTTCACTAAACTTTCAGTTCCTACAAATGTTACCACAAACATTAACTCCAAAAGTACTTTTAGTTGGTTGGGAAACCATTGTCTGATAAATTCTGTATCTGAGGGGAGGAGTCTTCTGTTCCTTCATTACCCCTGCACTTTTACTGAGTACTGACTATGTACAGTAGACATTTGTTGTAAGCAATTCCATGTATGATTTTATTATATACCCACATCTGATCTGTAAAGCCTGTGCTGCTATATATTTTTTTCTTGTCATGTCCAAAGAATTTATTAGCCAAAAAACTAGGCAGAAATACAGTTAGACTTCCACGGTGATTGGTAAGGGAATGATCTATGGCGGCCCTGCGTTTTCCTAGCTTAGTGTGAATCTCTTACCAATTATTAAATGTTAGCTGAACATTTATGAACACGTGTCCTGTGCTCCCTCTAGGATACTATAAAACCTCAAGAAATCTAGGAAAATGGCCAAATTCTTGCTCTGGACTGTGGCTTTCAACAGTAATTGACATATACAGGTTACTGAAGAGCTTGTGGTTATTCCGGCCAGAAAAGTGATACGTGAATTTGTAGAGTATCTATCCAATCTGCCGTGGCTCTTACAAAATTAAGGTTCATTAAATTACATAAGTATATTGTGAAAATGATACATTCCTGCCAAATATGCTAGTTTTACTCTTTTACCTACTGTCTTAGACCATGACAGTAGGGTCCCAGCATTTTAATAAACCTTACATTAAAGCTTCTCCTATACATTAATCTGGGTGTTTCATGCTGAAACAGAATTTTTTTTTAAGTGTATATCAAGTTTCAACTATACTGATTCATTTTTAACTGCCTAAAGAAGATTTTTAAAAGCTTAGACTGTAGCTCTCCAGATTTATAATTCCACTAAAGCCTGTTATATAATCCTGAAAATGTTTAAGTACATCACATGTAATTTAAATTATTGAAAAGTTTATTTTACACTTCTTGAAGACCCAGAACTCCTTAATTTCACAAAAGGCCCCACTTCTCCAGAATAAATTTAACTTGCCTCATGCCATTAGTATTTAGAAAGACTCAAATTAAGTGGAACATAGCGAAATTGAACCTTTAATTAACTAGACTTTTTTTTTCTTTTGCTCTACTTTTAAAGAGAGAGCATAAAATTACTGGAAAACAAACAAGATAGCAATGATTTGTTTTAAAAATCCACCTTCAAGGTTGATGCTGGGGGTCAGTGAATATAGCTAGCCCAGTTTGCATATTACAAAACTATAAAGTTACGATCCATTTAAAATAACGTACCAGAGATACCAGTGTTTTCTAGTTCATGAAAGACATATTACATTTTGTTTGACATACTTTTATTTGAGAAAGCAGAAAAGTGAGCTAATAGATGTTGAAAATACTTCCAGCAATGAAAGATTGAATCAGAATTGGTTTCCTAGTTATCACTCTGAAAACCAAGAAATTAAATTAACCCAAACTCATTTTCACCTGAGCATTCTAATTAATCAAATGGATTAACAAACAGATGGGTAAGAGATGAGAAATACTTGCGGGAGAGAAGCAGAACCAGTACTTTTGGTGAGAGAAACTGCTCATTTACAACAGTGGTGATACAGACCACACATTTCCTGAGAGCAGCAGAGTCCTGTCCTTCTCACCTTTGCCAACTCATTTCCCTGCAGCCTGGTGTTTCCATGCTGTTTCCAGAGATCTTCCAAAGACCATTCCTGCCCAACAGATTCTAACCCACTGCCCTCTGCTCTGGTTACTCTTTATGATAACATCTTTAATAAACATATACAGTAGGTCGTGTCTGTGCAAGATACTATCTCAGTAACATAGAAACCCACTATCCTGTAGACCTGGCCCTTTTGCTATACCTTCTTATAGCTCTCTGCACCTGAGGATTTGCAAGTTAGGGTACTTCCTCTGTCCATTTTCTTCAAGAAATGCTTACGAAACACATAGGGAAAAAAAAATCTCTAAACTGATTCTCTCTCACCACCTTCATTTACTTACTGACCTTCTTACTTCCACAAAGAATTTGAGGGAAACTAAAACGTACCATTACAAGGAGAGCTCACACAGAAAAGGCACAGAGGTAGAGGGGGAGAATTCTATCAGAACAAGTCTGTTAAGGGAGGCAATTTGACCCGCACCAAAAGATATCACTGATCTTCACAATAGGACAGAAAAAAGCCAGGAAACGTGACGCGTTCCCCAGTTCCTGTTTGATTAAAGGCAGTAAGTTAGCGCGGAGGGGAAACCAGACATCTTCTCTGCGCTGAACTGAAGAGGTGTTTCCTCTGTGGTCATTTGTCTCAGGACTCGTCCCATGACCGGCACTTGAGAATATTTAGTGACTGCTGAGTAGTGACTATAGTCGGGATGTAGATGATGAACGGGACCCGCTGGGGAGACAGCCCCTGGCTGCCCTTGTCCTGCTTCCACTGGAAGGTCCCTTTGCTGGTGGCTCGGCGTTCCACACTCTGTGTGCACCTGAGATGTGTCTCCTGAGCGCTCCCCAGGCCTGCAGCCCACCGGGGAGCCCAGTTTGGGCCTTCATCTCAGGCACTCTCAGAAGCCTCAGGTCCCAGCCCAGTGTTCTCTTGTTTGGACTCGGATTTCCTTTGCTCCTTGCGTTTTTTTCCCATTTGTATTTCTTGGTTATCCCTCCATCACTGCTACCATTTCTCCCCCAATTCTCTAGTAACAGAAATCAGTGGTAACAGGTTTTGTTTTTAACTGAAGTCTTGGGAGTAGCAGTTGGGGGAACTCTGGCACAGAATGGGGAAACAGTCCCCCTCTCTCTAGACGTGGTGAAGAGCAGACTTCTGTTCTGGCCGCGGCACCCTACAGAGCTGGTGGCTCCCATCTCAGAGTTGCTTCAGCATTCCCTTGCTACGCAGAGCACCTGGAATCTCTTCCTCCCCCCTCCCTCTGAGACAGCCCAAAGGCCCATCTTCCCAGAACCCAAATGTATCTGGGGTGTTTTCCTAACAAAAAGAGGAACCATGGCTAAGAGAAATGTTGTCTTCCTGGAGCACCTGGCCCCAACTGGAATCCGATTTTAGAATAATACAAGTTTCCTTCCTGCTGCACACACAGAGCTCCATGAATGGGGTCCTGAGAATCAGGTGGTGACCCTCCACTGTGCCGGGGACTTCTGCCAATCAGAACACTCCCATTTCCTTCTGCAGGAAAGGAGGGCTCCTGGGACCCCCAGTCCTAGAAGGCAGCCTCATGGAGGAAAAGACCCTGCCCTTCCCCCTGGCTGACCTTGATTTAACTCTTTTCTCAACACTCATTACCCTGCTGTTTGCTCTTGGGCAATTTTCAGAACCATTCTGAGTCTTACTTTTCTCATCAATAAAATGGAGAGAAGAAACCTTAACCTTTTGTTGTTACATTCCATTTTCCCTTCAAGGTGACTTTTCATTTTTCTAGACTATTTTTAAGCTTTTTCTCTCATGGTCTCAGGAGAAGCCTTATGTCCAAGGATTTTCAGGCACCCTTGCACGTGCCTCTGTGAGTTCTACCATGTTGCTTATAGAGCCAGTCTGGGAGGTGAGCCTGCTCAAATCTCTACTCCATGGGAAGGCAGCACACACTCTGGAGGCCAGTGGGCTTGCAAGCCATGCGGTCTGGGTTTTTTTGTTTTTTTGTTTTTTTTTAAGATTTTATTTATTTATTTGACAGACAGAGATCACAAGTAGGCAGAGAGGCAGGCAGAGAGAGTGGGGGAAGAAGGCTCCCTGCAGAGCGGAGAGCCCGATGAGGGGCTTGATCTCAGGACCTGAGCCGAAGGCAGAGGCTTTAACCCAGGCACCCCTGCAGTCTGGTTTTAAATCCAGCTTCCCACTTAGTAGAGTGACCACAAGCAAGGCATTTATCTTTCTTGACCTCAGTTTCTTCTTTCTAAAATAGAATAATGATGTATCTCAGGGTTTTTGTGAGGAAAGTACTTAGTGCTTGGCATATAGTAAGTGCTCACTAAGGCTCTAGAGGGTCAGGCACAGTGGTGCCTCACAAGTGATGCAGTCTTTCTCCCCAGGGTACTCTGGCCCTCTGAGGAGTAAAGGATAGAGACTGCCTGTCTATGCCACTGTTTGGAGAGGAGAACTTTCTCTGGCACCACCGGCCTAGCTTGTACTCCAGGATCTCCTGACAGAGCACATCCTTCCTTTCTGGTTTTCACTTTCTCCTCCTTCCATATTTGAGGACCATGTGACCCCCTCCCAACCACACGCACACAGGATCTGCAAGGGAAACACCCTTTCCCCCTGTGGGTAGGGGATTTGGGGGGATCTTTACACCATCACAGGTCAATACTCTGAATCTACAACTGAACAAGGAGATAGGCCCTTCCAGTTTTGCACTAAAACTTGACATCAGATTCCTTGTAGACCTCTTGATTGAGACTGAATCAACCCTATAGCTGCTGAGAGCCCACAGCATACACTTAAGGGACCTAAATTAGACAGCCTGGCACCTTTGTTTATTCTTCATTTTTAGGTACCATCTAAACAGAGAAGCATGACGGGATGAGTACCCTCTGGCTAGTATTGTTTCAATGCTGCTAGGTACCGATGCTTTATGGATCTTCATAGAATCAAGGAGAACAGCCAAGAGCTGTTGGAGTTTGCCACTGAATGGCGGCAAGGGCAAATCCCAAAATGATTGTGAACATACTCTGTTATCAGTAAAACAAAGGGGTTGGGCTAGATGGGCTTCACCATCCCTTCTGGCTCAGAACATTCTTTGATACTGTGATTCAATCAATCTAACATATCCTTAAAGTCTTAGAGCACTTTTTCTGAGAATATCCCAGTAGAATACCTTGTCTGTAAAAAGCTGAAAGTTATTATTTGGGAATAATAAATGAGAGCAAAAAAGATGTAGAGTTTGTGGTGTCTTATTAGTTTCAAGTTTGCTAATCCTTATTTTATGAGATTTAATTTTCATGATGTTTACTTTCCCATTCAGCCTATTGTCAGAAAAAAGAACGCTTTTTGTGTTCAGTGAACAGATAGGCCAGAGACTAATAAATGTGTGCTTTGCCCTTACTCAGATAAATGTGATAGTTAAAAGAAGCCATGGCAGGTTATTGGGGCCCTTATGTTTACCATGATAAAATTAATACCTTACGAGTTTTCTAAGGAGTTTGTTAGATGTCACAGATTTATTTTTAATATAATCTCAGAGTTGGAAAGCTTAGACATATGAACCTTGATTCTTGACAAATTCATTATCAATAATACCGTATGCAGAAAAAATTACACGTTCAGCGAAAAAATAATCTGTCATAAGGCTAAACTAATTTACAAGTAATTAAAAATTTACCTGAAAATATAATATGAGCTCTCTGGAGAGTATATGGAAAATTTTTGTGATTATTTAATAGTCTCTATTTTTTTCTTGATCACTCTGTCAGGGCACTATAGTCTATATGGTTTTATAAAAATAAAGTGAATCTTAGAGTAACTGAGCTGGAAGATACATTAAAAAATCATTTGGCTCTAGGAAAGATGGGTATCCTCTTTTTGAAGTCTCTAGGGATAGAATTGAGACATTCTTGGGAGCCTCTGCTGGATTTTATTACTGTGGACATCCAGGTGACTGTCACTGTGTCACTGCATTACTTCAGGGCATCTTCAGTTATTTACTTCTGCATGCAGAGACGCTTGCAAAGCAATTAGCACACCACTTGGTAACTGTTAGGTGTCAATGACAGATATTAGTATTTTTCTGTCTGTACATGGATTTTTGAGGAGTTAACCAAAATCTGGGGGAAATATTAGTCAGTTAATAAATGTTATTAAATTATTTTCATTCTGAAAATATATATTTATAATTCTAAGTAAATATTCTTTCTGGTAATTGAATACTAGGATTCTATTGTGGTTACAAACACATACCAACAAAAACCATGCTGAATTGATAATCGAGAAGGAAGAAGATATCTAAATCTGTCATTCTCCACTTCTGTCTATGAAGAAGCTGGCGACTTCCAGACTGTCCTTTCCTGTCCAACTGGCCTTCATGTCTTTAAAAAAAATATATATATATATATATATATACACAATTTGCTTGAGTTATAATTTAACATTTTTGTATCTACCAATGTTTTGGAATATATTTGGAAAAAAAAAACCAACAAGTAGAACATGATTACCTTGAGAAAATTTTGTATGTATTTTCACATGTCTCAAAGCATGTGTATGTTAGGAAATTAGAAATTCCTCTTAAAAAGTATAATGTAACTTGTACAAAGTATAGGAAACCTTCATAGGAAAGAAGAAGAAAGTAGTTTATTTCTGTAGTTGGATTATTTTGGTAAAATCTTATGAAGAAAATGTGCAGGTATGATCCATATTTTCCTAGCAAACACCTTTGGTTCCACTCACCACCAATCCCTCTACATGTACCTCACCTTATTCAGAGCTAAGTGTCTCCCAAAAGCAGTTTGCCTAAAGAGAAGTGAATAGAAATTCAGGGAATAAGTGTTCAAATGTAGTGCAGTACCTTATTATCTCTCATTATTATTCAGATTTTGGCCTCAAGGCCCGAAAAGCACTAGGTCAGAAGCTCAATTTTATTAGTACATTCAAAAAGATAATTAGTCAATTAGGAGGTGAAAGTACAAAAACTAGTTTAATGTGCAAAAAGCCATTTACAGGATAGTATAAACCTGACTCTGATTCAAATTCTAGAAATTAATGCTAAGCCTGCTTTCTACCACCATGTTTCCCCCCAATCTAAATATATTACTTATATGTACAAGATATGGTTATCAAGAAATAAAAAATATTGAATTCCAAGAGCAGTTGTCTTTAGGTGGAATAAAGTTAAGTTGCCCTATGAACAGTTAAGTAGCTGGACCATGTGCTCTGTGAGGGGGCATGTCTGTTCCTACTCATTCCTCAGTACCTAGGACAGTGCCCAGTGGACAGTAGATACTTAACTGCCTCACTCGTTAAAGATGGACCACTTATTACTTTCTGAATTTTAGTGGTAGAGCTTATTAGATTCCTTATTAGACCCTCGCTTTCATTCACTCAGCAAATATGTTCAAGTCTTAGCTGAGTATGCTGTAGGTCATCCAGAAATTGTATAATGGTTCTCAATATAATGCTAAGAAGATATATAATCCCGTCAGTTGCAGGGAATATTAAATAGTAAAAATGTCCAAAGCAAAGACTATTTAGAGATCACTAGGGATCATTACTAGATGTCATTGGTGATTGTTTTGGCGGGAAGCCATCAGTGATGCAAGCTAGGATGATCTTCTTAGATCCTGATTAGATGCTAAATGCTATTAAATGCCCTAAAGCAGAATAAATACATTTAATTTTATTCCAATCAACCTGGAAAGAGTTAATGCTACTTCTAAAATATGCTAAATAGTCTTCTATGTACCAGCCAGCTTAAAACCCCATTTGGCACCCAAATTTTCAGTGATTCCCTGAAACAATTTGATGGGGTGACCCAATAGTAGGTGTGAAAAATGGGAGGGTAGTCAGGGTAACTGGTACCAGGCAGCAGCAAATCAAAGTGCTGAATAACCGTACATTCTCTCTGGGGTTTCTTCTAATACAAGCTGCCTTCTTTGCAATAAATATGAAGCCAAAGCCAGAAAGAGATTTTATTGCTTACAAGTAGGTGGTGCTTCTGCTCGTGCACTTTCATGTTAGACCTCATATTAACGATATTGATTATTGTAGAGATTTGCATAAACTCAATATTGGAATGGACGAGTTTACACTTGCTTTGTATTCTAAATCAGACAGGTCAGGCAAAAACATGAGCGAGGGGAAAAAAAAAAGGCCAGCTGAAAGATAGGTTGTCAGAGTTCAGAGTTTTTTTTTATACTTGGCTTCCCACCCAACCCAACGCTCAGATGCCTTAAAGAAGTCTTATTAATTAGACAAATTGCTTTAATCTTTCCTCTCAAACTTTATCTGCCCATTTGCCTATCACTTTGAGACTGTGGGAATATAATTTCTTATTTCTTTATATCAATTAGGGCTTTGGGCCAAGGTTTGGGGGCATGAATCTTATATACGTCCATCTTCCTTCTCAGGGTTTTCACTCAAAGGCTCTGTACAAAAGATGACAATAGAAAAATAGCAAATAAAGTGCCAGCTAATTAATTAGACTTGGAAAGTGCCCTGATAATCTTCAAATTCAGGAATTTCGTGAAAAATCATATGACACCATGGCTCCTAGGCCGGAAAACTCCTTCTTTCTTTCCCTGAGTCTCTACCTGCTGAACCTCCACAAACAGAGCTTAGATTAGATTAATTCTGTGTAGAGAAAGGCCAATCAGAATCCCACAAACACCTGTCAGCAGAGGGAGCAATCGGGTGTGGCATGTACATGGGTGGACACACACACGTACACACAACCCCTTCAACCATAACGCCTGCATAGTACGGTGTTTGTCTATCTCCTGTCCTTTCTCACTGGAGATTTTTTTGAACTGCTGGTCAAAAGTGCCTGGAGGAACCCAAGTTCAGCATTAGCTACCCGTCTTTCATGTTCAAAGCCGGTCTTCCCTGCAAAGTTCTGCTCTAATGGTGTGTCCTTCAATCAGGGTGCTTGCTTAGTACTAAATGCAGAGAATGATCAGTTTGGGTATCCAAGTTTTATTTTTAAATAGTTGTCAATGATTGTACTTCCAGGAAGATTTTCTTCCTTCAGTAAGATCTGCTCTGTGCTTAGCAACTATTTGGTCCTAGAAAAAATTTTTTTTTCCATTTTTCTGGAGCTTGAGCTCCTGGGTCTGTCTCTAATTACTCTACCTCATGTTTGTCTAAAGTGAGTTGCAGTGTTGAGCAGGCACATCTGTATGCATTTCCTTCCCTAAGTAGCCCTAGCTTAGAAATGATCTCCTAATAGCTGTTTTCCCCCTTTACCACCCACCTCTCTTCCTGGGCAAAAGCTGTGTATGTCACAATGCCTCCTGGGCGTCACTATAACCGTATGGGATGCAGCCATGAGGCGGGGGGTGGAGTTTAAATGGCCACCATTGTAGGGACTAATCACAAAAGAAAACAGTTACAGGTAGAACCTCATGGTAGGTGCAATGACAAGAGACTTTAAACCACGCTTGAATTTTCTTCTCATAAGGGGGAAGCCAAGAATGAGAAGGGCAACTCCACTGGGAATCATTCTCTTCTCTTTTCTTGCCCTCTACTAATGCGGAGAACACGGTGACCACGACTGCCAAGAGGTAGACTCATCCCCAACTAACAGAACGGAAACTTGTGAGCTTTCACTCTTTCTTGGTGCCAGATTCACTCTAATATTCAGGAGTCCTCAATCACACATGGACTGATTGGGACCAGATACTCAACAAATGTGTTTGTGTTTTATAGAAATGTTTTAAGGAAAAATGTTACATAAAGTCTTTCAGTCCAAAATGGCCTTTCACTCTCTTGTCTAGTACAAAAGAATGGCTGTCATAAAATATCAGAAGGGGTGTGTTTTTTGGCTTATTTTTAAAAAGATAAAAATTGGGGATCTTTTTTCTTTATGGAATTATAGTTACCAATGAACAGTTTCCTATCCCTATATTAGTAGATAGCAATGGTCACCATGGTAACTAAGTTGAGTGCTTTAAATTATTTCTTATAACATTATTTTTGGAACTTTACCTAAGGTGAGAGGTAGGTTCACTTAACTATTTAAATACTAAATTTAGAATGTACTTGGGGGGTGCCTGGTGGCTCAGTTAGTTGAGTGTCTGGCTCTTGGTTCGGCTCAGGTAATGATCTAATGGGTTGTGAGATCAAGCCCGGCAATATGGTCCGTGCTCAGCGTGGAGTCTGCTTGGGATTCTGTCTCTCACCCTCTGCCTGTCCCCTGCGTGCTCGCTCTCCTGCTCTCTCTCAAATAAATAAATAAATCTTTTAAAAAATGTACTTCAGAGTTATAAATATTATGAACAAAAGTACAGTATTACTTTAAAATTTGGAGACTTTTTTAATATAAGGGAAATTGTCTACTTAACTTTTAGATGTTTGTACCTATTAGTGTGGGTGAGATACAATATCGCAATTCATACTTTTATAATAAAATTAATAATGTTATAACATTGAAATAGATAGTATAACAACAGTAGTTTTTAAAAGTCATGGACATGAATAATAATGAGAAGAAAATTATTATTATAAACTTAATTTCTAATGTTTTTCCTTAAATAAAACTCCACTAATAAACTAGCTTAATGATTAATTCTCTTTTGAATAAAATAATAACAAGAAACATTTTAATAAATAAGGGCTAAATATTTTACTTTTCTGGAGTGTTTAATGCTTTTAAAAATATTGCATAGAATGATGCATTTCTGATGATTTTTAAGGAGAAAGATAGTATCTATATCAATTTATCTATCTACAGAACTGTAACTGTCTACAGAATTAGTCATATTGTACATTAGGTATCTTATTAATATTATTAGGGAAATTTGAAAGTTTTCTGGCCTTTGAGTTTGGACATAGAGCTAATACATATGGACAAATTAATCCTCTAGTTTCACGAAATATATTGCTTTTAGCTTGTAGCTTACCATAATTCATACCATGTTAAGATTAGTAAATGCATACATAAGCCCTACATCATTCTAAATCTTAGTGGAGTGAATGTGATGGTGACAAGTCTAACTAAGGATGTCTTGCTTTTCTTAGTTTGTGTTCAGAAATACTGCGGGTATTATAGAATGGTTCTTTATATTTAATATTAAAATTTTAGTACTACTTAAATTTTTATCCACTGAATATTACATTTCCTGTGTTATGTAATTGCATACAAAGGAACTGCAAACTGTTTTGATGCAACCTCCCTTACCTTAAAAATCAAAAAAAGCCTCTTGGTTTGCACGATATTCTTCATAAATTAAGCCCTGATGTGATTATCCATCAGTTCACAAAAGAACACATTAAGCTCCATGTAAAATATATATTATAAAATAAATACTTTATTGCTAGTTGTACCCGAAGAGAAGAGACGTAGCCTATTGTTGACATTAATTAAAAGTCTTAAGTCCTTGATTCCATAGAAACTATCCTTTGCTGTGCACCTGGGTGGCTCCGTCGGTTCAGCAGGGGACTCTTGATCTCAGCTCAGGTCAGGATCGCAGGGTGGTGTGGTCATCAGGCTCTGTGCTCTGCGGGGAGTCTGTTTCAATCTCTCTCTCTCTCTCTCCTCCTTCTCCTCCTCCTTCCTCTGCCCCCTACCCCACTCGTGCACTCTCTTTCTAAAATAAATAAATAAATCTTTTTTAAAAAAACGAAGTTTGTCCCCTGTGGAGGGAGAAGATTAACACAAAAGATATGGTAAAACTATGTATTTACCTCCCCTTAATGCTCAGTAAGCGTAAGGTATTAAAAGTTTCATTGTATCTATTGGTCAAAAAGTAACGACGGCATGTTTTGGCCTGACTGGCCTGGTATCCATTCTGTCTATGCCGCTTCTGTACTTAGCAATCATGGGTGGTGGTGTAGAGCTGATGCTGAAACTGATCTATTCTGTTTGTTTGGATTGATTTGATACAGTTGCAATATACAGATTTTAGATAAATTCAATAAAGGACATAGTTAATTTAGAAAAGGTTTTAATCAGTGGTTATATTTATTTGAGAATCTGCTTTGTGTCAGGCCTCGGACTAGTTGATGCAGAGAGGACAGTGAGTGAGGTAAATAGAGAGCGATGTAACTTTTAGTCAACTGGAAGGTGATACCGAACGGTGGTCCCTCAGCTCACAGAGCTGTGTATGTAGGTCAGTGGGAATTCCGAGCACTGAACATGAATGAGTTGATTCTCTGAGAGTCAGTCTCCAGATGTATCTAAAAAGTGCCTCTGTCCTAAAGTGTCCGTAATAGGGATGTCTACGAGGGTATCTTTTAAAGCACTTAGCAGAGCACTGGCAAATGGTAGGTACTAGGTACTGGGTAGCCCCCTCGCTCTGTGTCAAGGTCAGACCAGGCCATTGGAAGAGACAAAAGTCAGTTCTTTGCCGCTGCCTCTGCCATTATGGAACCTGTTGTTTCGTCCACACTGGGCTGCTGTTTCCTTCTGAAACAGGCAAGACACCAGAGGGAAGACAACAGGTGCCAATGGACTTGTATGAGGAATGGTTGCCTCTAATGTGCCCCTGTGTGGGAATGAATTTTCAGCCAGCAAGCATGGTCTGGTAGAGGGAAGGTCCGATTCTCTGGCCTCCAATGGCAGCTTGTTTTCTTGTCCCTGCATAAAAAGTAGCTATGCCGGGAACTGTTGGATTTTTAATTCAATTCAGCAAACACTTAACACCTGCCACATAAAAGGCTGAGTAACTTGCTCGGAAATTTGTGGGTGACATGGCCCCTTACTGGAATCTACTGGAAAGAATTATCCTGTAGGTGATGTCCGATTTTGATAGATTTACTTAGGACCTTTGTTAGATATAATGAAATACCCGTGTGTATTTCTATCTATTATAGAAAAAAGCAAAGGAAGAGAAAAGCAGAAAGTCTCTCGTATAATCTACTGCAGAAGAACGAGTGTGTTGTATTGTTTGGAATATCTGTGGTGGACAGTAGCACGCAGCCAAAGGTTCTGTGTGTTTATGGAAAAAAAAAAGGTGAAATATAATTTTTTTAAAATTTTTCAGGTGACTCTAGATTATGCAGAGTAAGGTCAGCCATGATGATTAAACAAGAATAATTTTTAAAAGATAAAATGAAAATTTATATCCCTTTTAGAACTTAGAACTTATCTTAAATTTCTATAAATTTATAGAAATAAATAATTATAAGAAATTTATGAAATTCTATTAATTTTTATAAATTTATATTCCCTTTAGAATGAAAGGAATTTTAAGTTTCTATAAAGTGTTATGCTTCATACATAACTATGCAATGAAAAATAAATTGCACTTATCTGAATTCTTCCTCCTAGGTACCCTAAAATGACAACTCACTTTAATACCAGTGGGTCTCCATGTAAGCCAAGACCATGTTCCATGGCAGCCAGATCTGAGATGTGCAGCAAGGCATGCGTCAGAAATGCACCCTCAGTCCATGCCAGCAACATTGTCTTAGAGGGGGTTAGGTGTACTTAACACAGTGCATCTGTGTCCACAGAGAGATGAATATTCTAGGTATTCTTTAGGTATAGATATCATTCTCCTGGCCATGGTAGCTGCTAATGGTGATGCTGACAAGGGTACATAGGTATAGCTTTGGATTTAAAAAGCCAGTATATGGATCACAGCCTTGGACAGCTTTGATGCACATACTTTATTCTGTGGATTGTGCCTGTTCAGAGTCTATTAGAACCTAAAACATGGATTCTTTGGGTTCTCTGCTTATGTACATTGCTCTCACAGTGTTACCAGTTTAGGGATTGATTTTGTACTTCACAATTTCTTTTAAATTACATCTCTGATTTCAGCAGTTTCTTAATACTTTGCAGTCTTGGGGCAAGTTCAGTACACTTGATCTTTATTCGGCAAGGGTGAACATCAAATGGTTCAGAATGCATCAAATGATTTATTTAGAAGCATACATACATACACACACACACACACACGGAGAGATAAGTGATAAATGACAGATAGCAAATTATAAAGCAAACAGGAAAAAATGTTAACAGGAGGTGAATCTGGGTAAAAGGCATGTGGGTGGTATTTCCACTATTTTTGTTTCTGCAACATTTTGTACATTTGAAATGATTTCTTAACAGCAAAAAAAATGCAAATAAGTAAACTTCCAATTACTTCATAAGTCCTAGTACATGGCATAAATGCTTTGTACTTAATTAGGAATAGAATAGTATTTGTGGGGCCCCTGGGTGGCTCAGTCGGTTAAGCGTCCAACGCTTGATTTCGGCTCAGGTCATGATCTCATGGTCGTGGGATTCAGCCCTACGATGCGCTCTGCACTCAGTGGGGAGTCAGCTTGAGACTCTCTCCCTCCTTCTGCCCCTCCCTCAACTTGTGCTCATGCACACTCTCTCTCTCTTTAAAATAGTGTTTGTGATGAGCCTGAAATACAAAATAGCGATGTATGTATGTCACCTTCTCTCATGTAGGTCTGTGCACGTGCGGGTGTGGGTGTGACTGTACGCGGTGGTTGGTATTGGTATATGTTTCATCAGCTCCACTAATGACTAACCTATCTCAGCAGTGAAAATTAAGTAGGGCCAAAGATTTCAGGGACCCAGGCTTATATACTAGCATGGTGTGAACCCAGCCTACACAAATGTAAGAAACCATGGTATGTAATCTACAATTCCTGTGACAGAGGTGCCCTCTTCTTCAGTCACAGTAAACATTATGGAGAACCTTGTTTAGCTTCAGGACAGAGTAGAGGCTGAATGTTAGCCAGGTCACTGTAACCATCTGAGATGCCACCATCACCATAATAGCATCTTCTGAGATAAATTTTGGTCTTATTGAGGTTACTTTACACATCACATTGAAATAAGCGCTACATGGATCAGAAACTGTGAACAAGAAATGTTTTTGTCCAGTCATCTGTAGCATGTAGCACTTGACCAACCCCCGCTTCCGGCTGCTCTCTTTTCCCTTGCCTGTCTTGATAACTCTATCTCCTGGTTCCCTTCGGGTCTCTCTGGCCAATCCTTGCCAGGCTGAGACCTGGCTCCCCTCCTCTGCCTTCTTCTTATCTGCATCTTTCCTCCTGGACCACTCCTCTGTCCTCATTTGTTCTGAATTGTTCTTCTCCAAAATCCTGTTTTATTCTTATGTATCCTGTGACCTGATGGTGCTTTGTATGACTTAACATCAACATACGGCACGGCATCTCCTGGAGAGGTCAGAGCTTTGGGCCTTCATTCCTTGAAGTGTGATGATTGTTTCTGTGGCAACAGGAATGTGAGGTGTACAGACAGGAGACACTTCCCATAGCTCTTTGGCTTATTTTTTTTTTTAAGTAATTATTTTGCAGTTTTCAAGTGTTTGCTCATTGCTAAAGTTTTGGCTATTGTATGTCAGAGAGGGGAAACTTATTTTCATGTTTTATTTTTGTTACATGAATCTGGGGGAAATTGTCCACTCCTTTGTAATTATTAATCACATACCTTTGCTTTTCCCTCAAGACAAGTATGCAGGGATGAGAACTATAAATTCTAGATAGTATTAACTTTTTTGCAATTTAAATGATTTCTAAGGGAAAAGGAAGAAATGTTATTTGTAAAATAATTGTGCAAGCTCAATTATATTTGAATTGTTGCTTTCGTATGGGGGAAATGTTCCTTATCAGCTACCAAACTGAAGCAAGTTCCTGGTGGATGGTCTTTGTCAATTAGGTGAAAGGTAACTTGAGTGCATACTGGGCGTGTGACTTCCTGTGTGTTCTTTGGAATATCTGGAAAAACCAACAGCAGATGCTGTTCTAAACACATGGCCACCCTGGTTCGTGTGACCACAGATGTCCTGGGGGCAGGACTGCACGTGACCTCTGCAATTGTCAAGGTACTCCCAGGGAAATCACTATTTGTTGTCAGACTTCTACAAATATTCAGAGGGAAAGAACTAAAGCTATTTCTGAGACTTCTGTCAGGACGTAATGTGAAATGTTAAGAAACGTAGCTCTTTTTACTGTCAAAACTGAAGTCGAATCCTGAGATAATCCCAGAAAGTTCTGTTCTTGCCCCACCATGATCCTCGAACGCATTCCGCAGGCTCAGGTTTAACCATGGCTCCATCCCTGGGCGTGGGGCGAGGGCCTGATCTTCCGTGTGAGCCCTCTGTGCCAGCACTCACTAGCACAGATGCTGGGCTCTGGATCTAAGAGAAACTGAGCTCTTTGTGCTCTAACTGCTGCCGAGCCCTTCTGGCCTGCAGAGGAAACGGGCATTTTGCTCCCTTCCTGGGCTGTTTCCAGGAGAGAGGTTGCCGATCACTTCTGCTCATAGGCTTGTCATTTCCATTCCAAGATCTCAGCCTTTGGGAAATGTGAAGAGAAAAAAGGGAAAGAGGTCAGAGGAGAGTCTCCTCGGCTCACCATGGCTCTCTCCTGCCTCCACGGAGAGAAAACCCTCTGGCCTTGGAGGATTGTGTGGAGGGTGGGGAGGGGTGGGGGGGTGGGGCACGGCATGGAGGAGGGGGGACTAGACCTTAAGCAGACATTTCCATATAGAGCTCTGGGTTCCCATCAACATTCTTCAGCTTTGGAAAAAACAATGCCCAGGAATTTAAAAGACAAAAATCTTTTCTCTAATTTTCTGCTATAGCAACCCTTCCCTAAGGCAACAAGCTCTATCTGCTGCCCCAACAGGAAAGAGGGTCAGAATTTATAAAAATTAGCAAGGAAAGGGGGCATAGGAAAAATTTCAAAATGATATCCCTCCACGGTATCATTACTATGACTATGGTGATCAAATTAGAAGCTTTCTTTTTAGGCTAATTTTGGCATTTAAGCTCAGTTCTCCTGTGATAGAGAAGTATAGAATTGTCATAAACATGAGCATTATAATAGCAACATAATAATGACACCGTAGGAGTCAAACTGGATTAGATGGAGAAGTAGTCATCTCACTTGATAAGCCGTTATGACCCTTAAGCTATTGAGGTTCATTTGCAGGTGTTATTCATCAAGGTGTTTATAGCTATGAACAACTCTATATTGTCCTATAATATACACTCTATTTTAAGTCTGTTCAGATGATACCAAATTTTCTACATCAGTGATCCATTAAAAAAAATCTTTCCTTGAATTCTGTTTGCCACTAATCAGGCTATTATATTCAGTTTTTTAGATAGGTTAACAAATTGAAAATCCAGCTTTAAATGTTGCAGTAGTTTAAAAATAGAAGTCTTTTACTTCAAACTATTCTGAGTTGCTGCTTTAAGCAATAAAAGTGTACTTTATAGCTTGTTAACCAAGATCTCATGGATATCCTTTCTGCAATAATGTAAGTAGATCATTGTTTACTGTCTAAATCAGACTTGTCAGAGCAATGCTCTCTAGTGATTTTTTAAAGTCAGAGTAAACTGATACATTCTGTCTTCTGTGATTATCCAGCCTGGCATGGTGTTCTTGCATGCTTGTATTTTGAATATGAATAGCAACCTTTAGCTGACTTTAGCATTTTATAGAAATGCTTATATGTAACTTCTTTTATATGTAACTTATATGTAACTTCTACTTACATCAGCATCTACTAAATATATTAACTGAGCTTTATAACCTGGTTATTTTCTGTTTCACTTGCTTTTAAGACTCTTGAATATGCACTCACCTACTTTATACTCAGTAAATTAGAATATCGGAAGCTGCCTTATTTTGAGGTGCAACATAAAGTACTAGGAAGAGTCCGGTTACTCCATATTTTAACATAATCTGCTCAAGGTTAGAGCGTGCTGCCAGCAAGCAGAACGTGTCAGGGGACAAGGTAAAGGTGACATGGAATGTTATGACCCGAAATGAAATATATCAAACTGATTAGGAAGGTCTAAATACATCTTGAAAATTGGCAGATATTTTAGGAAGAAATGGTGAGTCATTAGAGCTAAGGCCAGTTAAATAAGAAGATTAAAATATATTATTCTGAGGGCCTATTGCCATAACTTGCAGTTTGGTATGGAACACAAAACCCAGTCTAGTTTTAAAACTTAGCTAATTAATCATTATTTTGGATGCTTACCATCTTTCTATCGGTCCCAACATATGTGTGTGTGTGTGTGTGTGTGTGTGTGTGTGTGTGTGTGTGTGTGTAAATATATATGGTCTCTAACAGGACAATGTATAGTACAGAAATCATCCTTTCTGGGTTTTATTGTGAAATCTTGACCAGCTGTCCTCTTAATTGATTTTCTGCTTTTTCTCTCCAGGATCTTCAAACTCTCCTTCTGTGTGTGTGTGTGTGTGTGTGTGTGTGTGTGTGTGCACGTGTGTGTGTTTATTTTTTGTTTTGTTTTCCAGGCTTTTTACCATCATCATTTAAATATTCTAGTATTTACATTTACCACAATAAAAATTGCTTCCTTGGCCCTGATGTTCTGGCCGGGCACTGTCCCAGGGCTCTCCCTTCTTCAGAGCCAGCCCCTGCTAAGGGCTTCACTTGTACCAGTGCCTTCACTTTCTCACTTCAAGATCACTTGGATAAGGGGAAACTTCTGCCCATTTGTCCCCAACAGCAAAAAGGAGGTCCAGTGCCTAGTTTACTTTATCGAGTATGTGCCCCACTTGGGCGCCCTCCTTGGTCTTCATATCACATAACCCACAAATCCGCTTTCTGGGGTGGAACCCAAACCAACCGGTTATGTTGGAAGCCCTCCAACCTCAACCCTGAGGACCCCACAACCTCTGTGACCCTTTAGACCACAAGCCTCGGTGACTGACGGTTTTGGTGACTGGAGCCTGGAAAGGGAGCCTGGGAAGTCTCCTCCTAGAAGCGCCCCTTAGAGTTTAGGTCTTGGATTTCTTCAAGCAGCTGCCAGAAACACCTCTTTTGCAAAGCAGCTGTTAGCTTATAGCTGGGCTCTTATCAGAACTGAACTCCTGATCCAAGGAGGACTTGTAATTCTCTGGCCTAATACTCACATTTTGGCCTAAGTCAACTTAGACACAATGACTAAAAGGTGGGAGGGGCCCAGGCAGCCTCATTGTCAAGTGTAAATAGTTTACTAAGTTCCTGGGCTTAGTTCACTGATGCCTGGGATAAGCTTAGACCCAGTGTGTCCACTCGGCTGCTGCAACTGCTCAACTCCACCTCCAACTCAGGAGAACTAAAAATGGATGTGGTTGCTTTGGTTAGTGGACAGAACTGGAGGCCATTCTCAGCTGTAACCCGTACTCCTCTTAATAAGCCTTCTCATAGGTTTTCCTGATTCTTTGGATATTGTCAATGGCCTAGCTTTTTGGTCTGCCCCTTGAAAAACTACAACTGGCAGATAAAACACACTTATTTTGGTGGAAGAGACTGTGCAAACAAATTGCATTGCTGCTCTGGGTCACTGATATAGAGGCCCATAGTGTGGATCTGTTCTCTGATAAAACTAACCGGAATCAAGCTACTGATAGAGCCTGTACTGCCCAGATAGCCACCAGGACAGCCTGGACCCCTCGTCATGCTGGACATGGCAACATGGCTGGCATTTTAGATTGGGCACACGGTGCAGAAATGGAGAACTCTGTGCAGGTTTCCGACACAAAGCTACCACTGCCTAGAGACTTGTGACCCATGTGTACCACTGGGGTGTTTTTGCATGTTCCTGGAGGCTGACCATATTAGACCTTTGGTCTTCACCTGGGGCTGCTGGTGGGCAGTGCCTCATCATGGCTAACGTTTTCTCGGGTTATGGTATGGCTGTTTCAGTCTGATCAGCTCATTTCAGCCACACCATTGGGCCCTTGAAACAAATTTGCTCATACTTTTGGTTCATGTTTGCAGTCTGACGAAAGTATACCTTTTTTATCACAAACACCACTCAAGAATGGACTGATGGGCCTTTAGCACTGCCTACAATCCACAAGCAGCAGGCATTGTTAAGCACTGGAATGACCTCTTCAAACATTAACTCAAAAATTTTAGTTTTGACTCTCTCTCTCTTTCTGGTCCACACACCGTAGTAAGACCTGTTGGTCACTGAATGCAGTTATCCCCAGAAAGGGATCATCTTCTCTTGTCCACTTTCTAGGTAATGATCAGAATGCAAGGGTGAGGAGTCATACAGACCTATTTTGAAAATTTATAACCCACCCTTGTTATTCCTGAATGTGATGCTTCTATCTCTACCCCAACAATACACTCCCCCAGACCCACTTGGTCAGTTTACCCTTTAGGGCTGGTGTGTTCAAATCTAATTCTAATTCAGCCCTCAGATTCTCTTGTGGGGTTGCCATGGATCTGGGCCATTGGATAGTGACCACTGGCTAAAGGGTGGCTCACTGATTCCCCCTACGATGGTTCCACACAGGCTAAAGTGGTGACCATAGTGGGTCTCTGTAAGTTCTATTAAAAAAATACTCTTGGGGGTGCCTGGGTGGCTCAGTGAGTTAAAGCCTCTGCCTTCGGCTCAGGACATGATCCAAGGGTCCTGGGATTGAGCCCCACGTCGGGCTCTCTGCCCAGCAGGGAGCCTGCTTCCTCCTCTCTCTGCCTACCTCTCTGCCTACTTGTGATCTCTGTCTGTCAAATAAATAAATAAAAAATCTTAAAAAAAAAATACTCTTGGACCTCCTGTGCTTGACCCACCAGATGAAAAGTTTGGAGTTAGTAGGAGATGTTGGAAATAAAGTGAGTTAACACCACTAAAATGGGCTTATGAGGACAACAACCTTTAGCACCTGTGTTGGGAACACCTCAGACATAAGGTGCTGTGGAGAAGGGAGGGACAGTAATGACATTTGTCCTTTAGAATTATCCCTGCTGTCTTCCATATAAAGGAAAACGACTTGGTGCAGCTCACCCAAACTAGTATAAACACTTTAAAAGTAACTGACTACTGGGTCTTCCATTTGTTGCCAGACAGATATAACCAGGATCAGATTGCAATTCCCCTTAACTAATTGAGAAATCTGTTGGAAACAGGAGGGGATGGCCCCAGATTGCCTGGTAGTATGGACAAACAGAGCAGGTAGATTGATGGTTCTTGGGCAATCCTTCCAAAACCAAGAACTTGTCTCAGTTATCCAGACTGAACTGTAAATCTGAAATTTTACCAGCTGGCCAGGAAGTCATGTTGTACTAACACAAAATATACCTCAAGTCAACTAGGTCTTACTTGGGGGATGCCAGCTGCTGTAACCAACACTATCTTCAGAGGCATGCTAGCATGCCCCCAGCATTTTTTGTGTTAGAGTCAGGCATTAACTTGCTTTCCTTCCTCCTTGAACTTTAAGGGCACTTCTTTAGAGTTTAGGAAATAACTACCTATAGGACACGTACCACTCAGATTTATAGGGACATACTAAAACGAGGCTGCCTTTGGTTACCTTCACCCCATGGAAAGTTTATCCATATGTTGGGAGACATCTAGTCCAATAAGTGGTGTGAAATATGTCCTTGACTTGAACTGAAGGTACCAATGGCATTGCCCTGGAAGGAAGTCAAGTCATCTCTAATTTACTGACCAAAATTGTTATGGATGATATATGTACCTTAGACCTGCTCTTAACAGGCCAAGACAGAGTCTGCACAATCACCAAGGCAATCACTAACACCTTGGGACAAGTAGAAGTTATAGTTATTGGCAACAAAAGCATAACATGGCAGGTAGACCAAAGCTGTGTGCATAATTGTATTTTTCTATCTGAATTTGCTAAGGGGTTGATGTTTGGGACTTGAGTGGGATGGAACCTCCTGTTCCTGATAAAGTTATTCATGAATACAGAGATAGTCCTATGGTATTACCCCCTCAAACCCAGAACCATGATCTGGAACAGGATTTGCATAGAATGCCAAATTATTGACTTTAATCCAACAAGTATTTCTTGATTATAAGACTTAATCCTAGGCTAGGCAGGTAGAAAGTGCAGATGAGTAAAAGCATATGTCTTATTTTCTAGGAAATTATGATTTGGTTGGAAAAACAAGACCAAGTGGAGTAAATGGCTAAAGTAACACTCTTTTGCTTTGTTATTTAATAATAAAATTGTACAAGGCCAAAAATTAGTAATACAAAAATTCAGGAAAGAGATTGTAATCTCTAAAGGCTGGAAGGGTCAGTAAGGTTTTGAGGAAGAGAGCCATTTGAGTGCATGCCAAGCCCAGTTGGCCATCTGCCCACCTATGAAAATTAGACCACTATCTGTGGTCTGCAGGGCTCTTTGGAATTCTCCAGTGACATGGATTGCTTGGTCTTGTGTGACTTTTCTGAAGAGTAAAGTATTGATATAAGTAATAGGTAAATGGTTCCTTTTGTTGATTTGGATTTTTTTTCTATTCATTATCATATGAAACAAGCTTTGTGGAAGAAATTATGCCAGCTCTGCAAGAGTATGTTTTTAGAGAGAACGTTTTCATTGAAACAGAATCAGAAATATAATAACCATGTGATAGAAATTGCGATTCTTGTTGGGATATATTATTATTATTTATTATTATTATTATTGTAGGCATTTAATAAACATATAAAAAGTGCCCATTAAGTACACCAAAGATGACAACACTGACAAAAAGACATCAAAAAATATCTTTTTTTGAAAGACATTTGAAGATTAAAAGCAGACAATATGCACCATCAAACAAAATGAACTATCTTTTGGTGATTATAGAACATAATTTCAAGATACCATGTACTGTATGTAAAGTGATAATTCGTGATAATGAAAGGAAAACATTGCAGCTCTCACTGATGTTTCATCCGAAGTTCATGGCCATGGAGCTCTATGATTGTCAGTTGTCCGTATCTGAGGAGCATTAACTCCATGGTCTTATATCTCTTCAACTTTACTCATCATCAGGTGAAATTACTGCTTGCTTATTTATCTATTTTAAGGCTTTCTTATGAAAACACAGTCTTTCATGTAGCTTAATCTTTTTTTTTTTTTTTTAATTTTTTATTTTAATAAACATATAATGTATTTTTATCCCCAGGGGTACAGGTCTGTGAATCATCTGGTTTACACATTTCACAGCACTCATCATAGCCCATACCCTCCCCAATGTCCATTTCCCCACCACCCTCTCCCGTCCCCCTTCCCCCCCGCAACCCTCAGTCTGTTTCTTGAGATTGAGTCTTTTATGGTTTGTCTCCCTCCCAATCCCATCTTTTCATTTTTTCTTTTCCTACCTCCCCCCAAACCCCCCCACCTTGCATCTCCCCTTCCTCATATCAAAGAGATCATATGATAGTTATATTTCTCCGATTGACTTATTTCGCTAAGCATGATACCCTCTAGTTCCATCCACGTCGTCGCAAATGGCAAGATTTCATGTCTTTTGATGGCTGCATAGTATTCCATTGTGTATATATACCACATCTTCTTTATCCATTCATCTGTTGATGGACATCTAGGCGCTTTCCACAGTTTGGCTATTGTGGACATTGCTGCTATAAACATTCGGGTGCACGTGCCCCTTCGGAGCACCACGTTTGTATCTTTAGGATATATACCCAGGAGTGCAATTGCTGGGTCGTAGGGTAGCTCTATTTTCAGTTTTTTGAGGAACCTCCACACTGTTTTCCAGAGTGGTTGCACCAGCTTGCATTCCCACCAACAGTGTAGGAGGGTTCCCCTCTCTCCGCATCCTCGCCAGCATCTGTCATTTCTTGACTTGTTAATTTTAGCCATTCTGACTGGTGTGAGGTGGTATCTCATTGTGGTTTTGATTTGTATTTCCCTGATGCCGAGTGATGTGGAGCATTTTTTCATGTGTCTGTTGGCCATCTGGATGTCTTCCTTGCAGAAATGTCTGTTCATGTCCTCTGCCCATTTCTTGACTGGATTATTTGTTCTTTGGGTATTGAGTTTGATAAGCTCTTTATAGATTTTGGATACGAGCCCTTTATCTGATAGGTCGTTTGCAAATATCTTCTCCCATTCTGTCAGTTGTCTTTTGGTTTTGTTTACTGTTTCCTTTGCTGTGCAAAAGCTTTTGATCTTGATGAAATCCCAATAGTTCATTTTTGCCCTTGCTTCTGTTGCCTTTGGCGATGTTCCTAGGAAGAAGTTGCTGCGGTTGAGGTCAAAGAGGTTGCTGCCTGCATTGTCCTCAAGGATTTTGATAGATTCCTTTCGCACATTGAGGTCCTTCATCCATTTTGAGTCTATTTTAGTGTGTGGTGTAAGGAAATAGTCCAATTTCATTTTTCTGCATGTGGCTGTCCAATTTTCCCAGCACCATTTGTTGAAGAGGCTGTCTTTTTTCCATTGGATATTCTTTCCTGCTTTGTCGAAGATTAGTTGACCGTAGAGTTGAGGGTCTATTTCTGGGCTCTCTATTCTGTTCCATTGATCTATATGTCTGTTTTTGTGCCAGTACCATACTGTCTTGATGATGACAGCTTTGTAATAGAGCTTGAAGTCTGGAATTGTGATGCCACCGACTTTGGCTTTCTTTTTCAATATTCCTTTGGCTATTCGAGGTCTTTTCTGGTTCCATATAAATTTTAGGATTATTTGTTCTATTTCTTTAAAAAAAATGGATGGGATTTTGATAGGGATTGCATTAAATGTGTAGATTGCTTTAGGTAGAATAGACATTTTCACAATATTTGTTCTTCCAATCCATGAGCATGGAATATTTTTCCATTTCTTTGTGTCTTCCTCAATTTCTTTCATGAGTACTTTATAGTTTTCTGAGTATAGATTCTTTGCCTCTTTGGTTAGATTTATTCCTAGGTATCTTATGGTTTTGGGTACGATTGTAAATGGGACTGACTCCTCAATTTCTCTTTCTTCTGTCTTGTTGTTAGTGTAAAGAAATGCGACTGATTTCTGTGCATTGACTTTATATCCTGACACTTTACTGAATTCCTGTATAAGTTCTAGCAGTTTTGGAGTGGAGCCTTTTGGGTTTTCCACATATAGTATCATATCATCTGCAAAGAGTGATAGTTTGACTTCTTCTTTGCCGATTTGGATGCCTTTAATTTCTTTTTGTTGTCTGATTGCTGAGGCTAGGACTTCTAGTACTATATTGAACAGCAGTGGTGATAACGGACATCCCTGCCGTGTTCCTGACCTTAGCGGAAAAGCTTTCAGTTTTTCTCCATTGAGAATGATATTTGCGGTGGGTTTTTCATAGATGGCTTTGATAATATTGAGGTATGTGCCTTCTATCCCTACACTTTGAAGAGTTTTAATCAGGAAGGGATGCTGCACTTTGTCAAACGCTTTTTCAGCATCTATTGAGAGTATCATATGGTTCTTACTCTTTCTTTTATTAATGTATTGTATCACATTGATGGATTTGCGGATGTTGAACCAACCTTGCAGCCCTGGAATAAATCCCACTTGGTCGTGGTGAATAATCCTTTTAATGTACTGTTGGATCCTATTGGCCAGTATTTTGGTGAGAATTTTTGCATCTGTGTTCATCAAGGATATTGGTCTGTAATTCTCTTTTTTGGTGGGATCCTTGTCTGGTTTTGGGATCAAGGTGATGCTGGCCTCATAGAATGAGTTTGGAAGTTTTCCTTCCATTTCTATTTTTTGGAACAGTTTCAGGAGAATAGGAATTAATTCTTCTTTAAATGTTTGGTAGAATTCCCCTGGGAAGCCGTCTGGTCCTGGACTTTTGTTTGTTTGAAGATTTTTGATGACTGTTTCAATCTCCTTACTGGTTATGGGTCTGTTCAGGTTATCTATTTCTTCCTGGTTCAGTTGTGGTAGTTTATACATCTCTAGAAATGTATCCATTTCTTCCAGGTTGTCAAATTTGTTGCCATAGAGTTGCTCGTAGTATGTTCTTATAATTGTTTGTATTTCTTTGGTGTTGGTTGTGATCTCTCCTCTTTCATTCATGATTTTATTTATTTGCGTCCTTTCTCTTTTCTTTTTGATAAGTCTGGCCAGGGGCTTATCAATCTTATTAATTCTTTCAAAGAACCAGCTCCTAGTTTTGTTGATTTGTTCTATTGTTTTTTTAGTTTCTATTTCATTGATTTCTGCTCTGATCTTTATGATTTCTCTTCTCCTGCTGGGTTTAGGCTTTCTTTGTTGTTCTCTCTCCAGCTCCTTTAGGTGTAGGGTTAGGTTGTGTATTTGAGACCTTTCTTGTTTCTTGAGAAAGGCTTGCACTGCTATATATTTTCCTCTCAGGACTGCCTTTGTTGTATCCCACAGATTTTGAACTGTTGTGTTTTCATTATCATTTGTTTCCATGAATTTTTTCAATTCTTCTTTAATTTCCTGGTTGACCCATTCATTTTTTAGAAGGATGCTGTTTAGTCTCCATGTATTTGCGTTCTTTCCAAATTTCCTCTTGTGATTGAGTTCGAGCTTCAGAGCATTGTGGTCTGAAAATATGCAGGGAATGATCTCGATCTTTTGGTACCGATTGAGACCTGATTTATGACCCAGGATGTGGTCTATTCTGGAGAATGTTCCATGTGCACTAGAGAAGAATGTATATTCTGTTGCTTTGGGATGGAATGTTCTGAATATATCTGTGATGTCCATCTGGTCCAGTGTGTCATTTAAGGCCTTTATTTCCTTGTTGATCTTTTGCTTAGATGATCTGTCCATTTCAGTGAGGGGAGTGTTAAAGTCCCCTGCTATTATTGTATTACTGTTGATGTATTTCTTTGATTTTGTTATTAATTGGTTTATATAGTTGGCTGCTCCCATGTTAGGGGCATAGATATTTAAGATTGTTAGATCTTCTTGTTGGACAGACCCTTTGAGTATGATATAGTGTCCTTCCTCATCTCTTATTATAGTCTTTGGCTTAAAATCTAATTGATCTGATATAAGGATTGCCACCCCAGCTTTCTTCTGATGTCCATTAGCATGGTACATTGTTTTCCACCCCCTCACTTTAAATCTGGAGGTGTCTTCGGGTCTAAAATGAGTTTCTTGTAGGCAGCATATTGATGGGTTTTGTTTTTTTATCCATTCTGATACCCTGTGTCTTTTGATTGGGGCATTTAGCCCATTAACATTCAGGGTAACTATTGAGAGATATGAATTTAGTGCCATTGTATTGCCTGTAAGGTGATTGTTACTGTATATTGTTTCTGCTTCTTTCTGATCTACTACTTTTAGGGTCTCTCTTTGCTTAGAGGACCCCTTTCAATATTTCCTGTAGAGCTGGTTTGGTGTTTGCAAATTCTTTCAGCTTTTGTTTGTCCTGGAAGCTCTTTATCTCTCCTTCTATTTTCAATGATAGCCTAGCCGGATATAGTATTCTTGGCTGCATGTTTTTCTCGTTTAGTGCTCTGAATATGTCATGCCAGTTCTTTCTGGCCTGCCAGGTCTCTGTGGATAGGTCCGCTGCCAATCTAATGTTTTTACCCTTGTATGTTACAGACTTCTTTTCCCGGGCTGCTTTCAGGATTTTCTCTTTGTCGCTAAGACTTGTAAATTTTACTATCAGGTGACGAGGTGTGGACCTATTTTTATTGATTTTGAGGGGCGTTCTTAGCATCTCCTGGATTTTGATGTTTGTTCCCTTTGCCATATTAGGAAAATTCTCTCCAATAATTGTCTCCAATATACCTTCTGCTCCCCTCTCTCTTTCTTCTTCTTCTGGAATCCCAATTATTCTAATGTTGTGTCGTCTTATGGTGTCACTTATCTCTCGAATCCTCTCCTCGTGTTCCAGTAGTTGTTTGTCTCTCTTTTGCTCAGCTTCTTTATTCTCTGTCATTTGGTCTTCTATGTCACTAATTCTTTCTTCTGCCTCATTTATCCTGGCAGTGAGAGCTTCCATTTTTGATTGCACCTCATGAATAGCTTTTTTGATTTCAACTTGGTTAGATTTTAGTTCTTTTATTTCTCCAGAAAGGGCTTTTATCTCTCCGGAGAGGGTTTCTCTAATATCTTCTATGCCTTTTTCGAGCCCGGCTAGAACCTTGAGAATTGTCATTCTGAACTCTAGATCTGTCATGCTACCTATGTCTGTATTGATTAGGTCTCCAGCCTTCGGTACGGCCTCTTGTTCTTTTTTTTGAGGTGAGTTTTTCCGCCTTGTCATTTTGTCCAGGTAGGATTTGCTTTCTCCTGCTGTGGAATTCCGCTGTTCTTGGTGACTGAAGTTGGTTTTGGATCGGTTTCTTGTTGATCTTCTGGGGGAGGGGCCTGTTGTAGTGATTTTCAAGTGTCCTTGCCGCAGGCGGAATTGCACCGCCCTTGCCAGGGGCCGGGCTAAGGAATCCGCTCGGGTTTGCTTTCGGGAGCTTTTGTTCCCTGAGCGCTTTCCGTAGAGTCCGGAGGACGGGAATGAAGATGGCGGCCTCCCAATCTCTCAGCCCGGAGGAGCCGAGAGCTTGGGGTTCCGCTCCTCAGTGCGCTCTCAGAGCAAAGCGCCCAACAGTCCCGCCTCCCTGGCTTGCGGTCGCGCCTCGAGGAAAGCAGTCAATTGTTGGAGCTGGAGAAAAGCGCCGGGTCGCTTTTGTCTCTGTGGCCTCCGGCCGCGCTCCGAGCCCACCCAGCCTGCGACCGGCACAAGGTAACCCCGGGCTTAGAGCTCACTCCTCGGCTTTGTCGCTATAGCCGGCTTCCCCGCTCCAATACCTGCGAGCTCTGTGGCACTCAGACACCCCCAGTCCTTCTGTGACCCTGCGGGTCCTGGGTTATGCTGACCCCGCCTGGGTTTCCCCCCAGTTTAGCCTCTGGAGCGATGTCTCCCAGTGGAGCCGACTTTTAAAAGTCCCGATTTTGTGCTCCGTCGCTCCGCCGCTTGCCGGGTGCCGGCCCCTCCCCCCGGGGTCTATCTTCCCGTCGCTTTGGATTCACTTCTCCGCAGGTCCTACCTTTCAGAAAGTGATCGATTTTCTGTTTCTGGGATTGTTGCTCTTCTTCTCTTTGATTTCCCGTTGGATTTGTAGGTGTTCACAATGGTTAGATAAGCTATCTAGCTGATCTCCTGCTACCCGATGTCGTCTCAGCCTGCTACTTCTCCGCCATCTTGACTCCTCCCCTCATGTAGCTTAATCTTGACAGCAATGCCTCACACTAAGCAAGTCCGTATTTGGATTGCTTTGCTTACTCTTTCCACATAGGATGGCTTAAGACCTCTATAATCTGAAGATAAAATCTGCAATATGTTTTGTATGTGAATAAATCTTGGTTCTCTCTAAAACTTAGAAGAATCTCCACAAACAAATGGACTTCATACCGTGCATCCAGCAGTCTGGATGGGAGCTCTCCCATTGTAACTTACAGGATCCAGCCACGAAGGCATGAACTCTGTGCGTCAGGGGTGGGTTTTGGTTGCCTCCTCAGTGAATTTGCTGCTGCCTGCCTTTGCCCAAGGCAGACACATCTGTGTCTTTGTCATATTTTACAGTGAGGACAGTTGAATGTTTTAGCCAGGCCTTTTCTTTCTCTTACAGGAGAATATTGTTAGCGATTAACAGGGAGAGATTATCCAGAGCGCATTACAAAGTGCTAACACAGCACCAGATTGATCCCAGTAGCTTTGCTTGCGACCATGCAGGGATGGGTTTGCCATGAGGTCCAAAGGGCCAATCAGGCGTGAGAGCTTTTCTCAACCCCGGGAGGGCGGAGGCCGTGTGCTTTTATAAAATTTGCCACAGTGAGACATTTTAACTGCGGGCCATTATTGCTGCTGTTTCTGCTCTGACTCGCCACCCCCACCACCCCGCGTCGCCTTTCCCCTGCTGTGCCGTGGAATTGGAGTGGCGCTGGGCAGTTCAGGGATGTGGCTCAGGGAATACTGATGTGGAGATACACTGAGTGTGAGTTTATTGCAATACATTGGAGGGTTCACCTTCCGGCTTACTGACCGCCTCATAGGCAGTCGCTACCTGAAGGTCCGGCAATTGTGTCTCAATAGGGACATGGCCTGTGGCACCAGCAGCAGATCCACGTGGAAAACAAGTTAGGAGAAACAAGCTTGGGGATGTCTGAAGCCAGAGCAAGTCTCTGGTAACTTCTCAGATATGGAAGAATTACGTGACTCATTGGATGTCTAAGAACATTGTCAGAGGAAGGTGCTGTTCTCATTGATAATGTGATACCTGCTATTATAAAGGTATCCTACATTGATTTCTTTTTTCATGTGAGTTATGTAAAATAAAACTGATCACAATCCCTTCCTTTGTCGGACAGCCATCTGTGGTAGCACTTCAATAAGCGAGTGCGAAGTTGAATATTCTGTGCCTTCCAACATATTCGACCAACCTTTTTTTTTTTTTTTTAAGATTTTATTTATTTATTTCACAGAGAGAGTGAGAGCACAAGTAAGGGGAGTGGCAGAGGGAGCGGAAGGGATGCGGGACTGGATCCCAGGACCCTGGGATCAGCTGAAGACAGACACTTAACAGACTGAGCCACCTGATGCCCTTTATTCAACTATGTCTTAACAAGACTGATCATCTTGTCCCAAAGCATTCTGGCACTTCCCAAATGGCACTTTTTTTTTTTTTTTTAACCATGACCAGTAGAGGAAGAGATAAATCCTAAATAATAATGAATAGGCTCTCAGATTGTTTGATAACCCAATTAATGAAGAGAAGTGATGCCTATGAACCCAGTGGGAAGAGATTTGAATCTCCTGCTGTTTTGACATGAAGTTCTGACATCACAAAACATAATCTCCCATGTTGTAGAGATGTGCTAGCGAGCCACTGCCACGGGAGCCTGGTGACAAGCCAGTTGACGAGTGTCAACTGAATCAGAGTGTGTAAGGTTAGTTTCCACACAAGAAGAGCTGAAAAAAGCCTGAAGTCATACAGCTTTCATGTGAGAGAAATTTTGGATTTCCCCAATTTGACAATTCTAAAATGTGCACAATATAACCCATAATGAGTTGTGAAGGTGAAAGAAATTTTCAAACTATCAATAATAAAAAAGATATTTAGATCAATTGTCATTATTATTATTATTATTGGTGCCTGAAGAAACTTTGAACTAGGAATCAGGTTGTAGGGGTGCCTGGATGGCTCAGTCACTTAGGCTTCTGCAGTTAGCTCGGGTTACATGATCATGGGGTCCTGGGATTGAGCCCACGTTGGGCTTCCTGCTTGGGGGAAGTCTGCATCTCCCTCTGCCCCTCCTCTACTCATGCTGTCCCTCTCTCTCAAATGGCTAAATAAAATCTTTAAAAAAATCAGGTTGTAAAATTTTTTTGTGTTTTGGATATTTGGAATTATTACTAAAATCCACCAAATCTTGGTAAAATATTAAAAGAAAATAGAATATTTGTTAATATCCCCATTTTATTATTTAATATCTAAATGCATTCTTTAGCTGAGGTTTAGTATGTACACTTGCAATTTCAAAACCTAAGAAAGTGGGTTTAAATCTCATCAAGTGTTGGGCACCTGGGAGGCACAGTCAGTCAAGAACCGACTCTTGGTTTCAGCTCTGGTCATCATCTCAGGGTCGTGGGATCGAGCTTGTGTTTTAGCCCATAGTCTGCTTAAGACTCTCTCTCCCTCTGCGGCCACCCCCCACAAGCTCTCACTCTCTCTCTAATCAATAAGTCTTTTAAAAAAAAACCCTCATGTGTTAAATATAAATAATGGCTTAATTCCACAAGTGGTTCTCACATGGGGGGAACAACACCAGGGTTTTCTCTGCAGCGTCCCCACCCCAGAAGATGAACAAAGCTGAATAAGTGTCTACAGCGATTTCTCTTTGTGTGCTGAGTGTTCCCCGATTGTCTGGTCATCACAGTCCAGTGTTAGATATTGAAAATTAGTGGCAATATTGGGCAGTGTGGCTTGACTGGTAGGACGAGGTTGTTGTAGGTAGATGAGGTGATCTCTTACCAGGCAGTGTGAAGAGGAGAGCACTGGCATGAGGGAACCTCATCAACAAACAGAAACCAAGGGCAGGAAGCCGCTTACTAGCCCTCAACCACGTGAGTAACACTGCCGAACCTTCCAGGATTTTGTGTAGGCCACAACACCATACAGCTAGTTGCTGGTTGGGTATGCAGAACCTCAGGTCCATCCAGACCTTCTGAACCAGGACTGGTATGTTAACGGCCCCACTGGTGACTTGTGTGCACTTGAACATTTGCAAAACCTGGGACAGGAGACTGTCCTTCCATTCTCCTTCTGCCTTAGCCTTTGCTTGTGCTGTCCTCTGTGTAAGGAAGGCCTCCTTCCCAGCCAAGCCCGGGCCGCTAGCGCTGAAAAGACACGATGCAGGTAAAATGTGAGCTAAAGTAATTGCACAAGGCAGGGAAAGAAATCTTGCTGGATGTGAGAAATATTAAGATGTTAAATATGTGCAAGCTTGTCTGGGAGACAGAGGAGGATGACAGTGAGATTGGAAGCCTAGCACTGATTGAGGCATCTAGTTGTGTCCACTGTCCCTTCTTTACAGAGAAGGCGACTGAGAAGGTCTCAAAGCTGGGACAGGCCTAGGCTAGTGTTCTTGACTCAGTAGCCAGCACACTTACCTGGATGGACGTGGAAGGTGAGAACAGGAACGGGTCAAGCATCATGCTCAGACACCTGAGGAGCAGGAAGGGACTTTCAGGGAGGAGGGCTGGGGAGAGGGAATCAGTTCATTATGGTGAGCCCAGGACGTGTTAAGATACCCTACAGAATTGACCTATTCCCCAGGAAGAATGGAAAGAGGAACCTGCCCACACACAGCGCTCACACTGTTCCTCTAGTGTCCCTGTCCTCTGAAACATCTGTTTTATACCTTCTCCTCTTGTCTCAAACTTCCCTCCCTCCTCACACTTCCTTCCTCAGCCACTTCTAAGGCGTTGCGTGCCTAGGAGGAAGGATAATGTGAATGACGTAATTCCTGTGTTTGATGAACTTTAAATTGAATAGGAAAATATATGGGTATAAAGCTACTTAAAATAGTGTTAAACTAACAATATTACCACATGTCGTTAGAATGTTTGAAACAATTGACCATTTTCTCTAAGATTCTTCTCTTAACTTCTCTGATATGTCTCTCTCCTGCATTTCCTACACTTTACTCCTTGCCTGGTTTCTCTTCCTCTTCCTTTCCCTGTGCTCAACCCTAGGTGACGGGGCACCCTTTCTCAGCCCCTAGTCCCCATCTATTTTCTTCCCTAAGGTAATAATAACCAATACCATGGCTTTAAATACCATCCCTATAACATTGACTCCCATATTGACATCCTTAGTCACATCTCTCCTCTTGACCTTCAGATGCATATCTTTAATCTCCTTTGTGATATCTCCACTCAGCTGGCTGATACCCCAAAGTTAAAATGCCCAAAATATAACTCAGTTTCTCTGCTTTTCCCAGTTCTTGCTCCAAAATGCTCACATTCCATCACAGTAAATGGGAACAATGTCTAACTTGTCACTCAGATATGAAATTGGAAATCAACATTATTTCTTCTTTCCCTTAAATCCTCACATCCAAACTATAAGCAAGTCTAAATAACTCTTTCTTCTAAATATATCCTGCACATACCACTTCTCTCCATCTCCAGTACCACCTCCCTTGTCTAAGCCACCATGTTGTCTTGCCTGGACTATTGCAGTAGATATCTTACTGGACTCTCTGCATCTGCTCAGGCCCCTGTAATCCATTCTCCAGCAGCCAGAGTTATCTTTTATATTTACACATCAGATTACATAATTTCCTGACTCTAATCCTTCAATAGTTTCCTATTGGATTTAGAATAAGATTCAACATCTTCTATCCCACAGAGTCTTACATGAGTTCATCCCCAATCTTCCAACCTACCACTCTAAACTCATCTTCTATTGCCATCTTTCTGATTCCCTAGGGTTCAAACACACTGCCTTCTTTGCTGTCCCTCAAATCTGCCAAGTCCTTGGTGCCTCAGGGATTTCGTGTCTGCTTTTCTTTCTGCCTGCAGTGACTTTTGCATGCTGGCTCCTTCTCATCGGTCATGTTTAGCTCAAATGTCACTTTTACTGAGTACTCATGCCCAAATGCTTTATTTCCCTCAGTTACTCTCTATCATATTACTTTGTTTATTTTATTCAAAAGACTTATCATGAACTGAAATTATCCTGTTGGCTCATTCTCTTTCTCCCCACCTAGAATTCTTGAGATATGCACTATATATCTATCTAATTTGCTTTAGCATCTCTCATGATTAGAATGTGGGCTTGATATATATATTATAAGCCCAGTAATATTTAATCAAATGAATGAGTACATTAACGAATATACAACACATAGATACATAATACACACAACTTAACCTGACATAGAAAAGGCCAGGAGAGATATGGCATCAATTTTCTAATATTTAAAGGAACTTCATGAAGAAGAGGGATTTAATTTATGCTACATCACCTCCAGGAGATAAGCAGAGTCATAGGCAGAAGCTGATGGGGGCAAATACTGGTACAGTTTAAAGGAGAACTTTCTAGCATAACATCTGTCCAAAGTTTGGGTCCTGCTTGAGAGATGATGAGTTCCTGTCACTAGAGCTGTTCATGAATAGACAGCGTGGCTGTGGGGACAGAGATGTTGTGAAGGAGAGTCATAGCTTCCTGTAATAAATGGTTTTTAAGGTTTCTCTCAATCTTGATTGTCTTTAAGGAGTGGGCAGTGATTTTTTCTTTAAGGTGCCTCTTGTCCTGTAATAATGAATAGATAGAGGTTAGGTTGATGAAAACATAGACCAGACTCTTTAGCTGAATTCAATACTCTTCACCAAAGACTAGGTTTTCACTTATACTTTTTCAATTAAAATGAGATGGAAAGAAGAGAAAACAGAAGCAACTTATCCTGATCCTGGGAAGCTGCCTTCACTCAGGAAGTTCTTAGAGTGTCTGCTCCAGAATTTTACTCAGAGTCATATAAAATGAGGTGTCTCATTGCTTTATGGTTTCACCATAATTTTTACAACAAATTGGTTTACTCAACACTTGTCACGCTTTTTATTCATTAGATTTCAAGTCATATGACTTTTGCTTCAAATCCGTTTCTGACGGGTGAAGCATACCTCCCCCGAGGATATTTGAAATATGTTGAAGTCTTTATAAGAGCACACCCCAAAAATATTTTGCATAATGACAGGATTACTAAAATACTTAAGAGTTCCTTCCAAGGTGACTGCTTGGTGACAAGCACCTATTGAACATATTGGTTCTGTACGAAGTGTTAAAGAAACATACATAGACATATTTCATTAATGTCATGTGACATGTGTGTCGAAGTGCACATGCGTATCAAAATGCCAAAACTTTTACTAGTTTTTTTTTTGTTTTGACAAGAAGATCATTGCTGTACAGCTTTGCACCATGTACCCTTAATATTTAGGGCTTTACAATTGTTATGCACATCGCTTCTGCCATTTTGGGAGGTTTTTTCATTGCATTTAAAACATTTATTATGTGTTTCCTCTGCATATGCACAATCAATGTGTAATAAGGCTATACATGTGATTATAGTGTTGGATTCACATAGAAAATAGCTGTTAGTATGAAACAATGAATTTGGGTTTCCAGTGAGTAATTTGAGTGGTTTGTAAACCTTTTAATGTTTTGTAAAAAATGCATGACTGATTATATACCTTTGAATATCCTTGAAATAAGGTAGTTTATTTTGATGAGTGATTGTAGAAATTCTAAGCATATACTCAGCATATAACATCTTCCAAATTATATTCTTTTCTATTTTTAAGAAATGAAATGCTCTTTCATGTCTACTTCTAATTTATCATTTTGTAGTTAAGCCCAATGAACTGATAGACCATTATCCTATCTTATTAAAACACTCATAGCTTGCTATTCTGACAATATATCAAAAGAGGAGCAAAACAGGGAAATGTATACAGAATACTTAAGTCAATTTTATCATTGATATGATATTTTTAGGTAGAGATGCTGTAATTCTTAACAATAAAGGTACAGTATAGTTTGGTTTAGCTTGAGTTTTCAGATCAATATTCTTAGACAGGAATAATCCTATAGTTTCATATTTGGCCAAATTATTTTCTTCTCAATCTCCCAAAAGGGAAATAGAGCATCCCTTTTATCAGTTTGATGCCATTATGAATGTTGCCTTTGAGGCTTTGTTCCTCAATTCCAAAGACATTTTAACAACCATAATCCAGGAAAGAAGATCATATATTTATCATTTGGTCTTTTTCACAACTCTTACATTTCTGCTATAATAATATACCTTAGTGCTCATTTTTCCCAGCTATTAAAGCTCTTAGGTTGAACTCTTTCTGGTTATTTAAACATCCAACAGCTGAAATATTTTATGACTTCTACCTTTCCATTAAAGAAAAGCTAACATTTGCCCAGATCTTGATAAAATTGGTATCAGATTAATGTGACTTTCCCCCAAACACTATGGTTTGTTGTCATATAGCAGGTAGTAGTGTTGTTACAATCAGATATTCTCCCCAACTTTCTCTGTGAGGGAGAAAGGTCACTTGTGTTCAAGAATTTGAATGGAGGATAGGAATACTGAAGAATACATTTTTCTCTGGGGGAAAAAAGAAGAATATATTAATAACCTAAATAAAATGTTTAAGTTTTTAATATTGGAGAATACATAAGAGTGTCTCACAGTTTTGTCTGCCTGCCTCTCTTAATGTGACTATGGTAGGTTTGTGAACCTGAGGCTTCCTTCAGCCTGTGCTGAAGTAGTCCAGTGTAACAGTCAGAATTCTCCAGAGAAATGGAATCCATAGGGTATACAGGAATAGAGAGACTTGCTTTAAGGAATTAACTTAATGTGATTGGGTAGACTGGCAGGTTTGAAGTCTTCAGGCGGGACATTCAGACAGAAGCAGATGTGACAGTCTTGAGTCTGAAATTTAGGACAGGATGTCAGGATGGAAATTCAGACAAGGTTTCTATGTCGGTAGTCTGGAGGCAGAATTCCTTCCTTCCTTCTCTGGGAAACCTGTTTTCCCTTCTAATTCCTTCAACTGACTGGATAAGACCTACCCACATCAGGAGGGCGATCTGTTTTACTTAACATTAACTGGTTTTAGGTGTTACATCTATGGGATACCTTCAGGGCAACAACTTAACCAGTGTTTGACCAAACAGGTAGACACCATAGCCCAGCTAAGTTGATGCAAAATTCAGCACCACACCCAGGGATGCTCCCCCCAGCTCCAGGCCTCTTTTGTGAGACTGATACGGACGCAGGAAAACCAAGGCAACACTCTCTTTCTGAAATCATAGCTTTAAGACTGGGCCTGCACTTCGGGTTGAGTGAGCGGGGAGCACCAGTCCCTGCCAGTTGAGGGAGCTTGCTGGAGACCCTGGGGAGAGTGGGAATGTGGGGCAGTGGAAGGAGAAGAGAGGAGCTGAGAGTTAGTGAGGCTGTCCTGGTGAGGGCTTGTAAGCTCTGGGCCTTAAGTCCAGCTCGGCCCAGCCATTCCCTCTTTTGCTTGAGCAACGAAGTTTAATACGTGACATTATCATGAAGAAGCTTAGTGTTAAATGATGTTCAGAAATCCATGGAGTCATTTATTCGTGTATGTTTTGGCTCCTGTATTTGCCTTTATAGAAACGTTGGGCACTGAGATAAAGCAGTGAGCTAGAGAAATACAATGTCTGAAATGTTTGGTAGATTCAGCAAACAGTGAGCAGTTGATGGCACGTGAACTACGGTTCATGCAAGGGTGAGTGGATGGTGCAGCAGGGGACACTGTGGGAGGAGCCGACCATCTTGGATGAGGAATTGGGTTTCTCTCTCTTTCTTCCTTTCTTTCTTCCTCCCTTTCTTTCTAAGATTTTATTTATTTACCTGACAGAAAGAGAGTGAGCACAAGCAGGGGGAGCATCAGGCAGAGGGAGAGGGAGAACACGACTCCCTGCTGAGCGGGGAGCCTGATGTGGGACTCGATCCCAGGACCCTGGGATCATGACCTGAGCTGAAGGCAGACACTTAATGACTGAGCCACCGAGGTGTCTCAAGAAATTAGGTTTCTTTGAGGAGGAGCAAGTATGGTGACGCCTGAAGGACAAGGCTAAGTCATCTAGAGAAGGGAAGAAGGTTCCAGTCAGAGGAAAGGGGAGGAGTGAAGGTACTGGAGTATGAGCCAGAATCATACAAGGAACTGAAAGGGCGGAAGGGTTGGCAGAGATGAAGGGAAGAGAGACAGAGAGACTCCTTAAGAGGAGAGACCTCAACATTGTCCAAACCCTATCGGTGCCCTTGTGAGCCACAACCAGTATTTGAGGAACTAGGTAGATGGTGATGCCATTATCTGAGATGGGGGAGCTGGGAGGAGGAAGCCTTTTCAGGAAGCAACATGGTCATTCTGTTTGGGATATGTTAAATTTGGGAGGTCAATGGTAATTCTGTTGGGGATATCTTAAATTTGGGAGGGGATGTTTAATGTAATCAATGTTTGGGGCCCAGGGAGTGTGTCTGTATGATCCTCTTTCCCTGTGTGAATGGGGTGGGCAGAGGCTGAAAGATGGGACAAACTCTTCGTGAAGAATATTCTACACACACACCAATAATGATAATAATAATAATAATAATAATACTGCACCTTAGTTAACTGCCACTACAGCACAATTTACCAGTTAATTATAAGATTAAAAAGCCCCTTCACTTAGCTAGCCAGACAGACACCAGGACCACAGTCACAGAATGGGAGCTGGAAAGAATCCCACAGCTCATCTAATTCAACAGTTTAATTTCAAAAATAAAGAAATTAAAGCCAAGAGATCATCAAGACGAAAACCAAAACTTCCTGATCCCTAGTACTTTGCTCTTTCTACTATGGTTTAGTGGGAAGGGAGTAAGGAAGACAACACTTTAACGTGACAAATATTTCCCTTTTTTTCACACAGCACTCTCAGTCTTATTTGAATGCCATTCACCTAATTTCTCTTTCAATTAGTGTTAAGCTATGATTGATTGGCGGTAGCTGCCTGAAACACCATATCAGAAGCCACATTGGTTTGCAGTGTCTACTACAAATGGGGCACATATTTAATGTCCGAACCACTCTCAAAGGACAGTGAAATGGAGATTGATTATTAATTATTCAGGGACAGCGAGCATGAGCCAGGACTGTCCTGAGCAAAGTAGAACCTGCAGTCTCCCTAACAATGAGGGCAAGAGGACGGACATGAGGCACAGACGCCATCTTTGCCATTCCTCTTTGCTCTGGGTTTTCCATCAAAATTAGAATTTGTTTTCATTTTGAGAGGGGAAAAAAAGAGAAAAGAAAAGATTGATTCCGTGCAGCTAGGTTCTAGAATTTTTTACTATCATCCTCTTCATGGAGATTTACTAAATATTGGTCTTGGGTGTTCATAATGTATTACTCCCCAAAAGTAATTAAAATAGAGTCATTTTTATATAACCCTACCTTGATCCAAAGGAAATATCTCAGAATGAGGACGATGTAAACGTTGGTCTACAAAGCTTGTCTTTCTGCTCTTTAAGTCAGTTCGTCTTTCTTCTGAAAGAATATCTTCTATAAAGTCAAGAGCTTTGTCTCACTTTTGATGAGCACATTTAGAATGCTGGAAATAACTTAAGACACAGGGTGGAAATTTTCTTTTTTAGTGTAAGTTGAATAATTAGTAGATGATAGTGCTTCTAAAACAATTTTAAATGCCAGATCATATTTGAAAGAATCATGCAATTAGAGTCAAATACATTGAGGAAATGTGGTTATCACTTATGTCAAGAGAAAACTTAACATTAGTAATCATGGTAACATATACAGCAAGCACTCATAAATGCGCCTGTTTCAGAATTTCCTCTTGACCTTTTTCATGAGCAGATGTTGCCAGATCTTTCTTCTGCAGGTGAGGCATCTCGAAAGGAATTCAGAGTATTGAAGGTCGTAATCCCCCTCACTGTGGGATTTCTATAAGGAATGGACACATTACAGAAGAACAGACTCAACACCCATTACCAATTTTTATTTGAATCTCTGTACCTCAAAATAAATTTCACTGAAAATAATGATCATATCATACCTAGTACATCAGAGAAATGTTCATGTTAGTAGAAATGCAGAATCGTTCTAGAAAGTAGTGCACTGACAGCACATGAAAACAAATGACTTTTAGGGAAGGGTCTAAATATGGGGAAATGCAAATATACTAAATAGTAAAAATGTCACTAATGTGAGGAGCTAAAGTTGTTAGGGTATGGAAAGTTGGTATTCTATGAAATACTTCTTAAGCAGAAGACTTAAGTAAAAAGCCTCCCCAAATAAGAGTAAGCCTCATTATTGAAACTTACTCTGTTCCTGTACCATGAGTTTTTTTATTTGAACTATTTACATATATCAGATTTTTTTTAAAGTCGAGACATTTTGTCCTGGAAAATAAGCATTTTTATGCGAATTTTGCCCTTTAAATCTTGCAGCTTTTAAATGTGGTTGCTCTTTATCTCATAGTTTTTGAAATGGTTTATAATCAGTGGTGTTATTAAGATACGTTATCAATATATGCCTATTTTTATGTATTTAGTAAGTGAGTATCTGGACTCGTTTGTAAAACGGATTTGAAATTAAGTAATTTTTCTTTCTTCCAGTTGGACATTCTAACATTTTTTCATAGTCTGAAAATCAGCTCCCGGGATCACTTGAAAAATGTTGTGGTCATGAAGAAGGAAAAAAAGTAGAAAAATATTGCCTACAGATTTAGCCTATTAAATACTGGGACTCAACAGGCAAGATTTGTCTGGTGGGATTTCATGGTAGAAAGCAAAATGACTTAATGTATTTTAATCCACACCCTCAAATAACATGAAGACCCATGAAGTTTTTGTGGGTGACTTCTTTTCTTTCTGTTGTTCTTGTTGGAGGGGGTGAGGAAGCTATATTATTTCATTTGTATTATTTCTAAAAATTGCATTTACAGTTGAAGAAGGCTCATACTATTGAGGGTATGAAACACATTTCAATAAAAAGTTCCGATATTTTCAGAGTGTTTCTATTCTCTTGGTAGAAGAGAGAGCTGAGACACTCCTTTATCTTTTAGAATTTTTGTAGCCAGATCTTAGGGACCAGACTGATTATGGAACTGTCATTTTCAAGTTATTTTTCCTTCTGATTTCAGTAACTAAAACCTCACATACCTTGACAACTTAAGAGTTCTGTGATATCACGACAGAAAAACTCCAAGCCATACTTCCTGCAAATTGTAACAGATTTATGTTTTCCAAATTAATTGAAACTGCAGTTTGGGTATGTCACTACCAGATGTCACTGTCTCGTGATCTGAACGGCTGGAATTCAGCCTGTAGGTGTGTACTTAGGTAAAATCATGCACTAATTTTCAGACCAGTTCATTTCTGCCAGTTACCGGGAAAGATGGTCTGCTGGGGGTTGTTTAGCCTAAAGAATGAGGTTGTATCATCTGTCACGTGGTGGATAGCCTATTGAGAGTGCCACGATGAAAGAGTTTTAAGCCTCTGGGATTGGCCATGCTGCAAGACCGTATGCCACTGGCTTTCTATATATATGCCAACAAATTCCCTGTTTTGTACTTAGACTAAGTTTCTTTAAGATGCAACCTAAAAGGTTTTAAACACAGTAGAGTAATACTTGGAATTACAGAAAAGTATGTTTTGGAATCATAGATGTCCACTACTTAGAAGGAACACATGTGAATTTGGACCACTTGACTTAACTTTGAGCTTCAGAATTACACACAAGTGCAGTATTATTATTTCTGTACAAAGGGTTATAATTTGTTGAATAGAACTGGAATAAGTTTTGGTTAGCCAGCCCTGGGTGACATGAACATCCAGGATCCTGTCACAGTGGACAAGGGGATGGGGTACTTTAATTAGCTTGGATTGTTTGCCTAGCCCTTGGCTGTGGCAGCAGGTGTGGGATCAATCCAAGTTAAACCATATGAGATGTATTCCACACAGGAAGTGAGGCCTGTTCCTAAAAGATGGGGGGATGGAAGCCGAATGGGCAAAAACAGTAGATGTGCACAACAAATCTTTGAATTGTTCTCATGCATCTGTCCCTTTCCAGGAGAGGGTGATTGTATCCAAGACTGCCAGATCTGTGTCTCTAGAATAAAATCTGAAAATGACACCCCTAGCAAGAGTGCCAAGATGTAGTACGAACTCCTTAGTCCACAAGATTTCTCTGACCCTGACTTCTTGTGTCCCGCTGGACGAGTCTCATCTCCATCACTCTCCCCGCCAGCGCTTCACGATTCTTTTGAATTGTCACACTCCTTCACGTACTGCTTTCCACCTCACATGTTTTACTCTTTCTCATAACAGAGATTTTTCCCAAGTTGTTTCCTCTACCTGGAAACACTTCCCCATTGTCTTCTGTAGCCATCATTTAAAATCACCCTGCAGCATGGCCTTTTCTAAATTTCCTCCTTCCTTGACCCCACTCCCCACTTCCTTAACAGATTTAGGTATTTCTCTTGTACGTGTCCATAGTATTTTGTGCTTACAAGTCTCATTTGCATTTATCATACCGCATTATCATATTTGATTTATTAGTCTATTTCCCAATTAAACATTGCCTTTATTAAGAATAGAGACCAAGGGATATCTTAGTTTTCCTCCACAAATTCTCCCTCAGTATCTTTCACAGGGTTTGGCACATAATAGACATTGAATGAATGGTCCGCCAATGAGTGAATGAATGCACGATTGAATGGATTCAGACAAGGCAGACACTAAAACATTTTCCATTTTCTCTCTGCAAATAATGAAGAAGCATTTGAGAGTCACTAAGCGCCATGGTATGAGAGCAAGCTCCAGCAAAAAGGCCAGAGCTCAAAGCCTTGCTTCTTCACTTGCCAGCTATGTAGTTGTGGGCCAACTACCTGACCTCATGTGGTCTGTGTTCTCTTATGTAGAGAGAATGATGGTAATTTCCACCATACCAAGTGACTTCTCCTTTAATCTTCACCAACTCTGTGATAAAAACAATTATTCCTATTTTATAGGTGAGGAGACTGAGATTCAGAATAGTGAACTGCTCCTTTAAGGGCACACAGGTTCAAAAATGGGGGGAGTATTAACTCTACGGAAGGGCTACCTGACTAAAGCCTTCACAGTTCAACTGCAAGAGATTTTGCAATTTCTTTTTATTGCCTAGAAGATGGTACAGGGAAATATTTTTCTCACCTTAGCTAATTTTGGTACTAATGATTATTTTCTTTACAAGAATGTAACACAAACCAAACAGGCTTTAGATATTGCTACAGTTGAGCACACCGCTTTTTAAATTTTAATGTTTATCCTTCTGGGTAATCGAATGTAGATACTTGATAAATAAATACAACTATTTTCACTCAAACTGGGAAAAAAAACACCGCAAATCTTTTATATTCAACATCTGTTTTATTTGTGTAGATATTAGCAATTTCTTTCCAAAAATAGAACAAGATATGTTGGAAAATGCGCTTAGCTCAGAATGGCAGAAATTTATTCAGAGTGTAGTGAAGCTGGATTCCTTTTCTCCATTCCCATGTGACAGATTACCTAAAGAGAGACAACTGGGTCTCCAAAGCCCTAGATGACCAAGATGGAAGAATTGGTAGTTCATTGTTCGTGTTTTTCTCTGCAGCTGAATTCTTAGAGCCCGTCTAGGAAGGAGGAAAAATGGATCAAACCAGAAGTTAAAGAAACATTCTCACCCTCTGGCCTACCACAGGCAGCCAGCACTAGCTGACCATAGTAATTCTGAGGATTATGTATCGCTCACTTTACCATCCCAAGCTCATGAAGGTGGACACTTCACATAAAAGGATGATTGACCAAATTATGTTCCACTCAGAAGATCAGGAAAATACTGAACGATTTTTTTTGTGTGTAAAATAATTGACATATGTTGTAAGTCATGATATCTAAGTCATGACATCTGCACTGATATCAATTTGTTTTCATTAACTTAGACAATTAAAATCAAGAACTCTGTTATTTTAAGCAAACGGCTTCATTTTACATTCATTTATTTCTATTTTGCATGAAGCACAGCTGCATTATAATGTGACCAAGCACAATAAAGTGTGCTCTGCTGTTTACGTATGTAAACAGAATTGTACCTCTCAGGTAGATGTGCAATTTTACCTAAGGTGTTCTGAAAGGACAAGGGCATGATATTTTTTTCTCTTCCAAAAATAACTCTTACTCAAACTTTAGAAACTATGGATTTTCTCTATTACCAAAACCAAATGGAATGTTCTGGGCCAATGGTCTAGGGCTATTGAATTGAAGTTATTTCATTTGTAATATCTTTCCCAATGGTTTTAAATCCCTTGGAAAAACAAATTGACCAAAATAACTCCTGCATTTAGGATATTTTCAGAATACAAACATATATACATTATATATATATGCACAAACATATATATGTAACATACATAATGTTTATATTACATTATGTTATATATACATAAACAATACAAATATATATATTATGTTATATATAATATATATATTATATATATAATTTGTGTATCTCTTCTGGTACCTGTATGAGTGACAGTTTTCTAGGTATATAACCAGAAGTGGGGCATCAGAAAATGCCCATTTTGTTTCACTAGTTATTGCCAAATTCTTCTGTATACTCAAATTCAGGACAATCCAAGGAAGACTTACTTGCAAAGATGACAAAGATGTGGGGAGAGGGCCCACCAAGTGGCAACACAGTGACTACAGCTAGTGGCAGCTGAGCTTTTAACACTTGCAGTCCCAAAGGGTGACTGACGGGAGGGAATGTGTACTTGAACCTGGAAGTCATGTAGAAAAAGTTGCCTTGAGAAGAGGAGTAAGCTGCCATGGAGACCTGGCAGAGAGGAGCCAGAGGAACAAATACTGTCTTTTCACTCTCCTCTCTCCTTCCTAAATAAAAATATTCTCCTTCCATTCTTGTTCTAAAGCCCCCAAACAGTGCAACAATACTGGGAACCAGAAGGTATTGGAGTTCACTACTGTTGACCATATAGGTTAGCTTCTCACAGCAGAGAGGAGACTCTCTGGGAGGGAAAGCTGAGTGCGTCAACTACAAGATCTGAGTTACTGGAAGTTCCGCTCACGTGTTGCTGCTGACTATAGAGTACTTCCTGGCATCTTGCCACTATTTCTTTACCTAGCCTCTTTTTCAGTGATGAACGCCCAGATTGCTTCCAAGGCCTTGTTGCCATGAATAATGCAGCAGTCAACTTTCTTGTATATATCTCTTTCTGAACTTGATGATTTCTTAGGGCCATGTACCCAGAGCAGAACCGATTGGCCTTAAGTGCATGTGTAGACTTAATTTGACCGAGTAGCAGTCTATGCTCCCAGAAGCAGTGCACAGGCGTTCCCGTATCTCCCCACTCTTGCCAACATTTAGCAGCTTCATAACTCCTAACAGTATAGTAAGTGAAGATGCATAGAGTATGATACTTTCGTGTAAATATTAAGCATGGAAACCACACATATTTTTTTACATATATATGCAGGAAAATATAAACAACTTAGCTGGAAAACTAAACTGGAGATGAGCTGAAAAGAGATTTCAACTTCATCTGTATAAAGTTTACATATAATATAAAGTTTTATATGTATAAAACTCTAGAAGAAATAAGACAAAATATCAACACTTAAAACTATCCCTAGACTTCTCTAATGTTCACATTATGATTTCTGCAACTTATTTGAAGTATAAAAATACGCAATAACTCACACTAACTTAAAATGCACATTTTGATAAATGTCGGCATATGTATACACCCACAAGACCATCACCACAATCATGATCATAAATGTTCTATTACCTCCAAAACTTTACTCTCTTTCACTAGACAATCATTTCTTGCCAGGCAACTACTGGCTAGCTTTCGGTCAGTGTAGATTAATGTGTGTGTTCTACAGTTCTGAGTAAATGTGATCACACAACAGGTATACTTCTTATTTTTATTTTCTGGCATGCCAACTTTTATTAAGTGTATGATTTTCATACACAGACTTCTTGTTGAACATATCAGTAGTTTGTTCCCTTTTATTTCGGAATAGTGTGTTCCTGGATACGTATACCATAATTCATTCATCTGTTTACCTGTTGATTGACATTTGGATTGTTTCCTGTTGGGACTTACACAAATAAAGTGGCTATGAACATTCATGTACAAGTTTTTGTTTGGACACATGTTTTCATTTCTTTTGGGGAAATATCTAGGAGTATAAAAGGTGAGTTTTATGGTAAGCCGTATCTGTTTATCTTTTCAAGAAATTCCCAAGTGGATTTCCAAGCTAGATGTACCATTTTACCGTCCCATTATCACGGTAAGAGGGCTAGTTGCTCCACATCCTCGCTAACCACTTAATGTGGTTATGGCTTTTCATTTTAGTCAGTGTAGTGGATGTATAGTGATATCTCTTTGGTCATTTCCTTGATGACTAATGAACTTGAGCATCTTTTTATGTACTTCTTTGTGCACTTACGTATCTTCTTTTATGAAGTGTCTACTCAAATATTTTGCCCATTTTTATTGGGTTAATTGTCTTATTAATTTTGTAAGTATTCTTTACATATTTTAGAAATTATTCTTTGTTAAATATATGCCATTTCAAATATTTTATGTCTGTAATTAGCTTTTTCATGTTCTTAAAGGTATCTTTTGGAGAGCGAATGTATTTAATTTTGATAAAATCTAATCATTTCTTTCTTTTGTGTTTAGATTTTGTATGCTACCCAATAAACCTTTGCCCACCTCCAAGATCATCTATGTTATGTTTGTTTGTTTTTGTGAAAGTTTCATATTTTTTTAGGTTCAACATTAGCGCTATGATCAATTTTTAGTTAATTCTGTGTAAGATATGAGTTATGAGTTGATGTTTACTTTTTCCCACACAGATATTAGGTTGATCCAGCATCTTTTGTTGAAAAGATTATCCTTTCCCCATCAACTTGGTTTGGCATTTTCATCAAAACATCATTGACTATATATATATATGGGTCTATTTCTAGACTCTCTATTCTATTCCTTTGATCTATATGTCTTTATTTTTGCCAATTTCAGACTGCAGGTTAATAGCAAGTCTTGAAATCAGGAAGAGGAAATCCTCCAGGTTTTGTTTCTTACATTATTTTGGATTTCCTACATCCTTTGCATTTTTTAAATAAATTTTAGGAATTAGCTTGCCAATTTTTACAAAAAGAGAGAGAGAAAGAGAAAAAAAACCTGCTGGAGTTTTGTTAGAGATTGCAGGGAATCTATAGACCAATTTGGGGAGAATTGCCAGTTCCAATCCATGAACATGACACATCTTTCAATTATTTAGATCTTTGATTTCTGTCAGTCGTGTTTTGTAATTTTCAGTGCAGAGGTCATAAATATCTTGTTAGATTTGTTCTTAGGTATTTTGTAACTTCTGGCATTACCATAAATGGAATCGTAAAAATGTTTATTTCCCAGTATCATGTAGTTTTGAATTTATATAAGAATTTTTTTTTAAAGATTTATTTACTTATTTGAGAGAGACAGAGAGAGAGATTGAGCAAGCATGGGTTGGAGAGCAGGGGAAAGGGGGAGACTCTTAAGCAGACTCAATGTTGAGCATGGAGCACGAGTCAAGGCTCAATCTCACAACCCTGAGATCATGACCTGAGCCGAAATCAAGACTCAGATGCTTAAGTGACTGTGTCATCCAGGTGTCCCCATATTATAAATAATTTTATATTAATGAGTATATACACTGTGCAACTTACCGAATTTTTTATTTCCAATAGTTCTATAGATTCCTTAAGGTATTTTATGAAAGTAGTTAAATACCTGAAATAGGAACAATTTTACTTCTTCCTTTTCTGATATTTATGCCTTATATTTCTTCCTTTTTAAAAAATTCAATATTGATGTTGAATAGGAGTGGGAATCCTTGCCTTGTCCTTGATCTCAGGAAAAGTAACTCCTTGTTCACTGTTAAGTATAATATCATATGTAGGTGTTTCATAGATGACCTTTATTGGTTTGAGAAATTCTTTACTATTTTTAATTTTTTACTTATCATGAAGAGTATTGGTTTTAAACAATGCTATCTCTGCAGATTTTTTTTCTTTCCATTTTTAGTTTTTAATTTTTTTAATTAATTTATTTTAATAAACATATAATGTATTTTTATCCCCAGGGGTACAGGTCTGTGAATCGCCAGGTTTACACATTTCACAGCACTCATCATAGCACACACCCTCCCCAATGTCCATATCCCCACCACCCTCTCCCGTCCCCCCTCCCCCCAGCAACCCTCAGTCTGTTTTTTGAGATTGAGTCTTTTATGGTTTGTCTCCCTCCCAATCCCATCTTTTCATTTTTTCTTTTTCTACCTCCCCCCAACCCCCCCACATTGCATCTCCACTTCCTTATATCAAAGAGATCATATGATAGTTGTCTTTCTCCGTTTTCATTTTATATTGTGAATGACATTGATTGATTTCAAGTTTTACATTTGATCTTGGCCAAAATGCCAAGAAGCCATGATTGATTTCAAGTTTTAAGTCAACCTTGAATTTTTAGAATAAATCCCAACTTAGTCATAACGCATTACTCTTCATATATTTCTGGATTTGATTTCTTATTTTGTTAGTAATTTCTTCAACGATTTCATGAGAGATATCTGTAATTTTCACTCTCTAAGAAAACTTACAGTCAAGCTTTGGTATTATTGTTATACTCACCTCCTAAAAATTGTTGGTTAGTGATCTCTCCTCTGTTTTCTGAAAATGTTTATGGAAGTTTGGCTTTATTTCCTCCTTGAATGTTTGATAAAACTCACCAGTAAAACTATCTGTTCTGGGGTTTTCTCTTTTGGGGAAGTTTTTCATAACAAATTCACTTTCATTAATAGAAAGATGGGTATTTAGATTTTCTGTTTGTTCATGGGCAATTGTGATAATTTTACTGTTAAATCTATCTGCTTCATCAAACTTGCCAAGTTTTTGGCATAAAGTTGCTTATAGTGTTCTCTTGTTATCATTTGAATAACGATAGAGCCTGCTGTGATAACCCCCTTTGCCTTCTTGATATAGATGATACGTGTTCTCTTATTTTTCCAGATCAGTGTTAAGGGCTTGGCAATTTTGTGGTTTACAAAGATTCAGCTTTGCCTTTGTTAATATTCCTTATTGTCTGTTTCTATTTCCTTGATTTCTACTTTATCGTTATTTCTTTCCTCCTGCTTACTTTAAGATTACTTTCTCTTACTTGTCTAGTTTCTTAAGGTATAACCTTAGGTTAGTGACTTTAGGTATTTGTTTCCTAATGCAAGCATTTTAAGTTTAAGTGTCCAGTCGTTGCTTTAACTGCATCCCACACATTTTGATGTGCCATTTTTTTAGTTCTCATTTAGTTCTGTGTTTACTCGTTTCCCTTGTGATTTTGTCTTTGAACCATGAATTGTTTAGAGTTGTGTCAATTATTTCCCAGATAGGTACAGCTTTTCTAAATATGTTGTAATTGTTTATTTTTGACTTAATTTTGTTGTGGTCAGAGAATACACTCTATAGGACTTTAATGCCTTTAATCTGTGTATGGCCCACATACAGGTCTATCTCCGTGAACACACCATGTACACTGGAAAAGAATGTATATTCTGCTGTTGCTAGATGTAGTGCCCTATAAATGTCAGTTGTATAAAGGTGACTGGTCTTGTTCAGATCTTACTCGTTTTTTGTGTATTTCTATCAACTGCTAGAAAGAAGTATGTTAAAATCTCCTACAGTGATGATGGAATTGTCTTTTTCTCCCTGCTAAGTTTTGTTTCATGTATTTTTTGGGTTTCTTATTAGGGGGCCTACTTGTTTATAATTACAGTGTCCTAATGAATGAATTATGTTATCATTATCATATCATTATGAATATCATTATGAAACATCTCTCTTTGCCTTGAAATCCATTTTATCGGATATTAAATAGCCATGCCAGACGTCTTACACCTACTATTTGAGCATTTGGTTATGCTCCATCCATTTACTTTCAAATCATCTGTGTCTTAATATTTAAAGTGTGTCTCTTGTTGGCAGCATATAGTTAAGTCTTGCTTCTTTTAAATCTACTCTGTCAGTATCTGTCTTTTAATTGTCATGTTTAGAACAGAGATAGTCCAACTTTTTCTTAAAGCCAGAGAGTAAGCTTATTAGGTTTTGCAGTTTAAGAGGCAAGTTTGAGGGAATTATATAGATATTTATATAGTTCTTTAAAATGTAATTATTCAGCAATGTAAAACTGTTCTTAGATTGTAGGCATATGAAATGAATGAATGAATGGTGATAGGCGAGATTAGGCCTTTGGGCTATAATTTGCCAACCCCTGTTTTATACTGTTAATACCTAGTGTGATTATCAATATTGCTATTTGACCCATCATTTTATTATGTTTTCTGCTTGTAGTATTTTTGTTCTTCTGTTTCCTTATCTGTTTCCCTTTTCTGCTTCCTTTAAGTTATTTCAATATATTAGCATTTCATGTTAAAGTATTTTTAGATAATGGCTATATCTTTTGTTTTATTTTCAAGGCTACTTATGGATTATGATATCCATAACCTAACCTTTCAGAGTCTAGTTAGAAGTAATGTTGTGCCACTTGATATATGATCTAAAAGCCTTGCAACCATACAAGTCCCTTGCCACTCTCCCGACTTTGTTATAGTTGTGGTGTGGGTTATGTATTCCTACATTGAGGAACCTCACAAGACAGTGATGTAATTTTATTGCTTCATAGTCATGTGTATTTCAAAGATCTTAAGAGGAAAAGAGTTTTCATATTTACGCAGCAGTTTATCATTTCTATTGCTCTTCCTTCATTTCTGAAGTTCCTGCTTCCCTCTTACATCATTTCTCTTCAGTTTGTAGAATTTCTCTCTGCATTTCTGGTAGAGCAGTTATACTGACAGTGATTTTTCTTAGTTTTTATTCATCTGAAAATGTTCTTATTTATCCTTCACTCTTGAAGGATATTATCACTGCATTTAGAATTCTGAACTGATAGTTTTTGAGCACTTTAACGATGCTCTTCTACTGTCCCCTGGCCTCCATAGTGTCTGATGTGAAATCTGCAGTTTGTGTACATTTGAATCATTTTAATGTATTGTTTGTTCTTGGGGGTTTTGGAAAGGTTTTTCTTTATCCTTGGCTTTTAGCAGTGGGATTATGATGTATCCAGGCATGGTTCCTTTGAAGTTATCCTGTTTGTGGTATTTTGAGATTCTTGAATCTGTACTTCTATGTCCTTCACTGAATTTGCAAGTTTTTGTCTGTTATTTCTTCAAACATGTTTTCTACTTTAATGATTCCCCTTTCCCTCTGAAGCTTCAATTATGTATTTCTTATCTCATACTGTATCTTTGGCATTTCATTCTTTTTCATTTGTTTCTTTAACCTGCTTTCCTTATTACATTCTTCTTATGATTTTATAGAAACCATGTTCTATGGTATCCTGTTTGAGAGACCATGTAGTTTCATGAAATTTTCTACTGCTACATATAAATGTAAATATAGATATTTTCTATATTATAATATAGATATATAATTCTATATTACAAATATAGATATTCTCTAAGTCTTATAAATGGCATTTTATATACAATATTTATATGATATATATGTATTAAATATAATGTAATATATAATATATAATATATAGATATAATTATAATATAATATCTATATTATAAATATAGATATTCTCTAAGTCTTACAAGTGGTATTATATATATATAATATTTATATGCTATATATGTATTAAATATAATATAATATCTATATTACAAATATAGATATTCTCTAAGTCTTAGATGTGGCATTTTCCTCCTTTTTTGTAGTTCTTTTTCATAGGCTTCAGCTGTGTTTTCTTATTTTTTTTAGCTTTATTGAGATATAATTAAATATGATACTATACTGTATAAGTTCAGGATGTGCAATATAGTGATTTGATATATATGTGTATTGTGAAATTATTACTACAATAAGGTTAGTTAACACATTTGTCACCTTACACAGTCACAATTTTTCTTTATTAAAAAAAGAAGGAAATCTGGCCATGTGTGACAACATGAACGGACCCCAAGGACATTATCCTAAGTGAATTAAGTCAGACAGAGAAAGTAAAATATTGTATGGTGTCACTTGCATGTGAAATTAAAAAAAAAAAAAAAAAAACAAAAACAGAACTCAGAGAAACAGAGAGCAGACTGGTGTTTTCCAGGGGTGGGTGATAGGGGAATGGGTGGAAGTGGTCAAAAGGTACAGACTGTGGTTTTAATCATTGCATTTCCTCAAGCAAAGCAAGTATCCTAAGAGCTGGTGTCAACCAAGAAACACAGAGTCTGTATTTGTCAAGGGACACAGTGAATTAACAGATCTGAGTCCTATTTCCAAAGCACAGATAAAGTGGCCAAATCCCTTCTCAGCTCAGCATTGGTTAATGTATAATTCTCCTGATAAAAGTTCTAGTTTCTCAGGGCGCCTGGGTGGCTCAATGGGTTAAGCCTCTGCCTTCGGCTCAGGTCATGATCTCAGGATCCTGGGATCGAGCCCCGCATTGGGCTCTCTGCTCAGCAGGGAGCCTCCTTCCCCCTCTCTCTCTGCCTCCTGCTCTGCCTACTTGCGATCTCTCTCTCTGTTGAATAAATAAATAAAATCTTTAAAAAAAAAAAAGTTCTAGTTTCTTATGGTGGCCTATTTCTTCTGCCCATACTGCTTTGTCTTCTAATTTTCTGAAAAATTATAATTTCCAGAATGCTTTCCTTTTTGTCTCTTTCCTAGAATAGTTTAATTGTGGAGATCATACCTTCCAAGTTACACTGTAGGTTCGCTTCTGATGTTACTTTTGCCTGGATTTATATCTAGCCTCATATTAACTGCTATTTTGAGAGAGTTAAATTGGAGTATTCATGGTTTCACTATTTGGTTGAGTTGTTGAAGAAATCTTGAAATAATGCACATAGGACATTTCTTACATTTCTTCTGGAACCCTGAAATGCACAGGAATGGGTGAGGTTGTTCTCTTTTTTAACCTCAGCAGCATAAGCATCTTTCAGTGCATCTGGCCATATCCAGTCATCCCTGCTTCTGCCTTGAATTTGGGGAGACTTACAGTCTTGGCACATGGTCCTGCTTCTGGGTTGAAAATTCTTTCCTAAAGGAGTAGAACTCTCAAGGGCACGTAGGGTCTGCATCCTGGCCCTCTGTCTCTGAATCAGAAGGCAAATGTCTTCAGGTCTATTTTAGAGAAAAGTTAGAAGAGGTAGATTGGGGTTCAGGGACCAGATACGATTTTGAATCAGAATGCTCATCTCGCTGCTGAATTTTTGAATTAAGAAAGCATTCATAGCTATCTCCCTTCTCCACCTTTAGTCAACATCTAGCTTCTTTTAAACACATGGTGTTATTGGAGCTCGGACTGCCCACATCTTTTCCTTTTACTCTTGCACACATCTCCTCTGCTTTGCCTATTGCTCCCTCTGGGGATGATTACTCCAGCAAAAGTGTTTGCAGATAATGAGATTTTCTACAAATATGGACAAAATGAAATATATTTATACTGGGAAGCTTTCACTCATGTCTATGTAATCATTCCTGTCATCTTTAGACTGATGTACCATTCTATAAATGGCAAATGTGTTGACAAGGTGTGAACTATGTGCTTATCTGATCTAGTTACTTAAATGACCTAAACACTATGATCAACCTTTTAAGACACAGATAGACAAGTTATTAATCTTCCTTGCCATTTTGTTAGTAGACTCTACAATATAGTAGTTTTTAGACCACCAGATATTTTAAGTTAATAACATTCAATAAATAAGAAGTCAGTTTTCTCCTCATTGTAGAAGGAAGCTAATTGTCATAGGTATCATCTTCCTAGATTAAGTTCATTAAAAATGTGTTCTTTTAGGAAATTTGACAACATTTTCAGCATCCATTAACTAATAGTAAATTAAAGTGTAACACCTCTGGCACTTCATGGGACATCTGTATGAATACCCAATGAACTCATAATTATACAACAATAATGAATATCACACCAACTTATAATATAGTTAAAATAAAGTACTTTGAAAGTTTATGTTCTCATCAAGTTTAAGAATAAGACATGAATATAGCTCATTGGAGCAATGCAGGCACTCAGGGAGTGTTTGTTTCCCTGTATTTCAGGTGCTTACAATGATTTTGAAAACTGAAAAATATACCAACAGTATGCTGGGGAAAGGTGTGAGTATTCAAAAGAGGGGTGCCAGTTTATAGACAATGATTATGAGAAATATTTTTAAGGATAGAATAAAATGACTAACTTGTTTTCAAAGAAATTACAACATATGTGTATTAATTCATTATTAAACAACTGAAGGATATAATAAAAAACATTCAAGGGCATAACTAATGAAAGTATCCAACCCCAAACAGGCTTGGCCAACTACTTAGAAAGGAAGCTATTCTATTTTACTTTCAAATACAAATTCATTTCTCTACATTCCCCTTTTGCATTACAGAAGAAAATTTTACCATGTTCACAACTTGTCTTATTAAATTTAATAATTAATATGGTAGTGATTTGAGGTAAAAAGCTGATATCGCAAAGACAAGAGAATCCAGGGACACTGACATGGGGCATATAAGATGTGCAGCTGGGTGGTTAGGACCTAAGAGAGAATCAAGCTCTATAGACGTGCAAGTGAGGGAGAGGAAGGAGTTAGTTGTGGAGTTAGCATTTGAGATGGGCCTTAAAGAATGTAATATTGGGACAATTAGCAGTGTGGGAGGTGTATTTTAGGTGAAGAACACAACAAGAGCAAATGCATGGAGACAGAAAAGTTCCACTGTGTTTCTAGAAAAACAAAGATTTTGTGGGTATGTAGAATTCATGTCTGTGATTTGTGGGACATGAACATGGAGAGGTAATATATGGTCCCTGAGAAGACAAGACCTAAAGGGATCAGATAAGAAGTTGGTTTTAATTCCTGGAATCAGTGTGTGAGTGCCTAGAAAAAGGACAGATGCTTTTTGAGTCACGAGTCATCTGAACCACGCTCCTGTAGCACTGTGTTCAATGGGTTCTGTCAAGGATAGAGACACCAGTGGGGTCCTCAGCTATGGGGTTAGTGAGGTGGTGAGGGTGAGTGACAGCGACTAGTGGCGTGAGGACAGAACGGAAGCATATGGATGTAGCAGGCGAGTCTATGATGAGGGAGGCTTCTAGGCTGCATGTTCACAAGGAATCCTTCTCCAACATGTTATTGTCATTGAATGGGTTGCTATTAATTAAATGAAGGCATTGCACTAGATTTTCCTAAACTAGGTCTTTACAGAAAAATGCCCCCTCATGTATATGTGTTATTCTAGTGTAGCTGAGTCATTAAAATTCATTTAACATGGGGGCACCTGGGTGGTTCAGTCAGTTACGTGTCTGCCTTTAGCTCAGGTCCTGGGATCGAGCCCCACATCAGACCCTCTGCTCAGCGGGGAGTCTGCTTCTCCCTCTCCCTCTGCCCCTCCCCACTTCTCATGCTCTCTCTCTCTCTCTCTCTCTCTCTTGCTCTGCACTCTCTCTCAAAAAAATAAAATATTTAAAAAATTCATTTAAGATGATTATAAATATTTTAAATGAAAAACTGCACTATCTCATATAAGTAATACAAATTGCTGTATAATAAAAAGTCAGAATGTTGTACATATATAAGATATAAATACATACTTCGTGAGAATGATATGCAGACATCTGCCTGTTGTACAGTGATGTCTTCTCTGCAGTGCCAAAGCACAATGCAGCCCCTTGACCCTAAATTAGGATTGGGCACAGCCAACTCTTCCAGCTGCGTCCCTGTACGCCTTTGCCTTTGCGCTCTACTGTCTCTCCATCCTTCTGCCCAAGCGCATCTGTCAGGTGTTCCTCTTGTTCCCTGGGTGAAGGGGGGCAGAGGGAGGGAGCCAGGGTTGAAGGGAGGGAGCCAGGGATGAAGGGAGGGAGCCAGGGAAGAAGTCAGGAGCTCTGACTCCATCTTGCTAGACAGACTGTCTCAGGCAAGTTAATTAACTCCCCGAAGCTTGACTGGTTTTATTCGTAAAAAGGGAATGATGAGATTGTTATGAAAATTTAAAAATGGATGTATTGTGGTATCTGGGGCTATATCAGCCAGATTTGCAGACTTGCTCCCGCCCTAGTAAGCTTACACTTTACTACATGTTATTCCACTTCCCTTCTCCCTTTGGCTCATTACTAGAATTCTTGGATGGGTTGAGATTACCATCATGCCTGATAGTTAAGGACAGATGAGTAAGTGATGGAATTGGTACATTTCAGGTGTTTATTTCTAGCACTTGCCATGGATTTGAATCAGTTCAGTCAAATGCACTTATCTGGTCTCTTTTACAACTATTGGCAAATATTAACTGTTGACTGGGTATGGAGTGTGGGTAGTGAGTGTGAAACAGAACAACCTAATTATTTCAGAGCATGAAAATGTTATCTCGGCCTCATAAGTACTCATGAGTAACCAGCTACAAGTCATCATTTACAAGTAAATAAAAATACTTGGTCACTTTCAGGAGAGTGAGACTAATAGAGAGGAACTAATTTGGTCTTCAAAATTAGTATTTTTAGGCAGCCAAATAGAAGGTCAAGTTCATCAGTCCGTATTTAAATTAGAGCTTGTTTTTATTCTAGGTAGTAGGGAGAACAAAAGTTCTTATTTTTACATTCTATGGAAGTATGCGAATAAATGCTATTCATATTGTATCTGCCCAAGGCTTTCATAAAAACACAGTTAATTTTCAAAATAATGTATCTATTATATTTTATGTTCATGAGGATAATTTGAAACATATATTTCTACTCAGGGACTTTTGAACTAAGCAGTGGAACAAACTGCAATAATTAGCTGAACTACAAATGAAACTTGAATGTTAATGTGTTTTTATATAAACAAATTCCTGTTACAGAAGCTTGTTTGAGGAACTTAAAACCTTTTGTTATACTCTGTACCTAACTCAGCCAGCACTGCATGCAGACCTGGAAGGGACAGGCTGTGGAGAAGCGTGGGGCCGATACTGCCATGCTGCAGTCTGTCACCCTCCTACTCTAGGAGACTTGGCTGCAGGGCAGGGCCTGTAGGAGAAATCCCTTCTGTTCCTTCCTCCACCATCCACGGCCCTGGTGGAGAGGAGGAGCCAGCCCTTGCCCAGGTGGCCTGGCTCCATCCCTGTGCATCTCACTTCCCTCTGGACCTAGTTTCCTTATTACTTGCATGCCTGGTGATTTTTGCTATTGGATGCTAAGTCTTGTATGTACATTTTACACGTTTGGTGCCAGATATTTTTGTGTGCCCTTAAGTATTCTTGAGCATTGTTTTGGGATGCCATTCAATTACCTCCAAACAGTGTGATCTTTCCAAGACTTTCTTTAAATTCTCAAACTTTATCCTGCCATGAGCACGGTAAGTCTAGGGTTTTTTCCCTACCGATACCCATTGGCTTCTTCTGCCCAATGCCTGTTGAATTATGAGGTTTTTCTACCCTGTGTGGTGGAACAAAATATAACCACAGCCCTGTGCCACTGTGAGGAGGGTTTCCCCTGGCTCCTCCTGGTTTGGGGGGTTCCTTGGGCAATGTCCTCATCTGCATGTGCAGATCAGTGTTAGGCCGAAGCCTCTGCAGTTTTCCAGAGCAAATCTCTCCTTGCCTCTGTCCTGTGAACTGTAGTCCCCCTGACTTCCCAAGCACATAGTTCCACCTTTCCCACTCAGCAAGACTGCCGGGTAGATCTAGGCTCTACTGCTCGACACCGGGCAGTGTGCCTTGTAGGGCACTTTCTGGGGGACCACTGTCCTATTCTGCCCGTTGCGGAAGATCTGACAACCATTGTCTTCTGTAAGCCATCCGGCTTTTTAATATTTTCAGGATGGAGAGTAAGTCTAGTCCTTGTTACTGAATCCGGGTTGGAGGCAGAAGTTGAATTGGTCTGAGGGTGTTCAAAATGTTGTCTGTATTGTCAGTTATTTTTAAACAAAACAAAGAATGACACCTTTTCAATGCCTTTGTGAATGGATAGAAGGCAAGACATGGAGACGGTGTGGTAGACTTTTGTGGTGGGATATTGCTGGCGAATGATGCGACTCTTAGGGACTACTGGGAGGATCTGGGCCAGTGCTGCTATCAGAATGGATGGTGAAGTATGAGCTACACTGCATGGGGCAGTGTTCTCTAATAGAAATATAATGTGACCCACATAGATAGTCAGAAATCCTTCTAGTAACCACATTTAAAAAAAAACAAAATGAAATTTTAATGAGATTAGTCCAATATATTAAAAATATATTCTGAACATTGATGATGTGGCACTGGTCACATTTCAAGTGCTCTTGGCCACATGTAACTATTGGCTGCTGTTCTAGAGTCTGCAGGTGTTGAGTGAGAAAGGAGAGTTGTGAACACACCTTGGCAAATCCCCAAATTTGAAGAATGGAGAGATGCAGAGGACCCTAACACAAAGGTTTAGGGGGGGTCTTTCTAGATTTTAGTTGTCCACAAAAAGAAAGCAGCATTTTAAGTCTGTCTCCCAGATTCTCCATAGCACGGAACATTCGTCAGGTCTGGGAGGTGGTGGTCGTCTTCTATCACCGACCTTGGCCTTGCTCCCCAAATCAGCTTCCATTCTGAGAAAAGACATCTTCTCCTCAGGTTGCAAGTGAGCTGCTGACCTCTCAACCTGAGATTACCGGCCATCTTAATCAATGCACTGTTAGGTGGTGTCATCCCTGTAACGGTAACTGCACACATTTAATAACGTATCCGGTTCTCAGCCGCTCCAAGACTTGCAGTCTAGCAAGTGGGAATCTGGAGAAACTTAAGACGACAGTACGACTCCCTTGCTTAGTGCTTTGTGGCTCGTTTGCAGCAATTACATTCAAAACCTCATTTGGGACCAGAGCCAACACCACCAGAGACCCAAGTTTCATGGAGAGGGAGGGAAAAAGAGAGTCAACTAAGCTCCTTCTTTTGGTCTCTATTGGTTATTCTTCCCTGCTGCTCTACTAACTTTCTCTGCTTCCTATTCAACTTCCATGTCGTTTTCTCTTTTTTCTCCAACTGTTTTCTCTTCTTTCTTTTGTTTTTTCCCATCTATCATCCCCGGTATTTCCGATGTCTTAGATTTTATTTTATACTATATACATATATATAACCATTTAACTGTCTTGGAGGGATAGTTTTCTTTAATAATTGTTGGTATAATAAAAAAGGCACACATTTTCAGGGAGTTATGTTCATTTAACTGATTCTAACATGGACTAGAGATTCATGTTTCATGATCTGTTATATTATTGAACACTGTTTTGTGTGCTGGCTTTTATTTTATTTTTATTTAGGCAATATTTTAAAACCATAATTACATTTAAGTTGTTAATTTGCAAAATTTATTTAGTGCCTGCTGTCAGTCTTTTTCTTAAATTAAGAACCATGCAATAAATTAGTTCATACTCGTAATTATATTTTCTGAAATTATTGAAGCAAATCAAAACTAGAATGTCAAAGTATTTTCTCAGATGAAGCTGAACCAAACCCATAATTTAAGTTTGTTGCTAATTCTAATTGCATGTAAACACTCCTTATAATAGATTTCTCTACTTCTTCTGGATCATGGGTCTGGAGCTTTGGAATATTACAATGGAAAAGAAGAATCAAAAACAATTCTTCCAAATATCTCATCTTACAGTTATTTATGCTGAAGCTAAAAAAGGTTCCCTAATGTGCCCAAGGTCAGACACAAAGTTAAAAGCAGAGGTGGGTTTAGATGAGAATAGGAGTGAACTCAAACTTGGTGGCCCCTGTTGTGTTCTAGGCAAGTCGGGGACTAGATGCATGCCCTGCACTGGTTCCTTGACTCCTCCCCTGGTCTAGGTCTGGCTTCTGCAGTAGTGCTTGTCTATGTTCTTGTTCTTGTTCTCGATCTCTCTGTCTATCTCTCTCGATCTCTCTCTCTCTTTCACTAATTGAGTCTAGGGTACAGCAAAGAGTAAGGGAACTACTTCCCTAAGAATTAGGTAGGGGCAGAAAGGAATTTATTTTTTTAAAAGACATGAAAATAACATCTAGAGCTCCTCCCTGCTGGGCTCCCAGCCTGGATGAGTCACCAGTACTCTGGGCCCGCCTTGTTTCTCATGGTTGGCAGGCTCAGGTGACTCTTTGTCCTTTCGTCTGGCTTTTGCTTTTTTGGGTTGCTTTGTGGATTTTTAAAAATATTATGACATGGTGAAATGTTATGAGGAAAGACATCTTTGTATTGCTTTGGTACATGGGACTGTTACTATACTTCCGGAAGTGGAGAGAAAAGAGTTTTTATTAAACTATCAGAAACTACAATGCACACCATAAAGAATGTTTTTAGAACTCAGAGTTTGTTTTTAAATACAACTGCATGGGCAAATGTACACATTCTTAATGAGGGTCGGAAACCTGCTTCTCTTTCAACCTATGCATGCATGAGATCTTCTACCAGTGTCCCCGTGTCTCCCAAGCTTGTAGGGCCATTCTGTCTTTTACCTTTAAGTAGAGTAGCTCCAGCCCTCATGGCATGTGCTGTGAGAAGTATAGCGGCTCTTTTTCTCCTTTTGCTGCTCCTGCAGCTCCCAGGTTTTATATGGGGTTATTTAGTGTCTCCTGGCTCCCTTTCTCCAACTTCCTGCACCTGAGCCCTCTTTCTTTCATTCCCCTAAAGCACTAGGAACACGAGACCTTTACTGAGGGTTTGGGGAAATATGTGGAGGCTAGAGCACATCACAATAAAAGGAAATAGAGTTAAAATGGAATATTAGACACAAATCTCCAAAAAAGTTGCCCATGATATCCTGACATCAGGAAGGTTTTTTTTTGTTTGTTTGTTTGCTTGTTTGTTTGTTTTGTTGTTGTTGTTGGTTGGTTGGTTTGTTTTTAATTGTTTGGCCTGCTCTGTGTCCTTTAAGCCTCTTAGACTTCTCAGCTCCCCTCCAGCTCTAAAACCCTTTCTTACCCTCTGTGTCGCTGCAGATTTGAATCCCAGTGGCTGCTCCTTTCCCTGTGAAACCCTTGAGTTATTGACCCCTACCTTGGACCAGAATGGCCCCCTTTGCAAAACCAAAATTGAAGCTTCAATGAACAGTCTACTGCTGCTTGTCAATTCTTAACACCAAAAAATATGCATAAATTTTTTAAAAATCCCTCGGAACTTCAAAATTATTGTTTGTTTTTTTTAACATGATTGAATTCCTAGGCAGATTTCTTTAGTTAAAGGTGAGGAGTGGTGGATACAATGGAGAGGATTATTTACAGTTTGGGAAAATTATCAACCAATATCACTCTCAATATTAATGTCCATTCTCAGTCTTCTTCAGGGAGACACATGTAACAAAGTATCATATCACCTACTCTCTTTTCTTTACTTTCCGTCCATTTTCCCTTGTTTTATCTGAATATTTTGTACTGACCAGTTTGCCACTTACTAGTCATCTGTTCAGTGTGGCTAATCAGTTCCTAAACCTACCTTCTGATTTCCTAATTTCAGATTATAGTGGTGTTTTTCAGGTCTAGAATTTCCATTTGATTATTTTTATATGTTCTGGCTCTTTGATAAATTCTTCACATTCTCTACTCTTTTGTACATATTAATTATAATTACTTAAAGTCCTTATCTTACCATGAGATCTATTCCACTTTTATTCCTGTCTTTTGGTCATTTGGTCCTGGTTCTGGCACGACTGGTAATATTTGATCGAATGCCAAACTTGAGTATGAAAATTTTTTGAGGCTCTGGATGACATATTTTCTCCAGAGATATTATATACTTTAAAGTAGCGAATAATATACAGACAGATGCATACATGAGGCAGAACCTCAGTCAGATTCTTTAGGGCTGTGATTTAAGCTTCCCAAGGACTATTCTGTTTCCAATTCCCTTTACTGCTAGGGTCTAGCTCTTTGGAAGATGCCCGTGAGGGATGGGCCTCTGCTAGGTATCCTTCTTTTGTTAGACCCTGTGCTCCTCACATCTTCAGCATTGCTAAAATGTTTAAACCTCTACTTAGATTTTTAGCCTCTCAAGCCATGTGCATGATGGTTTCTAGGCCTCTCTCCTGGGCTGGTACGGCTGAGGATGTGCAAATAATTGCAGGAGATGTTGGGCTCACTTCCCTGTGCTTCCCTGTTCTCCTGCAAGTTCTAGTCACCAAAACAGCCTGAATTCCAGTATTTTGCTCCAGTCCGTTGAGACTGACAGAAGCTACAGGCCATTGCTTTCTGTTCTGTCTCTGTGCCCTATGAAGTGAATTGGCATATATCTCAAGGAAGAAAATCATTGGTGAATTTAGGCATTTTTTTTTCTGAAATTTTGGCCTTTCTGTTCTAGATGACTTGGTCACTGTCCAATGCCTTCAAAGAGATTATTTTTGCATTTTATGTAAACATTTTATGTAAACATTGCTTTGAGTAGTGAGGTTAATTTGATATAAGAAATCCAGAAGTAAAAATCCTTTCCTTCATTATTTTAAGTTATTTTTCCTTGCCTGTATCTTCCTACCCCTGAATACACAGAATAACATATTTCTGAAACCTCAACTATCCAAAGCCACTAAATTCTTTTTTTCTTGGCAAGAAATAGCCAGGAAGATTAATGCAAATATAATCTTTGTATGTATATTTATCCTTGTGTGCATATCTATGTATATATATCTGTCTTTTATATTCTGTCATTCTTGTGCCCTTGGAAGTGCTTACATTGTACGTGTGGAAATGTGAGTTTCTCTTAGCAGTCTTCACAGCTTTTTACCATTTTACTGCTTAACATCTTAGTTTAAATATATTTTTAAAAATCAGAGTTTGTAGATTCATGACAAACCTCATACGTTTTTAACTATTCATGTCTTCCCACAAAATTCTTAAATTTTTGTGTACATGTGTTTGGAGGTCACAGTGAACATAACGATAGAACTCTATGACAACTTGGCCAAAGCACTTGAAATATACTAGAGTTCCCTCGGCAAAGGAAAGGACTCTCTCTGCTCTGTGAGTAAAGCTCTGTCAAATTCTTGGTCCACATGGATGGAAAGGCCCAAGTAATTAGTGTATGTCACTTCATTTTTCTTCCTTACCTTAAACATACTCATTTAATGCTCTGTTAAAACAAGTAGATATAAATGCATTAGAAGAAGCATTAAAAACTCAAACTTTGGATTAACCCTTAGTCTTAAAGGAGATTTGCCTTTACAATAGTATGTATTTTATACATTTTTGTACTTTTAAAAAATACTGGCACATATTGCATGGAGCACTGGGTATGGTGCATAAACAATGAATTCTGGAACACTGAAAAGAAACTTAAAAAATTCTGTTGTTTAGAGATTTTTTAATTGAGGTATAATAAACATATAACATCGTTATTAGTTTCCGGTTTACAATGTAATGATTGGGTATTTGTATACACTGCACAATGACCACTGTGATATTTAGTTACCAGCCATCACCATAAAAGTTACAAAAAGTTGTTATGAGAACTTTTAAGAACTTTTAAAGTCTCTTGGCAACTTTCAAATAAGCACTGCAATGTTATTGACTATAGTCACCATGCTGCACATTACATCCTGAGTATATTAAAACCCATGACTTATTTATTTTAAGCCTGGAAGTTGGAGTGTCCGTTGATGGATGAATGGATAAAGAATATGTGGTGTGTATATATTATAAATTGTGTGTGTGTGTGTGTGTGTGTGTGTGTGTGTGTGTGTATAAAATGGAGGAATACTACTCAGCCATAAAAAGAAGAATGAAATTGAATTGGACCTTGAGGGTATTATGCTAAGTAATATAAGTTAGAGACAAATATTGTGTGATCTCACTTACATATGGAATCTTAAAAAACAAGCCACAAAACAAAACTCAGAGATGGTGAGAACAGAGTGGTGGTTGCCGTGGAGAGTGGGCTTGGGGGATGGGCAAAATAGGGGTCAGGAGGGGGGTCAGGTGGCACAAACTGCCAGTTATACAGGGACTAGGTCATGGAGATGTTATTTTTTCTTAAGTTAAGAAACTGTACCATCCATCTTTATGAAAACAGTCATTTTGATTTCCATTTTTTCGTTGAACACTCTCATTTCTGTGAATTGTGTTTTCCTAACATGAGATACATTGTGCGAAAATAGTTATTAAACATTAGTGAGCAGATCGTATTTTGTACAGGGAATCACATGCCTCCTCTTCTCCAAATTAAAAATGCCCAGGGTTTGGAAATATGTTCACTATTTGTTTTTTTCTCATTATTTAAAACACATCAATCTCTTCTAACCTATTTGTTTTTTGTGAATAAATTAAAGAAGAAATACTATAAATATCTCATTATTCTTGGATTTAATCCAAACTGATTTTTTTTTTAAGCTAGTAAAATATATGTGGGAAAGAATTCAATATAAGCACTCAAAACATTCTTCCATTGTGGAAAGGGCTCATAGATAAAAAGAAAAACCCAGACAGAGTAAAGAATACAAGCCGCTTGGTGAAAATACATAAACTTGCTTTAGCTCATAGGGAAAACAAGTAAATAAACAGTGGGTGAGTAAAATACAGCTTTTAAATTTATATAAGAAAAAGAAATTCAAGCTGAAACAGATGGCATGTTTAATTTTTCCCTGAATAGATGAGATGAAGGATTTTTGCCCTCTTAAAAAGAAATTGAATCTTGCATGGAACGGTGATGGTTGATGGTGTGCGCTTCCCCTGTAAGTTGGGTGGCATTTATTTATATTCCAATTTCTTTCTTTTTTTTTTTTTTTTACCCCCAATTCATCAGTTACTGGGTTGCAAACATTCCAGAGATAATTTGGTATTCTTTCAACTGACAGTTTTTAAAAAGCAAGTCTGTTAAGTCTCTTGCCCTTGTAGTCTCCCTAGAACTTGTGAGAAATGGGGGATTTCTCTAGCAGCTGAATAGCGTTCCTGGCCTTAACTCCCTTTGCTTTAAGATTCCAAGAATTCTACTCTGCTTTCCAGGTTTCTGCTGGTAAATCCTTGGAGGGAAATACCCTGTGCATTTCACAAGCCTGGGAATGAGATCTGTTGTTAAAGGAGTGTCGGTGTAGCTCCCCGACAGATGAACGTAAAAAGATGGGAGTGATGATTTGTTTTTTTCTCTTCTGCTGAGAATCCTAAAAGATGGAGAATATTTTCCAATAAACTAGCTCTTCCCTCTGTATGTTGTGAGAAACTGTTTATTGGTTACTAACCTGATCTCTTATTATAGGACACTGCTCAGGGAAAACTCATTTTTAAAAATTATACAGTACATTTTTGTTGTAGGTCATGAAATGGTTTGAACTTATTTGTATCTGATTTTTTGCCTTCAGCAGCTCAAGTATTCAAACTTGGGAACCCTTTGCTGCTATCTAGCTCAGTGAATTTTCATAATATAAGCCTTTCCTCTTTAATGCAAAATATCCTAACAGACTCTTCCCTCAGAAACCACTTTAAAGAAACCTAAGGAATGGGGGTGGTTCAGTAGATAAATAGCACCGTTCCCCACGGGAAGTGAGTTCACATATCTTGATCGGATCTCTTAGTCTCTTGTGAGCAGCAGTCCAGAATACCGAACTGTATGAATAATTCCACTGTTCGGCGTGATTGATAGTCTTGGCTCAGGAGAGTCCCGGAATTGAACTAACAACCACACTTAATTGTATCGCATCTTTAAAGGAGATAGCCCCATTTAGCGGGGGCGCAGTCGCACCAGAGGGTCATGGTGAGGAGCGCGCCCCACCTGCAGCGCCTGACTGGCTAGAGGATGCTTCCAGCTTGCTTCCGGGCTCATCTCTGAATCAGGTGGTGCAGCTCCTCTTGCACGGAATGATTTATTTTCTTCTCTGGGGCTGCCTCTAGCTTTGACATTTTTGCATGCGATATTATATCTGCTGATAAATATGCGAATTTTTCTTGCTAAATAATTTGTCTCTAGCAATGATAAGAAATACTCCTATTTCAAATATATAAGAATATTCCTATATGGCTGTGGTCCATGTGCGTTCTTTGGCATCCAAAAATTCTCTGCATTTATTTACCTGCTATTTAGCTATTTCAAAAAAAAAAAATTAGAAAGATGAAACCTGGGGAATCCAATAGGGTTTACTGCTTTAATTTAAAGAACCAAGAGTGTCATAACTGCACTGAAAATATACTTTCCTTGTAACCTATATTTAATGAATTATGTTTATTGCCTTTTAGGCTGTATGGTAACAGGGGCTCCACCAGAAATAATAATAAAAAGTATAGCTTCAGCAAACAACATTACTTTAATACTTTTGAATTCTTATCAAACTTTTGCTGAATGACATCTCAATCTTCAGGCTTAATTAAATTCCTTAAGTGATATCGAAAGAGTTTCTTTTGCATGCAAAGTGTACAGATGAATCAGTGGAAGAAAAATAATTTAAAAGACTATGAAATCATTATTCTGAAATAAAATGAACCTTTTTTTCTGAAAAAGTAACATAAAGCAATAACTGTTATCTCATAAAAATAGAAAATTTAAGGTAAATTTCTCCCAAGAATGTTAGGGTCTAAAGGACCTTGAGATGATTCTCCGCCTGTCAGGCTAAGTTGTCAGAGGGGAGGTTTTCCTCTGCAATTGTCTAGGACTGCAGTACTACTCGACTGACAAAGCTTTTTCTCCTTCTCTCCCTCTGTCTGTCTCTCTCTTTTATTGTTGTACTACTGCATGCCAATCATCCGTGATAAAAAACAGGAGAGAGGGTTGGCGCATTCGATTCTCAAGCCTAAATTCACTCTCTCACTACCTTTGCAGACTTCATGGTGCATCTATAGGCCATGGTTTTGTTTTGACATGACACACAGGCAAAAACCCAGAAATTGAAAATAATAATATATGAACTTTTTAATATTACCCTTAAAAATTCTGCTCACAATAAAGGTCAATAAAGATGAAATATTGCTGTAGAATACCAATTTTTGTCTTTAATGAATATAGGAGAACTAAAGAGCTGTAATCTCAATATTTTTTGCATGGTTTTAATTTACTAATTGAAAAATAAATAAAACTACATGAAATAATAATTTCTTTCCCTACGGATAAGTGTATTAAAAAAGGACATTCATCTTAGAAAGCATGCATGCTTATTGTACGTGGTAGTATAATCTAGCAAGTTAGAGATTGTTTGCACATGTTGGTGCTAGACATCTCAAATTAGTAGTCTATTTTAAGGAATTTTAAATTAATTTTTCAGCTGCATTAGAAAGAGAAGGACAGCTTGGTTATTTAGCTGTCATGCTAGCAAAGCAGGCTTCGTGAAACACCTGCCCTTTTCTGTTCCACATGTGAAACGGAGGTAATGTGTGAAAGTTTATCTCCACCTTCCTTTCCTCAGACTTACAGGCTGGGGAAAAAAAGCTACAAAATTTCCTGATTTTAAAAAAAAATAACCCTGAGTTTCTCACTTTAAAGATGGTCACACCTAATATTTAAACACAATTTCTATAATTGTGTAAACTTTTAGCCTCAGACACCAGATAGATCATTATAGCAGTGTTTCTGGCGTCCGGTGCTACATAATGTTTCCCACTAATTAATTTGGAGTGATTTTCTTCACTGCCTTATTAGCATTCATTCATTAACTGAACAAGTTTTGAAGCTTACCATGTATTAGGCTTTGTGCTAAAATGAATGAAACTGTATGGGTGAATGAAAATCTTATGTCAAAGAAATTATTAATAAATCCTGTGTCAGGTAGCTTATAGGTTAGTAAGGGAAGGTAGCAAGAGTAATCAAGGAAAGGCAATGTTTTAGCAAGTGTGTTTTTTGACCCTGAATCCTGCAAATTGGTTTTTATAGTACTTTGCAGAGATAATTGTTGACTACTCATGTCATAGCTGCTTTTTCCTTTCATCAGTTAAGGATTAACTTGATGCTACGAATTGAGAACACTAACAAAAAATGAACTTAGGATGGTAATTAACCCATCATGACAAATCAATTAGGGACCAGTAACATCTGCTAGTACTAGGGCACTAGAAATATACGAGCTTTTGTGTAAACAGAACCAATAATCCTTATCCCATGTTGTAGTACCTGGACTTAAAAATCAAATTATTTTGACATTACCTGTAGTTGTTCACATGTCAATGAAAGAATGCCACAGAAAAATGAAATCAAAAGAGAGAAAAGGAACAAGAAAAGGCAAAATGGGCAGTTGGCTGAGTAGGTAAGGTAGCTGGGCTCATCAACAGGAAAAAGGTGAAAATATTTCCAATTCCCTCAGCAGACTGGAAATCTGCTCTAATACTATATTTGTATTTCCTGGGAATGCATAGAAATGACATGTTATTTATTTACCATCCTGAGCCTATCACCACGTTCCAAGATTGACTACTGCGCATTCTCCTGAGTCTAGTAGGAACAGAGTTGGGCGGTGGCATCACAGTCTCGGAGGCACACCTGTGGGGTCCAGTCATGGCCACACCTCCTAGCCTTCCCCTCTGCCCCTGAGCTCTACTGCTTCCAGTTACTTTCTGGGCTTTTCCTCTGCCAGGCTGGTGACCCTGTGGCGTGTGTGGAGCCTGGGGGGACATCACCGGTCCTCTCTCTGGCCATTTCCCCTTTGCTGTGAGCACAAGCCCAGAACACACAGTGTAGCTCTGGGTGAGTCGGCTACTTGAACCACTGGACGTCTCACATTAAAGCGTGAGACACAGTGGAAGGCAGTGCCAGTGACATCGCGGGGGATGTTAGGTGGTGCAAAGCATCGTGATCTTCTCAGCATGAAGATCCCACTGGGTGGGGATCATTCTCTCTGGTCAGCATGTTCTTATTGGTATTTTGGGACATTTTCCTTTTAACCACACTATATTGCCGAACTACTCTTAATCAGCCTCACTTGATAGACAGCACTGTCAGCCTTTACCTGTGTTCCTTTCCCAGGGCTGCTGGGACGATGGATGTTTATGGTCTCACAGTTCCCAGCAGGCTGACATGCAGGTGTCCACAGGGCTTTGCTCCCTCTGAAACCCACAAGGGAGGACCCCTGGCCCCTCCCAGGGGCTGGTAGCCCCAGACATTCCATGGCTTGTGGCAACATCTCCCGAGTCTTCACATGGCATTCTCCCCATGTCTCTTCATGTAGTCTTCCTTCCGTGTGTGTTTGCACATCTCCACATCTGAATCCCCCCCCCCCCGTTTGTAAGGACGGCAGTCATATTGAACTAGGACCTACCCAACTATGACTTCCTCCTAACCTGACTGCCTGTGCAAAGACTTGTTCCAAATAAGGTCATATTCTGAGGTCCTGTTGAGATACAACCTAACTTATAATAGTTACTCAAGTTGTTCCAGTTAGTTTACTTCTTTAAACCACCAGTAAAGGTTTATCACATTTTTAATGTGGATTTCAAGTAGATGTCAGGTGATGCTGTAGAAATACAACTGTATAACTTCTCAGTGACAGATAAAAATGAGAACAAGCCAATGTAAAACCAGTGATTTCAAGGTAGGCTCTGCAGTCAGACTTGGGTTCTAATCTCACATCTTCTACTCACTAGCAGTGTGACATTAGGGTTAGCCTTTCGTCGGGTCTCAGTGTCCTCATCTGTAAAAGGGGAGTGAGATCTTCAGCTTATAAAGGAAACTAAGGAATTAACTGAGGGAATTAAGTTACTTGATCCGAGTCAAATAGCGTAGTGTGTTGCACATAGTCAATACTCTATTAGTCTTATGTTTATTGAAACTGATTATCTCTTTGCTTCTAACAAAATCTTGA